>NC_034411.1:106936419-107236419 GCF_002078875.1 Numida meleagris
CGCAGGTAACGGGCGTGGGGGGGTCGGCGCCGGGAGCCAGTGGGAGCTTCGCGCTGCTGCCATTGCTTTCGTTCTTCTGTTTGTTCCTTTTATTTATTTTTTTATTTTGTTTTTTTTTTCTTCACTTTTTTTTCCATTAAAAAAAAAATTGTCTTTTTCCTTAGTTCTTTTATTTTTCTTTCCTTTCTTTTCTCTTTTTTTTTTCCTTCTGTTTCTCTTTTCCTTTATTTTTTTCTTTCTTTATTTTCTCTTCTATTTTTTCCATCCTCTCAGGATTTTTTCTTTTTTACCTCCCTTTTATTTTTTTTCTTTTTTTCCTTTTCTCTCATTTACTTTTTATTTCTTTTCTTTTTTCCTTTCATTTATTTTCTTTTTCCTTTTCCCTCTCCCTTTCGTTCCCTTTTCCTTCCCTTCCTTTTTCCTATCCTTTAAAATTTTCTTTCCTTTATTTTTTCTTTTCCTTTCCTTTCTTTTTTTTTCCTTTCTATTTTTCTTCTCTTTATTTTTTCCTCCTTCCTTACTTCCGTCTATTCCTTTCTTTCTTTCACTTCATTTTACTTCACTTACTCCGCTCCCTTCCTCCCCTCATTCCCTCACTTCACCATTCCCCCCTATCTCCCCCTCCATCTCCCTTTGCCCCCTCCCCACGCCCAGCCCAGCAGCAGCTCCCCCTGGAGTGTCCCCTTGTTCCTGGAGACCTTTGGGGTTTCCTCCTGGCTGATGGGGTGGGAGGCAGTGGGTTTTAAGCCCCAAAATGCAAATTTCGGAGAAACTCATGCCGTTAACTGCACGGTGATGCTGCGATGTACGTCGGTGTGAAGCAGCTCCTGAAATAGGGGAGGGCGAAAGTTGCTCCTGAGTTCGCTCCACGCAGGGCTGTGGGGAGGCTGCTGCCGTCACGGTGCGACTGGAGGCTGTGGGATTTTGGGGTCTGTAGGGGCTCCTCGTTCTGGGATGGGGACTGGGATGTGGGAGGGCTGTGGGTGTTAGGACACGGCATCGGGTGCGGGTGTTGGGGACGCAGATGTTGTTGGGGGATGCAGCTGTGGGGATGCAGATGTTATTGGGGGATGCAGATGTTGGGATGCAGATGCTGGAGTGAGGATGTTGGGGGATGCAGATGTTGGGGTGCGGACTTTGGGGGATGTGGATGTATTGGGGGATGCAGGTGTTGGGGATGCAAATGTTGGGGGGTGCGGATGATGTTGGGGGGTGGCGATGTTGGGATGCGGATGCTAGGGATGCAGATGATGTAGGGTTTCAGGTGCTGGGTTATGTAGGTGTTGGGATGCAGGCGATGCTGGGGATGCAGATGTTGGGGGATGCGGAGGTTATTGGGGGATACAGATGATGCTGAGATGCAGATTTTGGGTGCAGATGTTGGTGAACGCAAATGTTATTGGGGATGCAGATGATGTTGGGATGCTGATATTGGGGGATGCAAATGTTGGGGGTACAGATGATGCTGGGGTGCAGACGTGGGGGAATGCGGATGTTATTCAGGGATGGAGGTGTTGAGGATGCTGATATCGGGGTGCACATGTTGGGGATGTGGATGTTGGGAGATGCAGATGATGTTGGGATGCAGGTGTTGCTGGTGGATGCAGATGTTTGGGATTCAGATGATGCTGGGGTGCAGATGCTGGGACGCCTGCTTGCCTGCCCTGCTGGTGTTGACTTCTTGTTTAAATTCAGGGTTTTGCATACAGCCCTCAGCAGAGCAGTGCTGAAGAGATGACCGCTGGAGAGGAGGCTGGCTGCAAAAGCAAATAAACTTGTCTTGGGGTTGGGTTTCTTTGCTCCCACCCTGCTCCAGGCAGTGCAGCCCCAAATGCCTCCTTTCACCCCCAGCCTTCACTTCCAATCTGCAAAACCAAGCGAAAAAAACCTGCTGCTGCTCCCTGCAGCCCCGCGAGCTGCTCTGCTTGCTGCACAGCACAGAGCTGGGGCAATGGGAAGTAGGGTTTTACTGGGGGAAGAATAGAATACTGAGCTGAAATCATGTGTCGTGCCCTGATGGGGGACTGGTGGCTGTTTCGTGCTGCGCAGGATTCATGGCTGAGACTTAAATTTGGTGCAGTTTGTTCAATGTATTCCACCTTGTGGGAAAGCATATAAGAAGAGCTTGTTAGGAGAAATGCATCCCTGGGAAGAGGTGCTTTCTGACTTCACTCCTGCATGGAAACCTGCCTCACCGGTGTGCGGCTGTCACCAGGGCGGAAGGGAGCATCTCACTCTGGCTGGTGATGGAGCATGGCTTGAGAATGCTTTTTCCTACAGATTGGGTCTGAACCTGCTCAGTTTTACTGCAGCATCTTCATCCGTTTGGGCTGTCCTTCAAAATAAAGGCTCTTGAGAAACTGGGGGTCAGAACTGGATGATCTTTAAGGTCACTTCCAACCTAAACCATTCCACATTACACTTTCCCCTCAAGAATAGCGTTGGTACCTGGGACTCTCACCGGGCTGTGCTTCTGATGGCTGGGGGATGGTTCTCTTCTTGTGAGTTAATGAAATGTCTGTCATAGGAAATTAATAGGAAAAGGGTTACAGTAATGAAATCAATCAATAGGAGATGCTAACGAGCGCTTGCCCGTCCCTGGGGCTGTACCTGGGTGATCTCAGCAGGAGCCGGCAGCGAGCGATGCTGGCTCCGTGCGATGGGTCTGGCCAGGAGGTGGAAGCCAAGAGTGTGTAGATTCCGTGTGTATCTGTGTGGATGAGCCCATACCTGTGCAAACGGCCCCAAATGTGTGGGGATTCCTGCAGCGAGGGGCCCAGGGACCTGCCTGGGAATTGCTCAGCTTCTCGGGCTGGCTTTGCTTGCCTGAAACCCAATCTGTCCCTGTGAGCCGGGGCAGGGAGGTCACATGCAGGGTTGCAGGGCAGGCATAAGCACTGTTATTTAGCAACGGGTGAGGAGAGAGCAATGAAATAATCAGAAAGCTATTAAACAACACCCTGCAGCGAAGGCGGCGGGCGCTGAGCACTGCTGCACCTTTGCAGCACCCCGTACCCGGCTGCGTGCTCTGTGCGTGCGTAAGCTCCTGGCAGGGATTGTGTTTTGCTACAAAAGTCTCTGATAAAAATGGTTAAAAAAAAAAAAAGAGATTTTGTGGGTTCCTTGAGCGCTGCTGGCCTCGGGCTCTGCCGCCCTGTCCCATCTTTCAGCGAGTCCCAGCTCTGCCATCATTTGGAAGTGCGAGCGTGCGGCTCCGTGGCATGTTCCCATGTTCCTCGAGCCCGGGGATTTGCTAGAGACTCACCAAGGCTGCTGAAAGCACGAGGACGTGTCAGCACGATCCCGTGTTTAAAACCGGCTCCGTGGGGGAATCTGATAGGCGCCGGCCTGGGCCGGGGGTTGTCCACGTGTCAGCAGTGGGATCGGGGCCCATCCTTTGCGTTTCCATCCCTTTCAGCAGATTTTCTCCTACTTGGCTGGCGTTATAGGGAGTTCTTATAGCTGAAAAGAAGGAAACTGAAGAAAAAAACAACAGCACAAAAAGCCCCACAAGCAATTCTTTTTCCCTCAGCTTTCATTTCACAGTTCACCTTTCTTTCTGGACTTGTAATTTCTGCTGGGGCTTCCGGCTTCCTGAAGAAGGGTAAAAAAGAAAAAAGAAAGCAAGCGTTTAATAATAGATCAAAAATGAGATTAAGCAGTAAGTCAGCCCTGCCCTACGCTCTCCCTTCCCAAAAAGCAACCAAATAAATTGCAAATTGCCCTGAAAAGGGGGAGTAGAAACAGTGAAGATCAAACCCAATGTTAAGAATAGATGAGGTGTTTATATTTTATTTAATGGCTGTACACTGCCACCCTCTCCCAAACCATCCTATGATTCTGTGAAAAGCTGCCCTGCCTTGAACTGCTGTTTGTGATGAATAAAGCAGCAGAGCTGAACTGGAAAGGGTAAAATTCTGCAGGTGCTGAGCACTGCAGGTGGATGCGGTGCTTGTCGCTTGCGGGTGACGTTGGTGGCAGAGCTTGCCCTGGTGGGAGGTGGCTTCCAAAATCCACGATGCTTCTTGCTGCTGTCTGTCTCTGGTGGTTTTTGGGCCACGTTTGGTGGAGCAGAGGTCTCGGAGGGAAGGAAACCCCACAGGCTCTGTGCAGAATGGAGGGAATGGGCAGAAACGTTGAAGTGAGCTCATGGATGGTTGCTCACCGAAGGAGTCTCTCAGCGTGTCTCGGCCTGGAAGAGCGTTCGATGAAGGCAGATGCATGATGAGACACGAATCTCCTGGAAAGGAGGCCTCAGCCTGGCACCAGGTGTTGAGGCCTTCAGCCCTGGGCTTGTTCTTGTTGCTGTGAACCTTCTGGCTCCTTCAGGCCTTGGTTTTTGGACCTTGGTTTTGGTGATGCCATTGCTGCAGGGCAGGTGCGCCGGTCTCAGCCTCTTCATTCATGGAGATCCTTGGAGAATGCAGATTGTGGGGAGCTGCTGTCTTTCTGGCTTATCCCAAAGGCCTCCAGAGCCCGCGTGGACATGGCATAGCTTGGCTGCATGGCCTCAAGGGAATCTCATCGGGCAGGCTTTTGCAGTGTCTCCAGAGGAAGCAAGATGGCAGAGGAGGGGATTTTCAGTCTGACCCAAACTGGCTGTTCCCGAGGTCTTGTTTGCACCCATAATGAGGGAAATATCATCCAAGACATGAGGTACAGCCAAACCTCTCCAATATCATCCCTGCCAACAAGACAGGTGGATTGATACAATGGGTCAGTGGTTGGACAATGGGTTGATGGTTGGCCTAGATGATCATAGTGGTGTTTTCCAACTGTAATGATTCTGTGATTCTGTGAACCCAACCTAGGTTGCACCATAGAGATGAACACACATGTACAGCTGTAGATTTTCCTTGCTAAATAGCCCAGTATGAAGTCCAGATGGTCTCACAGCCCCTGTGACCAGAGTGAGGGAGCTCCATCCATCACAGCTGGAGGTGGTACAGACATGGCAGGAGGAGGATGTAGGCAACAATCCCACGTGTGGGTCTGGTACATGGGGCTGCGGACATTCCCAAGGGCTGCCATAGCATGAGATCTGCCTTCCTGCCGGGAAGCACCACTCCCATGTGTGATTACCGTCCTCTCAGATACTAATTTCTCTTGTTTGTCACCTCCTTGCTCACAGCTCAGTACTTTTCAAGTTGGAGGAGGGCCTGTTTTGTTACCTACAGAGCTGCTGCTCTTCTTATTTGTTCTCTAAAAGGAAGAAAACAAGATGTACCAGAGCTTAAACCTGGGGGAAAAGAATAGCAGAGCTTGGAAACAGCCGCTTGAAGGTCGGATGAGCCTCAACAAGATGATGTTTTTCTTCCAGTTTTTTCTGAGGCTGAGTGGATATGACATGCAGGGAGAAGATGGGGCAAGATTTCCTTTGTTTGAATTTTGGTGTCTTCTGAACGTGGGGCAGTTGGGATTTTTTTTTCCAAGTTGCTTTGCCAACTTTGTGCGAAGCTGAAAACCTCAGCTCGGTGGATGTGGCATGGAGGCAAGGTTGCACTTACGTTATCTGCCTGGTTTTACCGGTGATGCCTTGAGGCAAAACAGCAAAGCGAGGCTGTGTTGCCCGCTGCGTGCAGCTTTGAAGAGCGCTCTCCCCCCATATCCCTTTCCCAAGGACAAGATCAGAACGAAGATACGCGATTGAGTCAGCAATGCAGATGCCATCAAACATCTGCTTTGTTCCAGTGTGTGAATTGGAGGGCCGAGTGTCAGAGCCTCATATCTCCTGATAACAGTGCATTTACCTCCCAGGAAACAAAACATGGAGGAATCCCAAATCCTGGCTGCTGTGAGCACGTATGACTCGTTGGCACCAGCAGGCCTGATTTTATTGCAACTCTTGCAGTAGTGGGTGTGGATTTCTTTTTTAAATCCTGCAGACTGTAGCCAAATTTGCAGAAGTGATCCAGCATGTGGATGCACACATACACGAGTATATAAATAAGACTGTTTTCTTGAGCACAAGCCATTTCATTAACCCCTGTTAGACCAGTAAGGGCGGCGTGTGCCACCAGCATGGGCACTGACTGCTCACCCTGCGGGCTGTTTTATGTAGAGTATATTGCTTTCCTGGGGAGGACGGGGATTAACTTCATTTGACTTTCCAACCATTCATTTACCACCAAACTCATCTTAATTTGGAAATTAAAATTCCTCTCTTGGCTTGACTTGAGTGTTCTGTGTAGGAGTGAAGCCCTTTATCCGCAGAGGTTTTCTGCTGCTCCCTTGCCAGACTTTTCCATCCCCACATGCTGGTTCTGATGGCACAGAGTCAGCGACAGCATTTCCTCCTATTCTGGTTCCATCCACAGTGGTGGTTTTGCATCAGCCCTGGAGCCATGTCCTGCTGCAGCTGCATGCCTGCACCCAGCCTGGGAAGGGCTCAAAGTAGTGCAGTGCATATCCTTCTAAACCAGATGAAATGGTGACATTTTGCACAAATCTGGCCATATTGTCCCTGATGACAGAGGCTCAAACGCCCTACGCTACATCACAAATCTCGTTGCAGAAATGCAGTGAGCAGACATCGGTAATTAGGGATTGCACATCGAAGCGCTGGAATGTCTCACACATGATGCAACATCTTTTGACCCAGCTGATGCTGTGCAGAGATCTGTGTGAAAGTTCTGTGCAGCCGGGCTGGAGAAGGTTGTGCTCCCGTCTGAGCCTCTGTAAGAGAAGAAAATGGGAAGGAAAAAATCGTATTGTGTCTCAAAAGGCTTTGTATTCTGTAAAGCTTGTGGACTTTAAGGTGCCCCCTACTATACAGTGTTTGTATAAGGAAATGATGCACATTAATGGTTATTTTTTCTCTGCTTCCCACTTCTTCAAAGCCAAGCTGCCTCCTATCAGACTCCCAACACGAAAAAAGAAGTAAACTTCTGGGCTGTGACAGAGGATGAGAAATGTCTGTCCCCAGGGGTCTGTGTCCCTGTGGTCCAATGGTGAGGGCTCTGGGCCGTGGGATGACAAATGCCACTTCACAGCTGCTTGTTCACGCTGCAGCAAATGTGTGCGCAGGGTGTAGGCATTTCCCAGGGACAAAGTTCTTACCAGCTCTTAGGTGAACATTCTGCACTTTTTCGCATGCGGTAAAAAATAATCAGAGGGCTGGTGGTATTTGGAAGAGCCACCTAGGTGGAAATGATGACCTTGGATCTATTCAATCAAATGTTATAAAGATTAAGAGTGAAAATAGCTGAGCTTGTCAGCCACGAGGAATTGTCCTGCAGCCCGGGCTCAAATCCATCACCTGAAATCAGGAGGCTCTGGCAGGGTATTCCTCATTCATCAGCAGAAGGCATCGCAGCGAGATCATTCCGCTGTAATTCATCAATTTGCCCAGCTACTTGATTAAGCAGGGCTTGGAGAGAGGCGGAAGGTGGGGACAGTGCCCAGTAGCTGTGCACAGGCAACTGTTGCATGAGCAAATACAATGTTCACCCTGCAACTGTTAACAAGCTAATCTGCATAATACTGAGTATAATTTTTAAGTGCAAGCTAGGTTATTAGCTGAGTGTAGGCTGTGTTTGCTATTGAATTGACAGAAATCTTTCAGCTCCTTGCCTCTTGCTGCTAGCTTGAAGCACGAGAGATGGTCTCTGCACTCTTTTGCTGTCCAGATCGTCTTTGTGGCCACTAAAACTGCAGTCTCATGACTGCAGCCCAGAGGACTGCAGGTTTCCTGCCTCCTGATGCCAAGGCAAGCCTGCCAGGGGTACTCTTCTCATCACACTTCCAAGCCTTGTTTAAAGCAAAGCAGGGACACCTCCCACCAGCCCAGGCTGCCCAAAGCCCCATCCAGCCTGGCCTCAAGAACTGCCAGGGATGGGGCAGCCACAGCTTCCCTGGACAGCCTGTGCCAGGGAATTTCCTCCTCACATCTAACCTAAATCTTATTTCTTTTAGTTTAAAACCATTCCCTGTTGTTGTATCACCGCCTGCCCAAGTAAAAAGTCGTTTTTTATGAGTGTGGCATTTTGGACTTTTCCTTATTGCTGAGTACATCCAAGTACTGTTTTCTTCTGAGTGGCCATGCCAACATCTTTAGGTTGTCTCACTGAGAGTTCCCTGCTTGGCTCTGCAGTGGCACTCCCTTGTTTTGCCCTTATGATCGGCGTCCGTGCTGTTTTCTTACCAAGTTACACTCAATCTCATCCAATCTCACTACGCATGTTTGCACCACCCCTGTCCCTCCTGAACCTGATGGAGGATTTCAGCCAAGCCTGATGAAGAGAGACAGGTCTGCGGGGCTAATTAAGGTTGCACAAGTGCAAGAGAAGCAGAGGGACAGCCCAGGTGCTCACTGAGCCCTGGGAGAGCTGCAGCTCAGCCAGCGTGAGCAGACACTGGGTAGGAATTGTCACCTGGAAGCGGGCGTAGCCCCTTGTTGCCCATGGATGGTGGTCTTCAGTGACAGCAAAAATAGTTCTACATTTCAGTGGGATGGTGGTTTGGGAAGAACTGGCCCTAGAAGAAACCTGTGGCTCTGTGGGAAGTGGAGCTGCTTGCCTGCTTTTTGTAGAAGCTCAGCCCAAGTCTTCAGGAAGGACTCGGGATGGTGAGTGCTTCCTTCCAGCAGGGTTTCTTGCAAGCCCGGTTGATTTCCTTCAACAAACACAAAGAGATGAAGCAGAAGAAACCGTTAACAAGAGGACAGATGTGGTACTTGGGGACATGGGTTAGTAGGCATGGTTGTGATGGGTTGGTGGTTGGGCTTGATGATCTCGGAGGTCTTTTCCAACCTTAATGGTTGTGTGAATCTATGAAACTAAAATTGTCTTGTGCTGTCCCTTGCACACATGCGCACCAGGCACCTTCTCCTCACACACCGTGGGCAAACCAAATTGAAAGTGAGACTACACAAATTGGGATGGAAGGAAAAAAAGGTGATGAGTCAGCTCTAATCCTGCCTATCTGCACCCAGGGAGGCCTGCCTGGTGCTCCTGACAGATTTTTGCAGAACAGATAATGCATCAGACTAATGACAGCCGTAAGATATTCTGCCAGCGGTCTGAAAATTGCCGGTAGGTACTTGAATGTCACTGCCTGCACAGAATGAATTGTAGGTTGAGTCGCAACAATTTCCCTAAAGCTGTGTATATTAGCATACAAATACCAAAGATGTGTAATCTTTGAATTTTTATCTGTTTCGGCTTGAGAGGCAAATAGGCGCATTATCAAAGTGCCATCCATTTGAATCAATTGTCATTGCTGCATTGTGAAAAGGATGCATCTGGGTTTATTGATAACAGTATTAAGGTGCTTAAAAACACAAGTGTGCTGGGTTTATTCTCCCTTTAGGAACATATTGTTGTTTCCAGTGTTTTTTAAAATTATTTTTTCAGTTCTTGTCTCCTCTAACGGAGATGTTTTGCATTTCCATATCGTCTTTCTTCCAAGAACTTGCTGTAAGCCTCAACTTGTTTCATGGCTTTCTTGAAAATATTAAGGTAATTCCATTTGCTGGAGGAAAAACTGGGGTATGGAGCAATTACTGGAATTTTCTCAGGGCTAACGAGGATGCTTTGCTTCTGTCTGCTTTTTTATTTTCCCTTGGTTAAAGCCCAGCTGAAACGCAAGTGGCCAAAGCTTTCTGCTGATCTCCATCGTGCCATCGCTGAGCCCATTTTATTTCCTGAGCTGCTCTGTACCCACTTGAGAATTTAATTTCATAAATGAGAATTCAGGTTTTGGGGCAAATACTTGAGTTTGTGGGCACTTCTCAGCACCAAAGAAACTCAGAGGAAGCCGTGTCTTGTGACTGGGAGCCCAGCATGTCTCCCTTCTGCCAAGCCGATTTTAAAAATTCCCTTTAGGAGTTCAGCATTTTACCTTTGTTTCAATCTTTAAGCAGTCTCTGCACCCAAGGAGGTAGTGGTGGAGATTACTTGTTGGTTTCAGAGCTCTTTGACGATGAAAAGTGATGTGCAACAGCTCAATGTTTATTGGTAGTAGAGCTTAATATGGTGAGTAGGAAGTTCAGATCAGCCGGGATGGAGCCGTGGGAATGGACATTGCTTCGCTGGTCTGCCTGCCTGAGCCGTTGATGCCACCTGATATCTGGATGCCCGAGTTGCATCCCACAGAAATCCTGGCTGCTCCTCTAGTGAGCTCTCCTTCCTCTGGCCTCCTGCCATGGCGTGCGCCAAGTTTAAATCTGGTTTTGTGTTTTTGGCTTCGTTCCTTCTAAATGTTTTCGATGTTGTTGGCTTTAACTGATCCCAGTGGCATCTTTTTACAATGCCCTATATTCAGCTTCTTCTACTGCTTCAAGTATAATAACACTTATAAAGTTCAACCAATTTTTAATTACACAAATAAAAAAAATAGAGAAAGCATTGCGTTGTTCTGTCACACCAGGAAAAAAGAAGGATTTTCCTTAATCTTGAGTTGGACTCACCAATCCCTGTGGGTCGCTTCCAACTTGGGATATTCTGTGATCCCGTGGTCTTTAAATTTGAATGAATTTACAACCCAGCGTAGTGGTTTTGGGGGAACATTACTGTAACTGGAAGGGCAAATTATTATTTTTTCTCGCTCTCTTGGTATTACGCATTGATTAAACAGGAGTATTGCCATCTGTGGGATGTTCTCAGGGTTTCTGATGAGCTCCTTCAGCTCTAGCCCAGAGGACTGCAATGGTACAGGCTCTGTCAGCCCCAAAACTGCCCCAGAACAACCAGGTGCTCGTGCTCTGCCTAACATTTAAGACAGGACTGCAGTCGGCAGCCCTGCTCTTCCCACCTACCTTTGCTTGCTGATGTTGCTCTTCCTTCGATCTGTGAACAACATTGTTGGTAACAACATCCAATGTGAAACTGAATGGTGGAAGTGATCTGGGTTAAAAAAAAATGTTCAGTGACACAGTTTTTGCCACACACATTTTACTTTAGGATCAGCTTGTCCTTTGTGTGAGAATAGAAATTAATTTTGTTTCAAGTTCTGAAAACCTGAAGACATGCTGAATAGATGAGATTGTTTCTGTTTATAGGCTGCAGAATTCCTTTGTACAATAAAAGTGTTTTAGTTTAAACTATGTATTCAGCACATTTAGCTTAATTTTATTTAACTGCAAGTCTTACATGCTGTTTTCCTGCATTCTAATTGTTTTTTAAGTTTGTGGCATAAATCCTATGTACAATTAAAAAGTCAGGCTGCTCATTAACAAACTTCATTTACCATTTTTAACATAACATGCGTTAACTTCTATAGTTTATTAATTTATACAAATGCCCAAATGTAGAAGTAGGACAGCTTTCCGTTATTCAGAGGCCTGATTTACAGAGAAATAAGCCTTTGTTGTTCTCCAGCAGCAAAAGGCAGACTTTAATTAAGGAAAAAAAAAAGACGAAAAATACAAAGCAAGACAGGATAAATCAGTCACTAAGAACCAAAGTTTTGCATCCATACATCTTGTCATCACAGAAGAAAAGGTAGGATGGCCGAAAAAGGATTGGTGGACAAGTTAGCAGTAGTGTTCCTCAAGGACTGGTCTCCGGACTGCTGCTAAGAGTATTCACAAATGGAATAGCAGAAATTGATATTTTGAGGTTTTATCAAACCAGGGATAATAGAATCATAGAATCCTTAAAGTTGGAAGAGACCTCTGAGGTCTCCAAATCCAACCCCAACCCACCCCACCGTGCCCACTGACCACATCCCTCAGTGCCACATCCCCACGGTTCTGGAACACCTCCAGGGACGGTGACCCCACCACCTCCCTGGGCAGCCTGTGCCAGTACACTGCCACTCTTTTGGATCAATTTTTCCTAATATCCAACCTGAGCCTCCCCTGGCACAACTTAAAGCCATTAACCTCTCGTCCTATTGCTGTTACCTGGGAGAAGAGACTGACCCCCACCTCGCTACAACCTCCTTCCAGAGATTTGCAGTATAATATATCATGGAAGAAGAATGAATGGCTTCAGGACTGTTTGCCTGTAAGGGAAAATAGTGTAAGCTCTGATACAAGTCAGGTTTCCTATAATAGAACTGGAATATATTTTTCAAGCATAGGATAGTTCCTTGGTGACAAGAATGCATACTAGGATGATGTTTGTCGACCACATCATTTCCACTAGTGACAATGGAAGTGAATGAAATCAGTGCAGTGCTGATGGTGGTGGAGTATTGTTTAAAATGTACTGAGCATTCCTGCCTGGCCATAGAGGAGAAAGATTGACCAAAATTCTAAAAGATGCAGAGGAGGGAATCTGCGGGAAGTGATGTGCAGAGCAGAGAACAGAATGATTAAAGGAGCTGGGGTGGTAAGCCAGTGACAAAAACGGGCTGAGAAAAATGATATTCCTGCTCTATAAATACACTGGCGTAAACACCAGAGAGGGAGAAGAGTTACTGAAGTTAAATGAGAATTCGGGCATGAGAACAAATAGCTCTGGATAAGTTTAGGCTGGAAATGAGCAGTGGCTTCAAACCAAGAGGTTCTTGATGAGCTTTCTAATGGGCATTGTGTAATGGGTTAACAAGCTGATGGCTGTGAAGACGGAGCCTGCTAAAGTGTATTCATGGGATTATGCAACATGGTTTACTTCAAAAGCATAGAAGGTTTTCATTTAAAGAAATATTTCTCATAACGATTCAGCTTTGAGTTGGTTTCTCCTTTTCTAATGCACTAATAATGGAACTGAGTGAACTGTGGAGACAAGGAAGTATCCTTTCTGCGCTGAGAAAGGCACAGTTGGCAACCATTGCCCTATTTCAGTGGTCGATTTTGGCAGCAGGCCTGTACTCCCTGGATATATATAGATATATAGATATTCCCATTTAAATCATTTTGGTGCATTATAGTAACTTTAGGCCTTGAAATAGATTGTGCTTAAAATGGTGACAATTATTTATTATTATTTAACTTCGTAACGATGCTTTTTAAAAAACCTGCAGCACGTAATGCACAGTAGCGTTTATTATCGATCTCCCTGTTCTCTTTATCGATTCCTGTTTCCCCCCTTTGCTAATAATTCCCCGGATTTTTTGTTGCTTTGCTAAGACCCCAGTAAATAAGATTGAATGCCCTTTTGTCAAAAGAGACCGGTTATTTTATCAAAGGCAGGTGCTGCGTTGTTTTAGCACAATGTAACTTGGATCTGATGGTGCATTTTACACTCTGTATTTCCATGCCTTTTATGTTTCAATTCAAACTCTGTCCTCAGGTCTTGCGTGCAATTGATGCTACAGCTTCCCTGAGCGCTGCCTCCTCTTTCCTTAAGCAGAGATATTCTGCACAAAGTCCTCTGCAGTAAGGGAGCTGCTGGTTGAGCTGGGCTGGGATCGATGGTGCGTCATGCTGCTGCTTCCTGAGAATGTCAAACACACGCACTGGCACTCTCAAATGCAGGCTGGGAAGGTTCATCCCAGCACTTCTTAGCTTGTGAATATCATCCCAGCACTTCTAAGCTTGTGAATAGTTCTGAATTTCAGCCCGGGTTCGGTGTAAACTGTGAGCATTCCTTGCATCCTTGGTGTTTCAGCAGCACAGAGCCTTTCGCTTTGCTTGCCCCTGGCTGGGGAAGTGCAGGCAGGCTTCCTCCTAACCCACCTTCATACCCTCTGCCATAGTCATGGAATGGCCTGGGTTGTTGAAAGGGAGGCAACCCACCTGGTTACCAGGTGCATCCGTATTAATTCTGGAGGCTTGATCGTGGCTATCTCTAATCTCCTGCATACTCTCACAACTTCCCTCTGTGTGCTTCTTACTCACCTCCTCCATTCAGGATGCACATGGCAGATGGATTGTGTTCTTAGGCTGGAGATTAGGAACAATCTCTTCTCTGAAGGAGCGGTGCTGCAGTGGCACAGGCTGCCCAGGGAGGTGGTGGGGTCACCGTCCCTGGAGGTGTTCAGGAACCGTGGGGATGTGGCACTGAGGGGCGTGGTCAGTGGGCATGGTAGGGGTAGGCTGCAGTTGGGCTTGGCGATCTTGGAGGTCTTTTCCAACCTTGATGGTTTTGTGGTTCTGTGATTCAATGTTCTTTGGTTTAAGATCTCCTTGGAGCCTTTCTGCTCTTCAACCTGGTCAGATTCACAAACTTTTTGAACTGAAACCATTGCAGACCTACCTTTATTTTGCTTAAACTGAACCAGTTTGTGGAAAATGTGCTTGAGCTGAGTGATCACAAGCAGCTATTATGATAACATCCTATTTGCCAGAAGTCTGCAGCAGGATCACCTCGTGTTTGTTCAGTGACCATTTTGTCAAGAAGTCTGTCAGCTATTACAGCCAGGACTTAGGGCCCCGCTGTTACTATTTGTTCTTCCTTCTAGATCTGGAATTTAAGATTCCCTTATCAGCCAATTCCTAGGAGTACGTCTTACTCTCTGTAGTCACTGCAAAATGCTCTCAGCACACATCCAGATCTGACGGCGTGGTCTCCAGCGGACCTCTAGCCCAATCTCGGCAGACAGCCTCTTACAGCATTTTCCCAAAGTGACTTTAATCCAGAATGATCGTTTTATGCATGCTATCGCTTTGGATTTCCAGCAAGCACAGATGATTCACTCAGCTCACAGAAAGGACTGCGGAGCGTTGTCCCAAAAGATTATTGAAGCAGAGTTTGGGGAGTGGACGTCTGGGGCTATGCGTGCAATGTGCATGCTCAGGTCTGAGCATGAGGGTTTTGAGGGTGCTTTCTTTTTTAACCATATGTGTATGTGTTTATTGACCTTTAATTTAGCCTGACTATAATTTCTAGCAGAGTTTTTTCTAGCAGTCATTTACTATTCTGTATTTTTGCGTGGCCCTTTGTGGAGCCAGGAGTTGGACTCAGTGGTCCTTATGGGTCCCTTCCAACTTGGGGTATTCTGTGATTTTGTGTCTCTGTGTAGGAAGTATTATCTCCAGTGTTCACTTGGCAGCTGAACCTGGGGACAGGTGAAACAGCTGGTTCGAGCACATAGGTTTCAGCGAGTTCCTCGAGCCTTCTGTCTTTCCATGCACTCTTGGTGATCTGGCAAGTTGTCAAAGCCCCTCAAGTTGAGTGGACTTGAGGGTGAGCTGGAGTACTGGAAGCTTGCAGCCCTGAGCCTGGTGGTCTGATGTAACAAAGCACACACTTAACACCATGCTTTGTGCTTCACCAAGGAGGGGCTGAACTGCTTGTTTCGCAGTCACTTTTGATTTCATTTTTAATAGTGCTGAATGCTTAATTAAAAAAAGTGCTTTTGGTAGACAAGAGTGCAATGGCCAAGCTACGCTGCAGTTACAGCATGTAGGTGTTAAGGGATTATGTTATATACAAGTGAAATGATTGCTTCTTTTTAACTCCCTGTTTAAATATAGTTCAAATTATGGAATATTTAGTAGAACAGAATAAGCTGTGGCTTGCCAGCTTTTTCATACCAGTGGTTACCAGATGCTTCTGTATTTAAAGCCTCACCATCTGCTACAGGGTGGAGTTTGGGGGTAGTCTAGGTATTTGGATGTGTCTTCTTTCTGGGATGTCTCTGGAAAACTTCAAAGCATCTGTTTGGAGATGGAGGGGAAGCACGGTTAGCTGTAGCACTTCAAGAATTCAAGGGAATTTTACAGAAGTGGTTGCTGCCTCCTGCTGTGGAGCCCATCTTTACTCATAGTCACTGAAATTTCCAGGAGTATTGTGATGTGAACATCTCTTAATATGCCTTGTTTTTAATTTCTGTATCTAAATTTTATATAGATACGTCTTAGATATATTTTTTTACGCTGGGTGACTCATCTTTTTTTTTTTTTTATGAGTGATAGAGCTAAGTCTAGATAAAAAGAGCAA
This sequence comes from Numida meleagris, assembly GCF_002078875.1. Taxonomy (NCBI): domain Eukaryota; kingdom Metazoa; phylum Chordata; class Aves; order Galliformes; family Numididae; genus Numida; species Numida meleagris. Next base: position 106,952,190 of record NC_034411.1, read on the forward strand.
CGTGTAGCATGTTATGGCTTATTCACCTTCCGTGCTGTACATCCCACAAGGGCCGAGGTGGAGGTGGGAGAGGACTTGCTGATAATTCATAGAGTCATCGAATCATAGAATCACAGAATGGTTCTGGTTGGAGGGGACCTTAAAGATCATTGAGACCCAAGCCTTGCCATGGACTGGCTGCCACTCCCTAGATGAGGCTGCCCAGGGCCCATCCAACCTGGCCTTGAATTCACCGGGATAGACTTGATTCCCACGCACAAAATGACTGCGTGACTCAGAGCATTTCATTTTTGAGGTAACTATAAAAAATGCAAAGGAAGTGCAGGCAAGGTCCACAGAAATGCTGTAGAATTGCTGTGAATGGCTACAGACATGCAAGGTAGGAAGGCAACACCCTCTGCCTTCACCCTCTCACGCTGTGTAGCTCCACCAAGGCCTGGAGAGACTTGCCATACTGAAATGGGTTTGCCAGTAGTTTTGGGGATGAGCAAAACCATATTTGGGTCAATAAACTGCTTGTGAAAAATAGTCAGTGCTAGTAACAGCTTTCAGTCGCTAATGATCTGGGACACACTGGGGGAGGAGGAAAGCTGCATGTCTCATTACCCATCCTCTGAGCCATCTGGTCTCTCACGGTTTATTTGTAACCACTGTCCTAATCTCTCTTAACTACATGGTTGCTGAAATACTAAAATTACCCTTTTAGGCATTGTGGTTCTCCGAAGATAATAACACAGTCTGGTTATGTATAGGTTTATAAACAAAGCATAACGCCATCATTTAATGAATTTTTCTAGAACGTTTATTCTTAATAAAAAGTGTAGCACTGCAACTTAACGTACTCTGAGTGTGATCCATAATATTGCATCTTAAAACCTTTTACACCATTTCTTTCCTCATTATGTACTTTCTTTCAAATATCTAGCTAAAATAAGAAACACTAATCGAGCCTCTGTGAGGAAGGGAACAGACATTTCTGTTCCTCGTGCCTTTTTACAACCAGGCCGTATCCTCAAACATCCCAGCATCTTGCTAAAAACTTTCGCTGCTTTTATAAGCTTGTTTTCTTCTGCCATCATGATCTAGTTTCCTCGTGCAGGATGCTGAGAGTTCATTGTCTTTGCTCTTTGGATTCCAGCTGGAGCTGCTCTGGGTCCAAGCCTGAATTAGCATTTTGGAGGAAAAAGTTCTTGTGCTTTATGCCCGTGTGTCCATTCTTATGTTAACTTCTCCTTTTCAAATACAGTTTCATGACATGCTCTAGCCCTTGCTTCACTTTCTGCCCAGCAGTAGGGTGTATTATTAACAGCACTTCTTGTGCCCACGGGGTCTGCACGGTGCTTTATTTAAGCAAACTAGATGCCTTTGCCTATCGCTGAAATGCAGCTACTTACACTGCAGAGCCTGGCAGCTGCTCCAACAGCATGAGGAGTACCAGGCCGCTACTTTTGTGGCATAAAGTAAGGAGAAAAAAATATCCATATTCACTCAAAACTGTAGGGAGAATGTAAACCATCTGAATGTTATTACTTAAACTGGAATCTGGCCAGCATTCCAGATTAATTACTCCTCTCTTGTGAAGCATGCTGTGAGATACCTGATGGACAAAACAGTAGGAGCCTCAGCAGGACTGAAAACTTAGCTTTATCATGTATATGTAGTTGTCCCATTGGGGCTGAGAGATGTGTGTTAGAGGTGTGTATTACCTGTTCAGCACCAAGAGCACCCTGGTGCTAACAGGTGACTGAATCCTATGAAATCTGATAGGACTGTCTGAGGTTAAGAGTGTGGTCTAAAAAACATTCCACGAGGCTTGTGGAGACTGCAGGTGGTCAGGTCTTGGGACTGTCTCCTGTGGAAGGGAGGAGAAAGGGGTTAGAAAAGTTCTGCCAGAAGGACTGTAGCCTTCTGGCAGGGAAAAGATGAAAGTTCAGGGTCCTCCCCTTACACTGTTATTCCCTTGAAGAGGAACGGATGTTTTTCTGAGGTTTTTTTCAGGTCGTGGAAATATGCCATAGGGCTGTGTGCTAGCTGGCTCTGAAACTCCTTAATACCTGCTCAAAATGACTCAGTGTAATCTACAGCAGAGATGAAATATCAATATGTTGGAAGTGAGAAAAGCTTACAAGGGGGATGAGAAGCAGAATTTGGTCTAGGTAAGAAAAAAAGGCTAAGTGAAGACTATTCAAATTGCAGCTGGAGAGGGACCTGGACAGGCTTCAGAGGTGGGCCCACGCCAACCTCAGGAAGTGCAAGGTCCTACACCTGGGTCAGGGCAATCCTGAGCGCAGATTCAGGTTGGGTGGAAAATGGCTTGAGAGCAGCCCTGAGGATAAGGATTGGGGATGCCAGTTGATGAGAAACTCAACATGGGCCAGCAATGTGTGCTTGCAGCCCAGAAGGCCAAGTCATATCCTGGGTTACATCAAGAGAAGCGTGACCAGCAGGCCGAGGGAGGTGATTCTGCCCCTCTGCTCTGCTCTCATTGAGACCTCACCTGGAGCACTGCATCCAGTTCTGGAGCCCCCAACACAAGAAGGACATGGAGCTGTTGGAGCGGGTCCAGAGGAGGGTCATAAAGCTGGGGAGAGACTTTTTACAAGGGCATGTAGAGGCAGGACAAGGGGTAATGGCTATAAACTGGAAGAGGGTAGATTTTGACTAGATATCAGGAAGAAATTCTTCACAGTGATGGTGGTGAGACACTGGAACAGGTTGCCTAGAGAAGTTGTGGGTGATCCCACCCTGGAGGTGTTCAAGGCCAGGCTGGATGGGGCTTTTAGCAGCCTGGACTAGTGGGAGGTGTCCTTGCCCATGGCTAGGGAGCTTGGAACTAGATGATATCCAAGGTCCCTTCCAACCCAAACCATTCTGTGATTCTGTGATAATTGTAGAGCTACGTAAAATCTAGCATAAGGGAAATTCCCAGAGTGAAATTATACACAGGTATCTCAATAAGTTGTTCTGTGAACAGAGGGATTAATGAAGCCAGAAGCTCCTGCTTTTTGGGTGTCTTTGCATTTTGCCCAGGATGGTGGATGCCCCATCCCAGTAGTCACTCAAGGTGGGTGGTTGAACTGGATGATCTTTGAGGTCCTTACCAACGTTGGTGATTCTGTGATTCTATGTCAGGCTGGATGGGGCTCTGAGCACCTAATGGAGCTGGAGGTGTCCCTGTTCATTGCAGGGGAGTTGGAACAGATGGCTTTCAAAGGTTCCTTCAACTGAAACTATTCTGTGACTCTACATCTACACGCTGCGGGAATTGAGTATCTGCAGGTCTCTGCCCCTCTGTCAGGTTTGACTAAAAGTTGCCGATGACTTTTTAAGTCTTTAACAGAGTTTGGGCAGTGCATTAAGGCTTATTCTTACGGGAAACTGGGCTAAGAAGCTGCTAGAAGGGGTGAAAGGCTTCTTCTCCGCTAGGAAAGGAGGCAGGTAACAATTACATGCCACTTAGTTTGTTTAAATTGTTATTCATCACAGCTAATACTCTGCTCATTAAGATCCATTTCTTATGTATGCTCTTGGATATGTGAGGTATGAGCAGACTGTGAGAAAACAAAAGCCCTGATAATACAAAGGGTAGGAAATGAGGGTGTTGGAACATGATAATATTTCTTCTGGTATACATACACAGCAGCTGAGAAGAGCTCCAGGTAGAGCAGTGTGGACAGTATAACCTCACGTTGTGTTCGACAATTTGGGTGTCAATTTAGCTTTATATGGCAATAGTCTTTTTTTCCTGGAAAACATAAAATACTGTTTCTGAGAACCTTGAAGTACCTATTCCTGCCCTTCCATCCTCGTTCCCTGCTTATGGGATTGCATTTCATAGTGTCTAGCAACAGGTAGACTCGCTCCCCCTCTCGCCCTCAAGGTCTTTTCATCTCGGGATAAAAGTTAGTCTTTCCTTGCATACGTTACACATGTGTAAATGACTGTTAAAAAAGTGCAGAGTGGTGGAAAAGTGGTTTCTCGCAGTTTTAAAGTGCTCATATTTTATTAAAGCAGAGATTCCTGGAGATATGCCACAGTTGCCACCCTTCCCGCTGCTATGGAGATAAATCTGTTTCTTCTCTCAGATTCCCCAGTCACCCACAAGCTGCCAGGTTTTGTGTTTCGGGGTGAGACTTGATACGCACAGATATGAAGGCCTTTATGGGGCTCTAATATATATGTAAAATGAAAGTGCATAAAGTAATAAAAAGTACTGAAGCTGTTGGACTTGGCTTTCTTGTAGGATGATGGCTGCCGCCATTCCTTGCCTTTTTTCTCCCCCTTATTTCCCCACTGCTTTGTTGTGTTTTTTTTTTTCTTTCCTAATTCTTGTGCTTCAATCACCATCTTTTCCCTGGTATGTTTGGTACTTGTCAGCATAAATTTGATGTTGCTGCTCTTACTAAGTGCTGTTGGCAATGTAAATGCTGTTAAGAAAAAAAAAAGTTAAAACCGGGAACGCTTTTTTTACATCACTTTTGTGCAGTGATAGTGGTTTGCATAACCCCTTTTGCCAGGAGCCATCTGGACATCTCTCCAGGGGGTCAGTGCCAACCTTTGCAGTCCCCACCTTTGCAGTCCCCATGGTGGTTTCACCACAAGGCTGAACTCCGTGTGTGTACCCTCAGCCTTGCAGAGGTGCTGGGGTATGGCTGAAGCCAATTCGTGTGCTGTGGATAAAGCCTGGGGTGTGTTTGCTCACACAAGGGCTCTGTGGGGCACTGAGAGGACACGGACCCATAATGGCAGCTTCTCGTTGAGGAGAGCGGGCAAGGCAGCACGTGCCCCCCTTTAGGCGGGAAAAGCGCCTCCGCGCAGTGCGCATGCGCGATGGCCGGCGTGCCCCTCTGGAAGGGAGGGCGGCGGTACTCCGCCTCCTGCGGCACTTCGGCTCTTCTCGGTAGTTTCCGGAGAGAAGTCCCCTCCTTCGCCGTCCCGGCCCCCGCCCCTTCAGCCCTTCGGCTATCTCCGTCAGCGGTTCGGCTCTCTCCGCTCGCCCTTCGGAACAGGCCGTTAAGTTCCGCCGCCACTTCGGCAACTTCCGCCAGTTCGGTCGGAAATGGCCGAAGACGTGAGAGATCCAGCGGTTTAGGGTAGAAGACCGGCCGGCTTTTCGGAACAAACCAACTGCGCCCGGACCTGGGGGGGGGGGAGCAGGGGAGGGCAGCCGGAGGGGGAAGACAAGGCAGAGGCTGTGGCTCCCCCCCCAGCCACTCGCAGCGGGCGCCGGCACCGCGGCTCCGCCGGGAGGGTGAAGTGAGGGCGCCGAGAGGTAGGCTGGACCGTACCACGCGGCGGGGGCGGCTCGTGTGGCCGAGGGGGTGGTACAGCCCGGGGGGAGCCCCTCGGGTTCCCTGAGGGGAAGGCCGGGCGGGGTCCCTCGGGGCTGAGGGAGGAGGTGGGGGTCCCACAGGGGACCAGAAGCCCCTCCCGGGCCGGGACCTTGATGATGGGGGGGGGGGGGTTGCGATGGGCTGAAGCTTTGAGGGGGCCTAAAATAGCCCCTCGTCCCTCTGTGCCTCGTGGGGCCGTCGCCTCCCCACGGCTCCCGCCCGCTGCCCCCGTCCTGAGGTGAGTCTGGGGGCTCGAGGCCTAGCACCCTGCTCAGCGTCCTCCCCTTAAGTTCTTTGCTAAAGTTGAGGTTTATGCTGCGTTTTTTTTCCCCTCCAATTTATCCTTTCCTTCAGCGTTCCCCGCTGTTTTCAACCTTAAAAACAACGAGTTCCTTCCTTAATCGGAAAACCGTGGGCTAATACATTCCTGTTATGCCCTAAGCCGAATGGTTTTGCAGCCTGGAGGAGCTGGGAGTCGTTCAGTGGGTGCTGAGGATGCACGGAGGAGCAGAGCATCCGCTAGAGAAGCGCCGTTCCGGTGCTGCGTGTGTGCTGCCAAGCAGTGAGCATCTCCCTGGTTGGTTTCTGGTCTCTTGTTGCTTATGCATGCATCTGATAAGTGTGCCTCGATACCCTGATATGATAGCTTGGCTTCAGCGTTGCTGGGTTTCCGTGCAGCAAGTCTAGTGTCTGTCAGGAGGAGATTAAATAACTTTGTTTCCTGAATCGGGTATCATGGGCAGGTTGCTCTTACGGATATTTCTGGGTTGTTGTTTTTTTTTGTGTGGAGGAATCTGTGTGTGAGATGTCGAAGTCTGACGCACGCGTTGCGAATGTGTTTTGAATGGTGATACGGCTCTTGGCACATGGGGTGTGTTTTCCGTGTTTTCAGGCTTTGTCAAGTGATAAATAATCCTAAACTTCTTTCTACGCAGAGGTAGCATCAGGAATGAACCACAGTCTTAGTCCGGGGTGATGGGAGAAGTGTTTCCCCCCCCCCCCAGCAAACCAACTAAGCTTCACTTGCCATCTGAGGGTCCTGCTGTTACATGTGGTTTTATCCGTATTCACTTAATGGCTTTGTGATGTCTCTTTTTTTTTTTTTTTTTGAGTTTCTGTTTCAGAAACCAGAGTTTACATCAGTTCAGCTCAGTGTTAAGAGATTCTGGAGCAGGGGTAATGGGCTGTCTTCATTTGAGCACGGCACAGCCAAATTCTTCTGGCAGCTCAGCTGGGGTACTGACAGTTCCTGAACTTCTTGATGTCTGTTTGCAGAAGGGAAGTCCGAAATAGTTTTCTGATATTCTCCAGTTTTGCAAGTGGGGACTGTTAGCTCTCGTGTTTGTTTGCATGCGAGGATGGCTTTTGGCAGTTGTCAAATCAGAGCAAAAGCAGCAAATGTGCAAAACAAGAAAACCACAGTTGTTGAAATGCTGTCGTTTAGGCTGTTTCTCAGTGGTACATGGCAAAATTGGAAGGCTGTTTGTGTGCTGTTAAAGTGGGTTGGGAAAGATCGTCTTCCCCTGGGTATTTGTAGCATGTCGCTGCTCAGACAAGGATTTGAACATTGTTGGTGCATTCCTAGGGCTTGCTTGCACGTGGGGAGCCAGAGGCCACCTCGAATCTCCTTTGTGCAGCTATTAAGTTTTGAAATCCCTTATCATCATCTTAATGTTTTTAGAGTTTACCTTTTTTTCTTCTGGCTCTGTGTGTTTGTTCTCTTTCCCTCACGATCTCTGCTGCCTGGTTTTCCTCCCTGCTGTTTGTCTCCTGTCACCTTTCCCTTTTTGCCCGGGACAATCCTTCCCCTTCCCATAACGATTCCGCCGGGGTGGGAGGTGCAGCTAACCAGATGTGGCAGCTGTTTGATGCCAAGATCCCAGCGGTCAGATGTCAATTGGTTCCCAGTCCAGAGGCAGATTTTCTGCTTTGGAAACCCCTCAAATCACAAAACTGGGAAGGACCACCTGATCGCTGGATCGTGACTCCTCACCAGCAGATAGGTTTTTCCCTGTGCTTGTTGTCTCACTTCCCTACCTGTTACCTGTGCTAAATACCCCTTTTTGGGTCATGAACAGACTGAAGCAGTCCCTAACACTGGGGTTTTAACCCAGGCTGCCATTTTTGTATTGCTGTAATGAATGAATCCTAACCCAAATGGAAATCCCTATGACCTAACCGCTCAGCAAGCAAAATTCGTGGGCATTTGTGAAAAAGACAAGTGATATCCATGTGCATATTCAGGCATGGGACGTTTCAGTGCAGTTAGTTGTATCTCTGCTGGAGTGCAGCTGCTGGGCTAGCATTTGCATGGGATTTGAGGCACGCAGCTGGGCCAGACAGTTGTCAGTTCAGCCCACGTCGTGCTTGCTGGGCTAAGGCTGCCCTGAGTATGCTTGCAGCACTGTGGTTGCAATTTAAACATATCCTCAAAAGCAGAGCCCACAATTTTCTTCTCGGAGAAGACTTTAAAGCGCTGTTTACTGGTGATTGTCGTGGTTGAGTTGGCTCCTGCAGCGGAGATGTCTGATTCTTGGATGCAAATAAGGTGAATGCTGCCTGAAAAGAGGTGCAAAGCCAGTTTGAGGTTTTGGGGTTTGGTAAGAAGGATGAAGACAGGAGCACATACAACTCCGTGGCTCACAGCTAACTGATCCCTATCTGGCCTGGGGTATAGGAAGCCCTGAGTGCTGGCCAACCAGTAAATAGGTGTTATTACGCAGCAATCACAGGCCCAGTTCTGAAGCGCAGATTGAAATCCCATTTTTGTGAAATCATTGCTGTTACTTAATTGATGCCTGCTAGCAGCAGGAACGGTTTAGAAGACCGACTAATCTATCACAAATGTATTGGAAAGGGCATTTTGTAGCTTTTTCCTTGGCTTGCGGGACGTTCCCTACAAGATTGTGACAATTTGAAAGCAAGTTCCAATACATATTTTTTAAATCAGTGTTTGCTGACAAAGTTTAATCTACCTGACCTTTCATCGGAGGAGTGCACAGGTGTGCTGTGCTCCCTCTGCTGTCATCTGCCCCTGCTAGCTGGCAGTGGGTTGTGTGGCATTTGCAGTGACTACAAAGGGACCTGTCCCTTGTTGATCACAGTGAGTGAAACACAGAAAACTGAGGCTCATGAATGAAGCAAATTTCATCTTTTCTGTTTGTCCAGGGGAAGGGAACCCAAAGACTCCCACTAGTGACTACAGATGGTTTGTTGTAAAGGAGTTTCTTTCACCCTTACTGTCAGTTCCTTAAGTGGTTGGGATCTCATTGCATGGAGTTGTCTGTGTGTCTTTTTCTGCCTGTCCCCTCCCCCTCTGTGAGTTTTGAAGCATTAAGGAAACCTCTGCTATAGCAGTATGAGAACATGGGGTTAACCCATGAATGCAGGAAACCCTCTCAGGTATCTTCTAATACAAAACGCTAATAACATTTTCCACTGTACAGGTAACACTTCTTTTTTTTTTTTTCCCTGCATAGTTTCCAGCTGGTTAACCTTTTACCTGTCTTGTTTCATAAATGCCTTCCCCATGATTCAGAATACTCAGAGGTATCTTCTTATCTGACATTCTTCTTAGGGATGCTGGCAGCGCACGTAGCCCGAGGATTGTTCCCCTTCCCATTGCATTTTGGTGAGAGCTGAAGCGCGCATCCTGACGCCTGGCTCCGCAGGATGTGCTTTCTTACTGTTTTGCACTAGTTGGTGTCACATGAAGGGATTGTGGAGCTGTGTAGTCATCTCCAATCTGCGCCAGTATGTTGGTCATCTCTGAATTCGTTTGAGAGTGAATTCTATGTGTTCGAATGCCAAGATGTCATCTAGCAGGAAACAAGTTGTTCCACGCGTGTGTGGTTTTCCTTAGGGGACGCTTGATGACAGGTTGAGTACTTTCTGAGGCCAGTCAAAGAGAAGATGAATTCATCTGGCAACTTATTGTGGAAATTGGGTCCTTTGCTTATGTAAAGGCAGCGCAATTAAAGCCATCAACACCCTCCATTACATCGTGCCATCAACACGTCTAACTTTTCAGTGTGGAGATAAGCTTTGCTTTTCCTTGTCTCGTATGTGTCCGTACAACACCTTGGGTCCAGATTTGGATGTGATGGAATAAAGCACGTCACTGAATGTGGGGAGGATTATCTCCTCCCTCCTTGATTAAATGCCTTCACATCGTATGTAACGCAGGAGCGCGTGGGGATGGGATTTGTACATGTCTTTTAGTGCTTCTGTTACGGGCACGAGGAAGCAATTATACTGCAGGGCTGCTCTGTGTAGGCACTTAGTGGGAGATGATGTGTTCTGGACTGTGTTGGTGCTGCTGCGGAGTCTCATTGACATGCAGATGACTCCTGGAAAAGGTTGGCGTGAAAGGCTGGAGCTTGTGACAAGAAGAGCTGCCAAACAAGTGGGGCTGAGAGCAGAGCCCAGATACACGGAGCTGGAGGCGAGCTGCTCCGTGGGTTTCTTCTGGAGGGTCCATAAGGCCTTTGTGCCTGCAGGGGAACGTGCAATGGTCTGTAAATAAGACAGACCAAAACTCTTTGGTGGAAGTGGAGCAATCATGTCACAGCCGTGATGTGTAAGCAGCAGGTGGGCAGGAGGCAGGGCAGCAGAATTTTGCCTTCTTCATTTTGAAGCAAGTTGCTGGCTGCGTACGTGCGTGACAGGTGCCCATCATCTCCCAGAAATGCACTGTACATCTTGTATATGTCAGTGAGCACGCTAACGTCTTTCTCAGATTATTAATGAAGATAGCAGTCACATAGCAGATGGTTTAAAAAAAAAAACCAGCAAACCAAGCAGGCATTGTTTAGGTAAGATGTTTCTTTCCCTAGGCATCTCTTCTGGGAAGCCCTGGGTGCTTGTAAATGAATCTGCTGCCTACCTTGTGCGCCTTGATTTTAATGTGGGGATTGAGGAGGAGCCAGCTATCGGAACCTCGGCCAGAGATGGATCCATTGGGAAGCTGCCATTAATTGCCGTGGTGTCTGACAATTTGCTGGTGCTAAGCTGTCCCTTGCAAGTTCTCAGCCGTGCATCCAGAAACAAAAAGGCGTGGAAAAAGGCAAGAGGTAGCCTTGTGATGGTGGAGGTGTGCTGGCTGGTGGTTCTTTTGCTGCTCTTCCTAAAAGTAGAGCAGGCAGAACCTCTTCGATTTATTGCTGCTGTGCTGCATTGAAACGCACTGCTGTGTGTTATTATTGAGAGTTATTAACAGGAATTAAGACTTGATGCAAGTAATAAAAGATTGAAAGAAATCCCTCCTCTCTTTTCTCCCGTTTGCCTCCAGGGTTTGCTGACTTTGTTTTTACTTCGTGGCGGTGAAGAATAGCACCAAGTCTCTTGCAAGTGTCTCAGGGGTGCAGTTAGTTGGGAGCAGCAATTGAGCTGGAGCTGGCAGGTATCTCGAGGCTTTTGCACAGAAGCTAACTCTCCTTCCTTAGGAATCAGATCTGCTTTTTTTCTGCAAATGACTTTTAAAAAATACAAGGACGCCGGTCTTGATTAGAAAGGCCAAGCTACGCCATTGTTTCTTCCTTGTGAGAGGAGGTGTCAGGGAGGAAGCTGTTTTTCTCTCTGTTGTCTGTCTGCCTTGCTGAGCTCTCGTTCCAGGTGACGTTACTCGGGCAGCAAGGCCCAGAGCATCTTTCGGAGCAGTTCATACAGGTACAGCCTGGGCTCTGCACTGACTTGCGTCTTGGTATCATTCCATTGACTTGGAGGAGTGACGTGTAATCTCCAGACAGATCTCCAGGCTGCTCTAATATGCATCTCTGATCCATAATACATGCGCAGCCACGGCGATCCTTTGCTTACCGCTGCAAGTGGCGGGGAAAGCGGCAGCTGTTTGACAAGCGTAATAGAGTGGGTTTCATAAAAAGAACCAAAGTGAATTTCCTTTTCCTAAAACTGTTTGGAGCAGAAGTGGCACCGCAAGTATTTCTGGTGAGCTTCATGCTGCCACGCAGGGGTGCTTTGCTGTCCCTGTGCCTGTTCTTAGCCTGGTTTACCAAAAGCTCGTGTGAGTGTATTGAGGCGGTGCGAAGTCATGCTGTGCTTGTACTGGTTGTATGCTTGTGTGGAGCCTTCTGGAGAGAAAGGGGATTATACCAGACCCCTTAGTCACCTTCCCCTGCTTCCAAGGTTCATTAATCTTCAGGAAGTAGAGGTTGTCATTCCCATGGTATCCCAGTGCTGGGAGCTAGGGAGCTGGCCTGTTTCTCAGAAGGCAAAAAGCTTGAGGCAGCACAGACGGGAGCTGGGTTTGCTTCTCCTTTGCTGCTGAATAGGAGAGTAGGGATGGGTGCCTGCTCCTTAGGGAGGGCAGTGCTTGTGTGTGCTTGGCCTCTTCTGACAGCAACAGGAATAGGTGAGCACCACAAAGCGTGGACAGGTGGAGAGTAGTTATTGAGGTCATATCTGGTGTCAGGGGCTTGCTCCCAGCCTCTTTTATCCTAATTGCAAATCCTGAGCCTGCTCAGGACCACAGAGGGTAATTTAGTGAATCTGTGGGACTTGTTATAAATGAACGTGCTGAATAGACAAGAATGGCTCACTGTTGTATATGCCTATGAAGGTCACTGGAATAGGATGCTCATTTTTCAGTTCCTGCATGCTGCTGGGTGAAAGTTTTGTGCTGACGCCTGCACTCGCTGTTAATGGGGACTGGAGCCGCACTGAAAGAAGAAAACGCCCCATTCTGAAGGCTGCTTGGCAGGGAGACAGCTGGGAAGACACGTGCTGTTGGTGCACATCTTTGAGATTTGAGCACTTCTTTTTATTGCCTCTTTATCCTGAGGCCTCCTTACCGTGTCTTCTGCTCTCCTATTATGAGGAGTGAAATTAATAACCTCCGTTATTTCCCATACATGGCAAGGAATGTCTTCGTTCTGGCCCGAGTTTAACTGCAGATGAGATCTGTTTTGGGAACTGCAATTGGCAAAAGCAGGGGGAGAAGAGGAAACGAACACTTGTGCAGCCTACTCATTTCTAAATGCAATTTTAATGGTTCCCTGGTATTTGCACAATGACTGAATGTGGCTGTGTAATCCTTGATGTTGTTATTCCTTCCATGTAATAACTAGAGCTGTAAAGATATCTTGTTAAATTGAAAAAAAAGAATAGGCACATGTTACTTTCAGTATTGCATTGTAGTAATTGTTTGCAGTGACCTTTTGGAATCTCAGAGTGAAAATTTGTTTGCTTGACATTCTCCCAAATCAGCTCCTGGCTATCTCCGTATGGAACGGAATGGAGTTGTTGTGTTGTTTGTTGCTTTTTTTAATTACATCCTGACAGCAAAGCCCATTCTTCTCTGTTTATTACAGTTCTGGCTGTTTCAAAGGGTAATCTACCTGTAACAGGAGTTCCACAGATGGAGTTTTCTTAAACTTGGTTGATTTTTTTTTCTTTTTGTAGAGTATTTTATTCTTAGAGCCCCAATTGCTTATCCATTCTTCAAAATAATCCTTTAATTTTTTTTCAATCTAAAACGAAATTTCACACTGTGCTCTTGAATGTCTCACGGCACGATGGTGAAAGAGCTGTACTCTAAAACTGGCACAGCTTTAGAAAAAGAATCCTTATTTCATGAAGTTCTAGTTCTTGTGAATCTTGTTCCTTGCTTGGGTGCCCTGCCTTGTGGTCACCGGCCAACGTGGGTTGATAAATATGAAAATGTCAAACTTATCAGAGGGCCTCCCAACAAGCTGTGTATCTATGTGTAAAACTCTTCCTGGGGACAAGACCAGTGGTTTTTCCTTTAACTGTTTTGAAGCGTCTTGTCTGGCATTCTTCCACTTTCTGACATCTGACAGTTCTTGAGTTTGAAGAGCTGGAACAGCAGCTTGTGTGAAACCTCTCAGATCAACTCGGTGCTTAAGTTTTCCAGTGAGAGCCCATTGCGTCATGGTTTCCAAAGCTGCACCAAGTGAAAGCCTGGCCCTTCAAATGCACCGAAGAAAGCTCTGAGAAACAAGCGTTGAAAAGTAGGTGCTGCAAAATTAGGGTTCTGCCAAGTTTCGAGAAACAAGATTGCGCCAACAGATGTGTGGGGATCGAGGGAAAATAAGTCTACAAGATGAACAAGAGAACAGGCACCGGCCATGTCTCGAGCAGCTCGGTTTGCAGCTGAACCTTCCCTGCCTCGGTGTGGTCCATTAAGGCAGCTGGCATCTGGGACTGGAATCTGCAGCTATTTACATAGATGGCAGAAATGGGAGGAAGGATCAGGTGGGACCCCAGCACCCGTCTCAGTAGATCAGTGTCTGGCAGAGCTGGGTGAGTCCAGCCCCCGGTCGATGATCCCTGTGGGTCCTTTCCAGCTCGGGATGTTCTTCAATTCTGTTCTGTGATTCCATCTTTTTTGCACAGGGTAACTTTGAAAAAAATGGGCTTTCCATCCTCGAATCTGAATAGATAGGCCTGAAGGGGCACTCTGTATTTCCTGCTAAATTCTAGATAAAATCTTTTAGTGTTTGAACTTGCAGAGCAGTTTAGGTGTGTGCTTCCCTGCAAAGAGCTTGATCCACCCCTTCCTTTTGTTGAGTCTGTTAGGAAGAAATGAGGTTTTTTAAGCTGTGAGCACAACAGTTAAGGTTGGAAAAAAAAAATCCCTGCAAATAGGTGACGTAATGCCCTAGGTTTCAACAGTAGCTCATTTGCCACGGGATAAACTGGGTTAAATCTGTCAGGCTTTCCAATTCCCACATTCAGCAGAGCTTTGTTCTTTGTGCTTTCAAATGCACGATACGTATGTGTGTGTCCACTGCTGTCGGTGTGATTTCCTTCAGCTTCTCTAGCTGGAGTACGTCTAGAGGTGCAAGAAAAGTTCTGCTAATTAGTTGCTCTCACCCTTTTATTATCTTTTTAAGTTTTACACGGTGCCGGGGATTAGAAGCACAAAGCCACCTGAAGTGCAGCACTACAAAGAGGGGTTTCTTTTGGTTTGGAATCTTTGTGGGCACATTTTTTCTGCCAAGTGAGGTAAGCTCCCTGCGGCACTGCGGGGTGGGAGGCTGCGTGTGGACTGGCAGACAAATAGGACAGATGTTAAGCTCCGTGGCCATTTGTGAGAGTATTAATTTAGATCTCTGCCTGGCCGTTGTGTGAGCAGTGTAGTGTTTCTGTCTGTGCAAAAGACAGAGGAAACTTCAGCCTCTTCTGACTATGGTTGAAATGGCCACTGACTTCCTAAGTTGAGGGCAGTGGAGGGACGGTTGGAGAGAGTCTGCAAGCACATGGATTGTTTTCCAAATGAAGCTGCCAACAAACAGCAAACAAAACCAAACCTGTTAACTCTTGCTCAGCTTTGTTTCTGCGCTTACATCTGTCCTTCTCCCTGCTTTTTCCTTTCCCTGCTTTGTCAGGGGCCTGGGCCTGTTTCCTGTTTATCAGACTCTCCTCTCCCAAACTGCGAAGTACGACACAAGGAACGTTTAGTTCACATTCACATAGCTTTGTTTGCAGTGTGCAGGCTTCTCTGCTGGGATGTGCTTGTTTTGGACCACTGGACTTCAGAAGCTTCTGGAAACTGCCGAAGGGGATGTGAAGGGGACTGTCGTTGCAGTCGACCGTTTCTTATCTTTTTCCTGCTTTCTGTTGAAAACCAAGAATAAGAATAGTAGGACAATTGTAGTTCATGGTGAAGTTGTGCTTGATCTGTTTTTAATTTATTTAGTCTATTTGTCGTGCTCTGCTTGCTGACTTGTTTTCTTCCTCTTTCAACCATCTTCTCCCTCTTCGGCCTTCTCCTCAGATAACTCCTGTTGCTCAGAATTTCCCAGTTCTCTGCCAGCTGTGGAACAATGCCACAGGTACCAGAACACACTCACTGCTCTTCAGAACTTCTCAGCGATGCGTGGTTTTGCAGCACTGCCTGGCTTCAGCTCCTTGTGCGGACTGAGCTGCCCTCCAGCTGGCAGTGATGGGGACGTGTTGGAGTAGTGGGCTGGTACAGATGACAGGCCTTTAGTTGGATTCCCTTAGCAACTCCTCTTCTCTGAAAGGTGAGATATCCTCACTCACGCTCAGCATTGTTCTCAGGAAAGCTGGTTGTTCCTCGTGAGGTTTGGAAGACTGAGCTCGGATCCTGCTCTTCCCTCACCTCCTTTTTGTGACAGCAAGAGTTGGAAGAAACAGTTGAAAGAATTCTGTGGTTATGAAGTAGCAAGTTTTTGTCCTCCAGATCCCAAGCAGCATGTCCTGTTGTCTCTCATCCTCTGCTAAATCCGCTCTTGTAGGCACGATGCGCTGAATTTAAATAAATTCTAGTCCTTGCTAAATATCTGTCAAATATTGACTTAGTCTGTGGTGTGGACTGACTAAGCTGAAATTAATGGCGTAATTTGTTCTTGTTTTGCATGTGCGTATAGGCAGTTTCGATGGGGATGAGCAGTAGTGGAAATGAAGATGTTGCCTTGAATCTATTTCAAGAGGAGGAAAGAGGAGCCTGAGGCCTGTAGCGGCAGTAAGAGAAGTAGAGAGATTACTAGTAAAGGTGTCATGTGAGGGTGATTAAAAAAGCATCTTCCTAATGAATGAGGCCGTGAGACAAAATTGAGGAGAAGCTGTTAATTACGCACTATTACAGATGTCTTGAAATGATCTCCTGCACTCTGGTTGGTTGCCATGCCCCTGGGATAATCTTTCTTAATCTCTTGAAAATGAGATCTAAAAAACAAGAGGCTGGCTGGGATTTCTGTGTAGATCAGCAGATGCAGTGCAGGTATCTACTGGCTTCATTTCTTCTGTGGAAGCTTTGCCTTCTGTGAAGATAAGAGAATCCAAGTGCACCAAGGCCTCTCCTGTCCTGGGGCTGAGGTTGCTTGGCCAGCTCCACGTGTTTGAGATGCTGCAGCAACATCATGAAGCACCAGTGCATCCAAGCAGCTGAAGAAGTGGAGGTGCAGAGAATTATCAAGTGGCATGAGTCCTCGGAATGAGCTGCTGGCAGAACTGAAGCCGGAATGTTCAATTTCCCTCATGTTTCACAGCTACCATGCAGCCTGGCTTTCAGCCTCCTGGCAGGTTGGTCTCTTGGAGTCATCTCTGAGGGATCTGTTGGTGGCATAAGTGAGTTTTGGGACTCAACGCAAAAAAGATGCAGCTTTAGGACTCAGAATCTGGTGGAAGCTTGGCAGCCTATGGTTTGGACAGGTATACTCTTTGCTGGGTAAAAACTGGTTCAAGAGCAGGGCCCAGAGTGGTGGTGAATGGAGTGGAATCTGGCTCGTGTCCAGTCATGACCCCAGGGTTCGGCTGCGGCCAGTGGCACGAAGTTCAGTTAGACCAAATGCTGAGTCCTGCACTTAGTCACAACAACCACACGTAATGCTACGGGCTCAGGGCAGAGTGGCTGGAAAGCTGCAGGGAGGAACAGGATCTGGGGGTGTTGGTTGACACTTGATGGAACATGAGCCAGCAGTGTGCCCAGGTAGGCAAAGGGGCCAATGGCATCCTGGCTTGTGTCAGAAGTAGTGCAGCCAGCAGGAGCAGGAGATGATTGTCCCCTTGTACTCAGCTCTGGTGGGACTGCACCTTGAGTGCTGTGTTCAGTGTTGGTCCTCTCACTGCAGGAAAGACAGTGAGGCATCGGTGTCCAGAGAAGGGCAACAGAGCTGTGAAGGGTCTGGAGCACAAATGTTATGGGAAGTGCCTGAGGGAACTGGGATTGTTCAGTCTGAGGAAGAGGATGCTCAAGAGTGGCCTCAAATTGCATCGAGGAGGGTCAGGTTGGATAGTAGGAAAGACTTCTCTGAAAGAGTGGTCAGGCATTTGAACAGGCTGCCAGGGAGGTGGTAATGTCCCTGACTCTGGAGTTGTTCAAGAAACGTGGAGATGTTGTACTTAGGGACATGGTTAGTGGGCAATATGGGTAGTAGGTGAATGGTTGAACTAGATGATCTTACAGGTCTCCAACCTTCATGATTGTATGAAATGATGAGCTGCTGCATGTTTGGTTATTTCTCCCTCTTCTCTTTGAACCCCACAGCTTTTCAATGCAGATTTGTTCCAGGTGGTAAGGTCTCCGTTGTGGCTTTCACCGATAGGGAAGCTTTATGCCTACAATTGATCAATTTGTAGCTGATCCTCTGTAGCCCAGAGAGGAAACACAATGCAGCAAATGCATTCTATGCTAAAATGTTGATCAAATTACTGTAAAGGTCATAGATGGCTCAGTACAATGCAACCCTGAATCTTTCCAAAGATGGTCAATCACCGCTCTTTTTGAGAGCTGTGCCTTTGCAAAGGACCTGAAATAGAATCATAGGATCATTCAGATTGGAAGAGATCTCCAAGATCATTCAGTCCAACCATCAACCCACCCCACCATGCCCACTGCCCACGTCCCTCAGTGCCACATCCCCACGGTTCTGGAACACCTCCAGGGACGGTGACCCCACCACCTCCCTGGGCAGCCTGTGCCACTGCAGCACTGCTCTTTTGGAGGAGAAATTGTTCCTCATATCCAACCTCTGGCACAACTTAAGGCCATTACCTCTCATCCTAATGTAAGTTCTCCTTGGCGCATGCTCTTTGAGATGTGGACTTGGATCCTCCGTAGGCCAAAGCAGAGCTACTATACTGCATCTGAAAGTTCACAGCTGTTTTTAATTTTGCTGTGTGTGCTCTGAGGCAGGCAAAAAAGACGGAGAAGGAAAGAAGTCTTAATTTAACCTTGTTTTTTTGTGGGTTTTTTTTTTTTTGCTTGATTTAAGTAATTTACAGGCATATAATGAAATCTCTATGATCTTATTTCTATTAAGATTGTAGTAATCTAGACTTGTTACTAACGCTGAAGGGCATTTTTGCTCCTACATGTGCAGGAGTGTATTACTTACTGCATAACACAATTCAGAAAGATAGCAATGAAGATACTTCTCAGCCATGAGGCGGGCTACGATCTGCCTTCCCCTGAACCTGAAGATGAAGCATCATTTAGCAAATTGCTGCAGGACTGCCGGGAACCTCTCAAACGTTCTCACAGGTGCGTGGCTGTTCCCTGCTGGAGGGCCCTACCTGGTGTGTGGCACTTAGCTGGCCCATTTGTGCACAGTCCTGACATCTGGCTAGTGTTGTTCAGCCCGCTGCTACCCAGTTCTTTCTCATAATGGAACATAGGGTATCTGAAGTTGGAAAGCACCCATGAGAATTGTCAAGTCCAGCGTTGATGCCATAGCTTGAAACAACAGGTAAATGGCTGAGGAGCATTCTGGAGATAGTTAACCCATATTCGCAACACCTGAAGTGATGTTTATTATCCAGGCTGCATTTTAAGCCTTGCTGGCTGTCCTAACAATATCCAAATCTGTCTGGCTTCTCATGGCACGTGATGAAGTGCTTGCTGTCTGCCTGTGATCCTCACTTTGGTAGATGAGGACTCGTTCATCTGCCAGGCAGTGGCTGCTGGCACACACAGTTGTCACCTGTGGCCACTCCTCTCGCTGTAATGCTCCCTTTCCTCATTGCACCCAGAGTTTTTCCAATTGGAGGCGAGCACCGAAGTGGCCGCATTCATTGTTTGGTGTCATAAGTGAGCTCTCTGCCTGAGTGCACGTTTCAGGCAGCTGCACGAGGTTCAGCAGCTTTGTCTGCCACCACCAGACAGATCTCTAGATATAATAGAGCAAATCTCTTGATTATGAGGGTGGGAAATAATGTGCTTTGATTTACAGATGTTGCTGCACAGAAAGTGCTTATGTGGAGTCTCTGAATGGCAGTATCTGGGTGTGTTTGGCATCCTTAATTTGAGTGCATCCCTTTTCTGCACACATTCTGAATTTCTGCGTGCTCTTCTGGACAGAGCGCTCGGTGGCTTGCATCTATAATGTGGATGATCATTTACAGACAAGCAGATGATGAATAATTTTTCAGCAGTGTTTCAGGCCATCTTGAGGGATTTCTCTGGGTCAAGAGTCCTTGGAGTTGATGGTAAGAAATACAAAACAAGCACTTCATCCCCTCCCTCTTCAACCCTGCCTGTAAAATTAAGACACACAGTAATGACCTCTCTCATCCTTTCTGTTTGCTTTTTTAATTAACTCCTGTAAACACAGGAGTGTTTACAGGACTTTGCTTTCTCTCCCTTACAAAGTTGCAGAAAAAAACCCTTTTCAAGTGTCTGCACCTGTAGATGTAGGCAGGGCACTCTTGGCACTGTTCCCTGTGTCCTGGCTTCCCGTTCTCAGAGGCAGCGTGTGGAGCTGGCTGCCCCAAGCAGCACGCTGCAGAGGAAGGGCACTGGCAAATGGCTCCAGCTTCTGCCGTGCTCTCTTGGTTGCACACAGGTATGCAGAAGATTAGGAAATGTTTTCACAATCCCTTTAAGATGGTGTAAGTGGGAGAAAAGAGGTGCTGTGGGCTCTCTCTGTCCTGGCTTTGCGGTCAGCCGGATTGGTAAAATGGATTGAAACCAGCTTGCCTGACAAAAAAGCTTAAATGTAACCGTGATTTGTTGTGCTACGGGTATGCCACGCGTTTAAAGGGACAAGGGAGAGGAGGGAGAGAAATGATGGTGGAGTAGGAATACTCCTGCAGGCTCCTCTTGGTTTGAAGAGCTAATGAACTTAGGGTATTAGTTTCTTTACTGTTTAAGGTGAGGATGGCATTTGAATGGGAGGCGTTTAGGTCTTTTGTACAGATGTAGCTGTCTGTAGCTAAGCTGTTTCTTTTCTTTCCCTGAGGTCTGCTTTATAGTCAGTGGAGAAAAGCAGCCGTTTGTGCAGGACAATCCATCTTGTCCTAAGTAGACATCTTGAACCAATCAAGTTTTATGTGCCCTAGAAGTGCCTGCTACTTTTGCCAGCTGCAGAGAGCCAGATCAGCTCGTTCACATGCAGCGGTAATTGTTCATGGCCAACCACGTCTCACTGAATGAGAAGCGGCGTGCACAAGGCCAGCCTGGGTAGCTGGAGAGGCTGTGCGAGCTCCTCTGAGCTGCAGCTTCCTCCCTTTTGAAATAACAAAGAGGTGATGTGATCGCCGGATCCAGTTGCGCTGTATGGTGGCAGGTGGGGCTTGGAGGCCCGTTTCTTCCCATTTCATTTCCCATAACACTGTACAGTGGTACAGATTGCTGTGAGGTGGGTTGAAGGGTTTTTTTCCCCCGCCCTCCTGACTCCGGAAAGATGGACCAGTTTGCCCAGACAGGAAGGATCCAGCTGGATGGGGAGATGTCTTCATTGCAAGCTTGGAAAGGGACTTGCTGTACTATCACAAGGAGGAATGGGACAACATAAAGGGCTTTTCCCAGTGATTTTTGTATCTCTGGTCAGATGTTACTGGAGGAAATCACACTGCAAATGCTTTAACTCTCTAACTTGAGCCGAGTCCATACAAAGCAAACCCTCTGAGCCCGTGAGGGGGGTTTTGTGCAGGAATCAAGCTTATTGTCAGCTGCGGTGTTCAGACCCTTGGGAAATTGTGACTATTGTCTGGGCTATTATTGCTTAATAAAAGCTTTGCGTTTCCTCATTCAGAGTCTCAAAAATCTGGTTCTCTGCTTTCAAAAATAACTCTGCGTGAGCCGCAAGTGGGAGCGTTCAGAGGAAATACTTCAGCCGTTTAAAACAAAGTGAAGGGAGGGGAAAAAAGCCTTCCTTGAAGTGCTTTGACTCGTCAGCAAAGAGTGATTGTGTCCGAGCTGTGCTTCCACTCTCTGGAGGAAGCGCACTGGGGTAAGAGCTTGCTTCTGCCCCTGCCAAAGATTGGTTTGCTGAAGCTTTGGAGGATTTGCTGGGGAGCCCTGACACTGAGACAGGTGCAGTGAAAACCTCCCCTTGGCACACCCCTGGTGGCGGGGTGTCTCCAGGCAGGTGATGGGACATCTGGGCTGATGGGTTTGGCTTTGAGGCTGCTCCAGGAGGAAAGACCTGTGCCACGTGGGCACCAAAGGACGTGCAGCTCTTAGGGCACCTGCTCCTGCCAGCTCGGTGCTGGGCTCCGGGTGCTGCCCAGCGCAGGCACTGGTGGGTCCCTAGCAGGGGGCGGGCACGGAGCCAACACCTTCCACAGCTGGACTCGCCACTGGGTGCTGGGCTGGGAGTTCTGCTGAAGCAGCCAGCACTGGAGCAGGGGAGGAGGCAGGGAACGATGCTGCGTGCAGGGGAGAGTGTGCTGGGGGCTCTGCAGGGTGCAGCAGCCCCGAAGTTGGCTGTCTATAGTTTCTGCTCTTCCCGACTCCTGCTGTGAGGCTACGGCCCTGCACAGAAGCCCTCGAACTATTCTGCAAATGCAGTTTTTTGAGACTTGTTTCTTTCCTCGTGTGTGTGTTCTTTGGGTTTATTTTCCTTCCCCTTGTGTGGGAATAATTACATTGCTTGTTTCTTATGCTCTGGCTTTGAAGAGGAGGAAGAACGTATTCGGGTTTGGTTTGTTTTTTTCCTCCCGCATCAAGCGGTGTGGTTTCTGCTGTTAAAACGTTCTGGACAGCAGTTGCTGCCCACGTACAGCACAGAAATGTGTGCTTAGTGGTTACGAGGCGTGCTGGCTCTGGGCGTGCCTCCTTGCTTTGTTCAGTGCCAGTGTACAGGATTAGCCATAATTTATCATCCCCGTTAACCTGGCGAGATACCACTTACCTTATTAGCAAGTAGTGCTCTGTGCGGGCCAGGATATATCTACATATATACATGGCCATACACATATATGGGATATGTACACAGGCAATATGTTTTGAACTAGGAATCGGGCTTGATGATCCGTACGAGTCCCTTCCAACTCGGGATGTTTTTTGAACTAAGCTTTCCTTTGGAGCTGCGGGTTGCTTGCAGCAGTGCCACAGAGGAGGTGGTGGGGAGGCTGACAGCTGGGGCATGGGCTCAGTTTTACCACCGAGGCAGTAAATTTTCCACTGACTTGCCTTTTCGTTGCATTGAGCAGCTTACAAGCTGTAATGAGGTAAGAAAACACAAAGAGGAACACTGGAGTAACTGTGGTCTGTGGCACGAACAGGCATTTGCTGTGTGAGAGCGTGGGGAAAAGGCACGGTCCTGCAGCAGCGGAATCCTTTCACCTTTGTGCAGATTGATGGTGATTTTCCGAGTCCTCATGTGCACCATTAACATTCCACGCTTGTGTTTGGAACCTTTGCTGTGGTTTAGTTCTTATCCATGTGACTTATCCAGGCTCGTATGATAAGGATATAGGTGCTCCCTCTCTTTTATTTTAAACTTTTGTTGTTTTTTTTTTTACCACTGGCATCTAAATATATCTAATAAAAATGCAGACTGGGGCTCTTTAATGAGGCGATAAGTCATTCCCGCTCCTTCTCTTTTTCAGAAGAAACCACCTCACACACTGGTTTCTCTTTGTGCGAACTTCTGCTTTGCATTTCCACCCATTCATCGTAGCGTGAAGCCTCGCACAAAGGGCAGCAAGAAAAGGCTCTGCTGCTCGGGGCCTTTTGGTGCGCATAAACCTGAACTCTTGCAAAGGGGAAAGGCGCGGCTGCGGCAGGGAAGCAGCAAACCGAGCGAGTACACGGTCGGGGTGAGATCGAAATTCTCTGCTTTTTGAACCTTTAATTTCTGGGAGGAAATGGCTCTGCTCCAGGAGCAGCTCTGGTTTTCAAGCGCGCTGCCGCGTGCGCTGCTGCAGCAAACGGGCCGCGGTTGCGGTTTGACAGCTGAAGTCAGGAGACGCCTGTGAAATCAGATTACGGTGGTGGCTGTGTGTGAAATCTCGGGTGGCTGAGCGGCACCGTCCCCGATGCACCGCGTTCCTGGAGCAGCATTCCCCGAGTCGCCGTGCCTGAACGCCTGTTTGCTTGGCAGCGCTGCTGCTTTCACCGGGACATCTGTTGCAGGGTTGGGCTGTGATCTGTGGCACTGAGGTGTCTGAATGGGGGAAGAGATGTGCTTGTTTCGGAAGGGCTCCTTCTATTTTATTTTTTTTCCTTTTTTTTTTTTTTTCTCTTCCCCCGCAGCTCACAGCAGGCCTGTGACAACCTCCTGAGGTACAACAAAGCCAAGTGCAGGGTCTGTGCCTGGGTCACAGCAGCCCTGCTATCAATACAAGCTGGGGGATGTAAGGATAGAGCACAGCCCTTCCACAAAGGGCCTGGGGGTACTGATGGATGGCAGCTGGGCATGAGCCAGCACTGTGCCCTCGCAACCCAGAAAGCCAACCGTATCCTGGGCTGCATCCAAAGCAGTGTGGCCAGCAGGGCGAGGGGGGGATTCTGCCCCTCTGCTCTATGTTGTGAGACCTCACCTGGAGCACTGCGTCCAGATGTGGAGTCCTCAGTACAGGAGACACGTGGACCTGTTGGAGTGTGTCCAGAGAAGGGCTACAGAAATGATCCTGGAGTGGAACAGCTCTCCTACAAGGACAGGCTGAGAGAGCTGGGGCTGTGCAGCCTGGAGAAGGGTGCAGGGAGAGCTGAGAGCAGCCTGTCAATATCTAAAGGGGCTGTATGAAAGGAGACACTTTATCAGGATCTGTTCTGATAGGGCAAGGGGAAATGGTTTCAGACTAAAAGAGGGGAGATTTAGACTGGATATAAGGAAGATTTTTACACTAAGGATGGTGAGGCACTGGCACAGGTTGCCCAGAGAGGTGGTGGTGCCCCGTCCTTGGAGGCTCCCGAGGTCAGGCTGGATGGGGCTGTGAGCTGTGAGTGTCCCTGCTCGTTGCAGGGAGTGGGACCAGGTGACCTTTAAGTGTTCTTTCCAACTCAGTTCTATGGTGATTGTAAGTTGGCCTTAGTGTGGTGACAAGCTGTAAGCTGGGGCTCCTTTTGCCAAAGCTGGCTTGCGTAGCTGTGCTGCTTCACCAGAGCTTTGGAGGAAGAGGAGGAAGGAGCCTTAGCAGCTCCATGCTGTGATTGAGGACTGAAAGTCTGTGTCTTATTTTAGTGCAGAAAACAATGGCTCTGTGAGTAATTCTTTAACCACGAACTATGTCAAAGCAGCTGTGGAAAAAGAGGAGCTGACTGAGATTTCAGAGATGCCAGTCCTCATGAGAAGCTTCTGGGGGAAGGCAGGCAGCGCTGTGGTTTTGAATTTAATACCTCTTTTGACGGGCGGTCAAAGCCCAGCAGTCAGATGTAGCTGGGCTGTGCACGGGCTGAGGCGCTTTATTTACAGACTGCGCATTCATTCGCTCGTGGACATTGAGGCCCAAGGATAAATCATTAACTGCAGTACTGCAGCAGCGAGCCAGGTGCCCGCTGAGCTGCATTCTCTCTCTGCTCCCCGGCTCTGCGCGTCGGCTCGCTGCCTAATCCACAAAATCCAGCTGTTTGCAGAAGCGGTCTCTCAGTTATTAACGTTAATTAGCCAAGTTCTGCTCTATGAATATTCCTGTAGTGTGCTCTTCCAAAGCATACAGAGCGCTGAGCTCTTCACCCGTGTAACGAGCGTGTCTGTAGTCACATCGCTAATTGGCTGCATCCCTCTGAGGACGTGTCCACCTCTGGGGACTGGGAGCTTTGGTGTTCTGCTGCCAAGGAGCCAGTCCTCTCTGGGCTCGCTCACAGCCCTGTGCAGCAGTTATGCTGTTAGATTTCTGCCCTTTGTTTTAATCATTAGTTTCTCTTCCGCGCATCCTGCTTAATAAACAGCGCCGTTTTAGATATTATTTATTACCAAATTTGTCATTAGGGCGTTATTGTAATCAGCGCCGACGAGGCGCTCTGTTTGATAGATTCTCCAGGTGGGGGCTGTGATTTAAGTGCTCTTCTGAAAAGCTTTTATGCTGTGAGAGAGGTGCTCCTGGTGCTGGCAGCAGCTCTAAATCTCTGCCTCCGAATACCCATCCCGCCACGACACCTCCTGCTTCCAGCTTCCAGCTCTGTGCCAAGGAGAGTCACTTCCCCTGCAAATGCTGCTCTTTGCTCTATAGGTAAATAGTAGGGCTGCAAAGGAGAATCAAGTTAGACTCGAATTTTTATATATCTTTGGGTTGAAGAAGTGGTGTGAGCCCAGCAGGTGTCCTCTATTTATGACAAGGAGGGGTGTTCTCTCAAAATGAGTACGCTTTGTCCTTAGTTTTAAATTTTTGGTATCATCCAGAAAACTCTTGGTTTTGCCATTTGATTATAATTTGCATTTAGATTGGCTGCCTGAAGGGGAGTCGCTTGTGAGGGGAAATGGGGCTGAGTCCTGTGCAGATCTGACTGAGAGTAATGGCATTTACATAAAAACCATTAGCGCTGTTATTGATAAACATGAAAAACATCAATTTCATGTAATTTTCTGATGAGGAGTCTTTAATACAAGCATACAATAGCGCTGCAGTAGTGACTCTCCTGCCCTTCTTCCCTCCTAACTGACCCCTTGTTGTTTTAAGGGCAAGTTTTGATGGAGATTTTATTGGCAGGGAGATGAGGAGGTTTCTGTTCCATTTCGGTGAAGTGGTCGGTTATCTCTGTACGTGGTAGGGAATTATTTGGTACCCAACTTAAGAGGGGTCTCTATTAATTGAATGTGGATTTCATGTCTCTCTAAAGCACAGCTGGTCGGTGTGTGTGATATATTTTAACATGTATGGCTAGTGATACGTTTTTCTTTTCCTTGCCACTCCATGGGTAATCTTTTGCTTAATCAAAATGGGGTTAAGCAGGAGTTGAGTGGCTTCTTATTACAGGGATACAGTTTGTTGAAGCAACACATCTGTTGAAGGCACTTCCTCGGTGCGTGCTAGATCACAGCCCTTCTAATCCTTCCAGGCTGCATCTTGCAAAGAGAGTTCATGTCTCAGTGGGTAGGGAGAAAAATGTTGTTTCCTCATGTAATAGACAGAGCACACGTGTAGTGGTGCTTTTGGTGGTCAGCATGTGTCACAAGCAGACATGGTTCTCTGTAGCAACTGATTTTTGTAGCTATTGGTGCCACTCCCTTATGTAAATATCTTGCTTTACACTTGGATCAGGTTGGGCCTTGTTGAGAGGCAAGCAGTGCCATAGCTGATTTCAGGCATCACAGCAGTGCTCTGAGCTTTGCCAGCATTCTTAGTTCTTGGCCTCAGTGTTGTGGAGGGTCTGCCTGGCTTTCCATAGCTGGCCTACTTCTTGGATCTGTCACTTTGTCTGTATTTACAGCTTTTTTTCCTCTCTGCTAGGGTCCAGGTGAACGAGTGGACAGCTGGCTTCAGAGGAGAGACAGATTCTGTTTGATCACCTTTTCCTGTAAGTACCCTTACATTTCAAGGATGGGACTTTCTGCAGTGCCTAATGTTGTCTTAAAATCGACTGTGCTGGAGAGGAGCATCAACTCTGCGTATTTGGACAACACTGCTATAGAAATACAAACTCCTTTGGCTTAACTCTTGTTTTGTTTTGGGAGAAGTGGTAGTTGATGGCTCTAGCTCCTTTTCAATTCTGCCTGTACCCACTTCCAGTGGCGTGTACGTTCCAGCAGAACAAAAATCCAGTACTGTTGTGCCTTGCACCTGTTTGAGGCTGTGGGAAATCTATGCTGAAGGTGTTGCCACATAATTTAATACTGTGTCATGTGTGGTTTCCTTTGCTGCAGAGCAGAAGAGCCCCTAGGGTCAGGAGAGCAAGAGTTCACCTGCTCTGTTCCAGCCTTGCTGAACTGGATGAGGAGGGAGGATGAGGAACCTGCTGAAATGCAGGGGTTACTCTTAGAGGCATGCTGTGAAATCAGTTAAACGAGGCTTGGCTTGACTTATGGGGTGGAAAGGGTATGAAGAAAGCACTGGAAAGTGTTGCCTAGTATGTGGCAAGGATAGCTTTTTTTTTTTTTTTTTTCTGAAAGTGAAGGAGAAAATTCTTATTTCATGGGGACTTTTTACACATTAAAATATCTTGCACGCACACTAATGGGCTGTAATAATGAGCCTATGCTTTATGAGGTGTCTACAAATATTGTTCAACTTGTTACTGCGAGGGACTTCAGCTAATACATACCGGTTAACTGGAACGTGTTGGCCCATCTGGTGCATAGCCAGACTGAAATAGTTAACTGCTTACTGTAGGCATCTGCAAGCTGGCTCTCAGCTTTGGGATGCAAAATGCAGGCACAGACACAGCAGGTGAGTGTGGGAGCTGCGATGACTGAGACCACTGAGCAATTAATTTCATTGTTATGACCCTAGCAGGCCACTCTCCTAAGGATAACATGGGATGATGGATTTTAGAACTGAAGGTGTTCATAAACAAAAGACAAGGACAAATCGTGCACTTGGAAACTGGAATGTGTTAGCGGGTTGGTTTAGAATGTCCTGGGAGCAGGGCAGATAATTCTTGTGCGTCTATGCAAGAAGGGGAAAAAGAAGCTTTCTTATGTGTGACTTCTTATCTTCTCACCTCTGACCAGTATCGTGAGACATGCATGATGTCCTTGGTTCAGATGACCTGCTCCTACCCAATGCAGCATTAATTTAGCTGTTTGCTGCTGAATTCAGGACGGTCTTTCTACCTTTGGCACCTCCTGTGTTGTGCCAAACACAGTGGGGACTCCCTTCTCAGCTGGCACAATGGCTGGCTGTGACAAACACCGTGAGGAATGCTAAAACTGAAAGAAGCAGAGAGGTCGTGTGAAGAACAAATGATGCTGCTATTGGGCAGTGATGCCCCATGGTCTTAACCAACAGGTCTAATCCCAAGTGTGTTTAGAGTCAGACCCGCTGACTTCGGTAGCTAAAATAAATCAATATCATTGAATTCTCTTTCTCCTTGGGTATCTTAAGGAGAACACTGTAAGTTGTAGCCTGACAGCTGTGCAATCTGCAGAAGGCCTCAGGGCTTTGTAGGCTTCCCCAAGGGTATAATTTGGCCTGCAGAACACTTATTTCAGCTGATGCTGTGTGTAGCAGGCTAAGCATTGACCTTCAGAACCAGGTATGCTTTCGTGGGCCTGATGAAGAGCAGAAGTAGGAGACAAAGATTTGAGGCCTGGAGTCCCTTTGTAGAGCAGAAGATTGTGATTGAGGCAAGAAGTCTGCGTGTATGAATTTAGATCAGTAGGAGATGGCAGGGAGATGGAACAGAGGAGATGCTGGAAACAAGGTCTGTCTACGATTGTCATAGATCACAATGGGAAACGAAACTGTTTGAAAGAAGTCCTTAATGATTCATTGTTTCTCGAGACTCTGTGCACTAAACACCTAAATAACTGGGCTGGGGTTGGAATGTTAGGAGGCTTCTCTTCAAGCATCACCTGAGGCTTCTTGACTTGGCAGGAAAGCTGCATGCTGGGGGGGGCTGTATGGCAGGGCCCTTGCTATAAATGGATACGGCTGATGCTTCCTGTGCAAGCACTGGGCTTACTGTGGATGTATTTGTGCTCTGTCTGCTCACAACGGCAGTTAAGGCAAAGTGTGAGCAGTTTGGTGTTGCGCTCCAGTATGCCAGACTAGAAGATCCGAAGCTGATTGAACTGTCCTCATTACAGATGATGTTCCGTCACTTTGACCATCTTTGCTGCTCTTCGGCCCTCTCTCCTTCTGACAAGAGCTTCTGGTTGTGGTGCACATCTGGGTTTTCCTCTCTTGAATGTTCTTGAAGCTCTGCTTGTTAGAAGCTTGAAAGAGCCATTAGGTTTAGGGGCCAGGCCTTTTGTTTCAGTGCTGTGTTCATCACCCTGGAAAAGAGGCCAGGAATTTTGTGTGCTCCACAGAATAATAAGCCATAGATTTATTTTTTTTTTCTAAAAGGCAGAAGTTTTTGCCTAATCTAAAGACTCTATCAGAAAAGCTACAAATAAACCTAATGCATTCCAGTGCACTGAGTCACTAGGACAATATGGAATTTAACAAAGAGTCCTGGCAGATATTGTGTGCCTTTGTGCTGAAGCTGTCAGCCAGGATGTGTGACGTATCTTTGTATCCTGTGGCAATTTCAGGAAACTAAATGGCTGTTAGCGTGCGCTGCCTCTTCTAAATACGGACACAAAGTGCTTCAGATGTTAAAGCTTCTCCTACCCTCCACTGGTTAAGAGAGGAAATGGTATCAAAAGAAGAGAATAGTTCTTATCTGGATAAACATAGAACTGTGTCATCAAACAGGTACTGGTTCTTCCAGGAAGAGACATGCTCCTCCATCCCCTGTGCTTTGCATGAGTGCTGTTTGTTTTATTAGCGCCGTGGCTTCCCAAAAGTAGAACTGAAATGCAACACAATTAAAATGTTAGCGTGTTAGTCTCAGGTCTGCAGCAATGGTGTGCAGACTGACGTGCCTGGGGCTGAGCCAGTTTTGTGGTTTTGTATTTTGGCCTGACTCACATGCGTGGCTTTTGCACTGCTCGAAGGTGAATCACAGCTCCCACGAGTGTGGTTAAGCTCCTGCCCTGTGGTCAGGCTGAGAAGCCTGGTTCTCAAGTCAGCAAGGGAGCACTTGGGGTGGTTTTCTTCCTCAGCCCTGAGTCACAGCTCTGTGACCTATCTAAAGCAGTGTTTAGTGCTAATCTCCACGTCCTGGGACATCCAAGACCGTGGAGTTTCCCTGGACAGGGGATGTGCATGGCACAAGGAGCAGGAGAGGTGCGTGGAGAAGCCATGGGATCATCAGGACTCTGTAACTACTCAGAGTGTTCCAGTCGTGGATTCTTGGCCTGAGATTTTTCATTCTTTCCTTGCCCTCTTCTTACATTTAATGGTTCTTTCTCATTGTTCTCTCAACACGTGCATATATGAAGTTGCATGCAGCTAGCTTGCCAGCCCTGAGGCAGCCTACAGTGACAATTTCAGGTACAGTTTAGTAAGATAGTAAATTGAGAGTAATTCTTAATGTGGTTAGGATCCAAACAGCCAAATTGTTTCTTTTGTAGGTTTTGCTGTTATTTTGGGCCAGGCAGTCCTTAAAGCATACAAATGTGCCAGACATCGATTTCTACGAGAGATCAGCTCTTCCTGGACAGCACTGGAATACTCTGTTGATATGTTGTGTTCTAATACACTGAATAATATGGCCAGCACAGAAAGAGCTTGTGAGATATGTAGTTAAGTGTTGGATTTCTGCTTTGCATAGGAAAATAGCTCATGGTGGAGATGCTGCATGCAGTGTTAGTCCTCATTTTGCTTGGAGCGAGGGATGGTTTGGTGCCCTTTCTGGGATCCCTGCTCTGAATGGGGAGCTCCAAGAAGCCAACTTAGACCCAATCACCCAATGACTTTTTCATTTAATACAGCCATTGAGCTTTGGGCTTGAGGCTGCATGGGACAATGCTGTAATGGTGGAGTGGTAACAGGGAGCCTTTGTGACAGAATGACAAAGCCAGCTGTATGTGCCGAAGTGCTCCTGCTTGCTAAGCCTGTAATATCAGTCCCAGTTCTGTTCTCCTCCCTTCCCCTCCAGGAATTGGTTTGTACTTAGGTAGAATAAGTCACTGTTTGTGTGTTTATTTCTTTTCTGCTTACAGTTCTTGTTGAATCCCACAGTGAGAGGAAAGCTCAAGTGAGGCTAAAATCATCATGTTGTATGCAGATTTGCAGTTCTCCATCCTTTCTATCCTCTTGGTGTTAGCTTTTTTTTTTTTTCCAGTATTAAATCACAAAGTTCAGCTATTCCCCAGCTGATCTTCTCTTTCCTCAGCTCGTTGCTGAGCTGCTTCTGGGGCAGTTTCTGAGCAGGTTCACCAGCCATATTTTTCATGCCATCTCTGCTACAGGGACAAGCTGTAGAGCGGTTTCTTCCCGCTGCCCTTATGCCTCCATCCTAAAAGGAGAAATATACAGAATGTACAGAGATACCATTGGTGACTTCTGTTTGAAGCAGGGATATGTTGTCTTCTGTCAAGCACCCCAGGAACTGCAGCAGCGACGTGTGGCTCATTGGCTTCCCTCAGTGCCTACTGAGTGCAATATTACTTGTGTATTCAAGACTGATTGGAAGTAATTCATGTATGTCTGGACATTAGCACCTAGGACTGGAGTGGTGTTGCAGACTGTTAACAAGAATACTTGAAAGTACAAAACCTGGGAACAGATGATAACTTGCCTGTGATAGGAAAATGTTCCAGTGGTTATTTAATAACAAAGCTATTTCAAAGTGGTTAAAAAAAGTATTAGAAGGGCTCTCCAGGAGGCTCGCATTACTATAGTAACGATTGGGAAGCAGGGAGCAAGTTAAGTAATGTTTGCCAGTAGCACTAATTTGCTTCTGTGAGTAAAATCTATAGACAGCTGGAGGTAAACACTTCCCGAGTAGCCTCAGACTTGAGAAAAGATTGAGTAGCGAAGTTTCAGTTTGGATAAAAGTACATCATCTCATGTTGTCAGCTGGAGCCATTGCTGCACTGCAGGCTGGCAGGGAAGTTTGGAGAAAGGCCCCTAGGAATGACTGGGGAAGCACGAGTGAAACCCTCCTCCTTTTGTGCGAGTGAGGATGTTTCCAGTGCAGTTTGATCACAGAAGGCCTCAGTATGAAAGGGATTTGCTTTGTGGAATTGTTCTGTCATTACTCAGCAGGATAATTGACTTCTGATTAGGAAGAAAATATAGCTGAACGTGTGTGTTTGAGGTTATAAAGTCCTCTTCAAAAGGCAGAGCTCTTACTTAAACAGCGACAGCTCAGACAAGAACAGGACGCTTGCGACTCCTTTATGCCGGCATTGATGTAACAGCTGTTGTTGTTTAAACAACTTGTTTCTCCCTTCTTCACGCTCCTTCCTCCTCCCGTTGTAAATCAAAGGAAGAAGAGTGGGAATCAATGTTGTTATCTTCCAAAAATAATGACAAGGTTATTAAATTTTTTCACTTTGGGAAATGGTTTCGTCCTATGCTTCCTGTACTCGGAGGGACGCAGGCCCACTGCTGTCGGGGTGTCCAGCTGGTGGTGCTGAGGGCTGGAAAATACTCATTTCTTACCAGCCCTTCTTCTCTTACTGCCTCCAAAGTGACACAGGAGCTAAAAGCAAGCCAAGGCCAACCTTTCTGCTGCCCACAGGGAGTTCAGGTGTGGAGGTGATGGGCATGTCACCGTGGAGGTGATGCTTAAAGTTTTAGAAGAAGAAATCTTGGCCTATCGAGGTAAGCAAGGGTCTGTCTTATCTCGCTGTTCAAATTATCATAGAATCATTTGAGTTGGAAGGGACCTTTAAAGGCCATCTGGTTCAACTCCCCCGAAATGCACAGGGACACCCACAGCTCCATCAGTGCTCACAGCCCCGTCCAGCCTGACCTTGGGTGTCTGCAGGGACGGGGCACCCACCGCCTCTGTGGGCAACCTGTGCCAGTGCCTCACTGCCCTTATTGTAAAAACCTTTTCCTTATATCCAGTCTAAGTCTCCGCTCTTTTATTTTGAAATGATTTCCCTTCGCCCCATCACAACAGATCCTGCTAAAGAGTCTGTCCCCTTCTTTCTTGTTGCCCCCTTTTAGATTACTGGGCTGAAGTTTCATTTCTGGTTCTGTGGGCAAGCTTTAGCCTGGGCCTTTTTTAAACAGTGCTGCAGGAAAAATTACCTGGAAATTGGAATCTTTAATAATCATCACTGAAGAGCCGGGTTATGACCCTGCCTGCTGGTATTTCCACTTCTGAAAAGAGACAGGATGTGGGCAGCTGATGTGGAATGGGTTCAGCGACGTTGCACAGTGCCTCAACCCTCTGTGCAAACGTCCAGTTGTGGCTGCTACTCTGGATGATGCAGATCTTACAGGATTACTTCAAGTCTTACATGAGTGCTTTCAGAATAGAGCTTTAAGTTGGGAGAAGTGGAAGATGAATGCATTGCTGCATTGAAACTGCCCCTAAGGAAAGGAGAACGCACTTCTTCCCATTCCTCCTGAACCCTCCGCTTCATCTTGCTGATCCGGCTGCTCTCTTTCCCTGTAGACAGATTTAGTGTCCTTTTAATTCTGCCTAAAGCCCTCACTGTGAGGCATGGCAGAGCTGATGCCTTTGAGAGGGAAAGGAAGCCTGCGTTAGGTCTCTGGGGAGCTAATTTATATCGATACTCTTGGGTTTGCCATTCAAGTGTTTCTTTGTTGCTATATGCTTCTACCTTTGAGATGCAGAGTGAGATGGTTCAGGTCTCCTGCTGGCTGTGGGACTGTAAACAAAATTCTTGATCTTTTGCATGATGAAGCGGGAGGAATTTTGTATCAGAAATAGTATGGCCTGCAGGAATGGTGATAGTCCCTCTGTACTCTGCACTGGTGGGGCTGCACATTGGGTACTGTACTCTGTCTGGGACCCTTCACTAACAAGAAAGGTCCTGGAGTGTGTCCAGAGAAGGGCAGCGAAGCTGTGAGGGGTCTGGAGCACAAGTGTTATGGGGAGCAGCAGAGAAAACTGGGGTTGTTCAGTCTGAAGCAGAGGAGGCTCGGGGGAGACCTCATTGCTCTCTGCCATGCCCTGAAAGGAGGTTGTGGTGAGGTGGGGGTCGGCCTCTTCTCCCAGTTTGCAGTGATGTGGCACTGAGGGACGTGGTCAGTGGGCATGGTGGGGTGGGCTGGGGTTGGAGGTCTTGGAGGTCTTTTCCAACCTGAATGATTCTATGAATTGACAAACTATTCGGCCTGAAATTGGATAGTTCATTAATTCTGGTCAAAGTTGGATTTTGTTATTCTTTCTCAGCAAGCTGTGGATTCAGCCCTTAACCTTTTGACAGAGGAACTTTTATTTATTGTTAGCAGTCATTTTATTTTACAAGTGACACTAGCAGATTAGGATGTGTGGGAACAGAGTAACTTTGCCCTTGCCGACCCTGATAGATAGCACTGATGTATTATTGTCCTGGATTTTATTTCGGTACAGTAAGAAATTCTTGCATATTTAAAGAAGTGTTTATAGCTGCATTTTTTTTTTCAAACCATAGTTAGGAGAAAAAAAAAGGGGGATCAAAGTTGGCTACTAGCTGCTGAAGCAGAATATCCAAAATAGAAGGGTTTCTGTGTCTGCCTTGAACACAGAGTTCACACGCTCCAGAAACTTCTTCAAGTGGAGCGAAGCCAGAATGGGAAAAGCTTTTTAGAAGATCTGTTGGAAATCCCAGGCCAACGGGGGGTAGATAGAAATATCTACAGGAGAAAACAGCCGTGTCTTCTGCCCACACAGCCCCGAGTTTGTGCTCAGAGAGGCTTTCTTCTTGTGGAGAAGGTGAAAATGCACAGAATGGCTGCGGGAAGTGAGCGGTGAATCCCGATGCGCGATGCTATCACCGAGTCTTCCAGTGGTTTTCTCGGGCAAACTGAGGCCTGCAGTTTTGTTGTGGTTTTCTTTTTTTTTGTCTTTTTGTTTCTCCTGTTCATTTTATTCAGAGTAAGCGTTCCCATTACGCTGTGCGCATGAAAGGCATTTGGTGCTGTCTGAGATGGATGATAAGTGAATAGGCTGAGAGCAGTGTAGGTCGTAACCTGTCAAGTGACTCTCAGAAACATTAATGAGCAGCGACCCAAGCCCAGGTAAAACCATCTATAGGTTTTTTCCCTTTCCTCCTAAACCTGTGATCATTCCCCTCCTTGGGCAACCTGTCCTTCACCACCATTAGCAACGTCTCCGTTTTTTTTCTACATTCAGAAATGGAACCACTTTAATGACAATTGATGTCTGCTCCTGTGGGGTAGAGAGCGCTGTGGTGATATCAAAGCATTTATAATAGAATAGCTCATCCTCGTGTTGGGAGAGGAATAATGGATGTGAGATATGGCTTTATAGTTAGAAAGCTATCTAAATTTAGAGTGCGCTTGTGCATTGTAGCTGAACTGATACAATGTCAAGCCAGAGCTGCAAGGGAAGGTTCAGCTCCCAGCGCTGCACTCCCACTGATCTTTTTGTGCTGATGTGTGCCTGATTCCTTCCAGCCTAACTCCTCAAATCAGCTCACCGAGGACACGGGCTTGGAAGCAGGGGAAGAGGTTTCTTTTCTGCAGCAAGAGGCCATTAGATCTGCTGAGCTTCAGCTCAAAACCACATCCTAAGTGAAGTCTCACGTGTTAAGTGTTTGAAAGATATTTGCAGCTGTTCAGCTTTCTCCCATAGAATCATAGAGGTCTTTTCCAACCTTAATGATTCTAAGATCACCAAGTCCAACCCCCAGCCCATCCTGTCATCACCACTGACCACGTCCCTCAGTGCCACATCTCCACGGTTCTGGAACACCTCCAGGGAGTGGAGTGACCCCACCACTTCCCCATGAGAAGTGATGTGTGGGGCAACCATCAGAAAAGCAGTGCTTTCGTATTACGGTGCTCTTCCACATGAAATTGCTTCTCCTGGAAATAGTTGTGTTCACTTACAGCCACCTTGCTTCAGAAAAAGTGCAGGAATTGTGGGCATGTTGTTTATGCAGCATATGCTCTGTGATGTTTTCTGTGCTAGCGCCAACTTGGAAAAAGAATGAAAAAAGAAATGTTTTGCTCATTCTTGCTGGATACTTAATGGAGCTCATTGGCAGCATCCAATCCTCCCCAGGGATCTTTCCAGAGTCATTAGGCTCAGTGAAGGATGATCTGGAAGAGTCTGCCTGTAAAGAAACTTCTGCTTCTCTGAAGTGTGAAATGTTTCCTGGCTATAGGAGCTGTCAGCCACCCCTGAGCAGCTGCAGAGAGATAACAGAGGAGTTGGGAAGGGCAGGCTGAGAGGTTAGTACCTCTGTCCGTAAATATGTAATAACATATAGGGGGAAAAAATCCTTCAACTTAAAGGACAGTGCTGCACCTGCAAAGGGAGGCAGGCAAGAGTTTGCTGCTCTTCTGCTCAGCTGGGCTGCCCTTTGGAAAACAGGCATTTTCAAGAAGGTTTTTGATGCAATTTCCAGGTGTGACTGTGATAATATTTTCAGTGCTGCATTCTGAGGGAGAAACCTTTACTGAACATAACCTTGGGCAAAATTAAAAAAAAAAAAAAAACAAACGAGGGAGATAGGAAGTGATAAAAGAGTTGGCAGTCACGCAACTATGGATACGTGTGGGAAGGCCAAAAATGTACTCTGCCTCTTATCTTAAAGAAGGAAATAACATGGCCTGGCCTCTGGTGTCAGGAAGGAAGAAGGGTACCCCCTGCTGGCTCCTGTCCTCCTGAGGCTCAGCCCTAGGGCAGCTGTGCATTGTGTTGCAGGGTCCTTCAAGGGTGGTGGACATCCCAAATGAGCACCAAAGCCATGAGCACTTGTTGGAAGGACCCCAGAACAGCAGGCAGGTACAGTCAATGCAGATGCATCACATTGCAGCACGTTAAAACAGAGCAGCAGTTCTTGTCTGGAAGTGCCTTGACTGGAAGGTGTCATCAAGATGAGGTGTACTGCAAATAAATAGACTTCTGCAGGACTTGTTTGGCGTGCAATGGATGCGTTTAATAATGTCACAGTATCTTCCTGACTGTGGGCAGTCTTAATTTATATAGAAGCCAAGGGCATAGGTGAAATTTTGAGCCAAAACACATTGAC
This sequence comes from Numida meleagris, assembly GCF_002078875.1. Taxonomy (NCBI): domain Eukaryota; kingdom Metazoa; phylum Chordata; class Aves; order Galliformes; family Numididae; genus Numida; species Numida meleagris. The sequence continues at coordinate 106,988,815 of NC_034411.1, forward strand.
TCTATCACTAAAAGTGCAGTTGAGACACATTAACTCCTATGTTACCTCCATTCTGAGTGAGCAGGTTGGAGAAGCAGCAGTGAGCTGGATGGTGAAGGAAGCAGCCTGCAGCATGGGAAGAGCCTGGGCTGGGCCTGGGTGCAGCAAGCACATAGGGGTCCCCACAAAGGCAGGAGGTAAGAGAAGGGCTAACCAAATGCAGCTGCAAACATCTGCTGGCTCTACCCCGAAACTTTTCTGATGTCTCCTGGCAGTAGCAGATTGTAACAGCACGTGCAATGCTGGCATTACACCACTGGCTATCTGCTGCTTTGGCCAGGTTTCAGGTTTGCCTGGTTTTAGGCACTGCCTTGGCCTTGAATTGGCAGAGAGAAGATAGTCACTGCCGCACACAGTAGCCTCTAAGCTGACTTCTCAAGAGGGGCCCCAGTATGCTGTAGTACATAGCAGCCTGGCTCTGCAAACCATGCCTTCCAGCTCCTTCAGAAAGTTTCAGGCTCCCAGAAGAGACAACTGAGGAGGAAGATGAGTCCAGGGAAAGCTCTGCATCTCCTCTGCTTGGTCTCAGTGTCTTTAGGCAGGCTGGCCCACGTGGCTGGAAAAGAGGGGTTAGAGAGCAGGTGGAGCTGTGATGGGCAGTTTGAAAAAGTCCTCACCTCCTGTGCTGCATGCAGGGGAACGTGTCTGGAATGATGTTGAATCTGTGTAAAATATTCTAGACCGTGAGATTGGATGGTTTGAATGGCAGCTTGTATCCCTAAGCTCCTATTTCCTGACAAGTATTTTAGTTTGAAGAATGCTTTAACTCGGTGCGCTCACCATGTAGGAAGCCCCATAGGTGGACTGGTAATTGCAGCTGAACTGGTACATCCAAGGGATTTGAGGTGGACTCGGCTGCACTCGGGCATCAGTTTTCTCTGTAGCAAGAGCAGGACCTGTGTTTGCCTGGCCTGAGGGCAATGGGCATCACTCAGCAGCTGCTGCATGAGCAGCACTGTAAGGCAGAGGGAATCTTTGTCAAGTGTTAGAGAAGAAATTAAAGTGAAAACAAGGTTTTAAGCTATATATTCTACACTGTGCTTATTTCCCATCTTCTCCTAGGCTATGCATATATTGAAATGAAATGTTTTAAAAGTAGTCGATTTTATGCCTTTTGCCATCTAAAGTCTCTGGATGTGCTCCACTTATTCTTAGGTTCCCTTTCCATTTACATCATTAGATGCATTTCCATATGAAATACGTACATAATCAGCTGTCTGAAGGGCATTTTTAGATGGGGAAGAACTCCAAATATTCATCTTCTCATGGTAAGATCGCAAGCATTGCCACACTGTGTATTTTAGTTCACATTGTGTGTTTATCCATATTCCTCCTGTCCCTGCAGATGTTCCCAGCTTCTCTTTATAGATCCAAAACACTGACCCTTCTCTTGAATACAAAATTCTCCGTGTCAGTTTGGCTAATAACCGTTTTCTTTTTTAGATAGAAGCTGTATTCTGCAGAAGGTGGCAATGCAGGTGTCTCAAATTCTTCATGCCTTTTCTTGATAAATATTTCACCACCCTTTCTTTCTCCCTGCTTTTACTCAGGACGCTGGATGATATTCTCACTAACAGCATTTTATTTTATCATGTTGACGAGCAGTGTATAGGTATTGCTCTCTAGAATAGGCGGCTCGTTTGGATTGGTAGCAGATGCTGTTGATGGCTTGGCATAAAGCTACTTTCAAATACTTGGTGTGCTGATACAACGTGTAATTAGAGGGAGGATGGATGAAACTTGTTTGCTGCTGGATTCACAGGCGCTTGCCTGGGGCTCAGTGAGGAGGAACTCAGCCAAAGCTGAGGCTCCAGTCCCTAATTGGAGCATCGCGTGGGGGAGATGCGGGAAGCATTCCTCCTCTTTCAGCAGAGCAGAGCTGGTGTGACGGCAGACAGGTTGCTGGGGGTGATGAAGACGTGCTTTTCCCTCCCTGCTGCAGAGCTCTTGAACTGGCAGTGCATGATCTGAGTGTAGGTGAGTGGCCTGAGAGCGCGGGATGTGTCCCTGGGCTGTGACCGTACAGCGGTGGGTGGCTGTAGAGTGGTGCTGGGAAGCAGCGGTCCCACAAGGAATAAAGCAGAAGTGAGGGAGACATTTCACAGCGTGAAGCCCTGTAGTCTCGCAAGGCTGAATCACTGTGTTAAAGAAAACTCAAAAGGAAGAGCAGTTGATGTTTTTTTAACAAATCATAAAGGGGTGGTGTTGCTTTAAAGCTTGTCTGCCGCGTTTGTATTCACCTCTGCTGTTGATCTGCGCAGCCAGAGCTGGCTTGCTTCCTTGTGAAGTCAAGATTTCTGCTGGGGCAGTAGGCAGAGGGAAAACAGAAGCATCATCAGCTCTGCCCTGGCTGTGTGCTGGGGACAGCTGCTGGGCTGAGAAAGGTAATGTGTGCTTTTGATGCTGTGTGTATCTATGGGGCATTTCGTAAGTAGAATAAGTAGATACCTGATGTGAAAAGTACCAGAGATATTCCTTCCCTTCTCTGCAAAATAAGGATAAATACTTCTTGATCTGCCAAAGGGGGCTGTGTGGATTTAATTAACTTTTGCAAAGAGCTTGTGGATAGCATCTTTCATCTGAGAATCTAAAGGCAAAATATATTCTAGGCATTCTCACTCAGCTTTGCAATTACTCCTCCAGCTGTCGCGAGCTGTGCCAACAAAAACTACTCTCCTGTCATCAAGGGGTTGTTGATGCCTTGTGACTTGTTTTGATTTTGATATTGTCTTTCCCCCAACTCATTCCCCATGATCGCTGTGCAAAATATAGCATGGTCTCCAAATCTGGGGGAGAGAATAAAACCTTTTCTGCCTCAAACTATTTGTGTCTCATGTCTTTCTTGCCCTCTTCTTTTGGTCTGTGCCCTTGGGGAGGAGGAGAGAGGGGGTCTTTTTCTTTTTTATTATTTTTATATTATCAAGTTCCTGTGAGTTTGTACAGGTAGCATTTGGATAGTTAAGACCTACAGCTTTGCTCCTCCAAATGCTAAGTTTATTGCTAACAAAACTTTATGAAGGTCTCCCAGTAAAAGTCAATACTACTCAAATTTAGTTTATTTACAGTTTCCAAGAGAATAATATTAAGCCTACCAATTCTTAGATTAAAAAGTTATAGGTTCACCTCTGGTTTTGCTGCAGCTTCCCTAGTGGACCCTAAGCAGATGTAAAATGGGAAGAGTAGAATCATAGAATCATGAAGGTTGGAAGACCGCTAAGATCAAGTTCAGTCGTCAGCCCAACACCACTGTGCTCACTAAACCACGTCCCTCAAATGGGGTGCCTCCATTCCCAGATAGGTTCACTGCTGTTGGTACTTCCTTTGGGACTGGGTCCTTGCTCACCTTCTCCATCCATCCTGATGTGCCCTTGCCGCAAAAGTGGGTGCACACTGCAAAGTTCGGGTGAGTTTTCAAGTGGGCTGAGCACAGGCTGCCTCCGAGGGAAGTGCAGAGATGGGAAAGCTGGTTTTAGGAAAATTGGGTACCCTAGAACACCCCCATGAGTCTACAGTTTAGGAAACTGTGGATATCGCTGTTATTCTTGGAAGGATTCATTAATCTTGACTTAAAAAGCATGACATTTTTTTTGATATATTTTTTTTTAACTTGAAGAAAGTGCAAAGCATCATTTGAAGTCTTTGAACATTTAAGCTCATAATTATGTGCGGGAACTAAGGCTACAAAAAACTACTTGAAGAGTCGCTGTGTACGGCCGCTTTCATCAGCCCCTGTGTTGACGCTGGATCTTTTTGCTTCAGCACGTAAACCCTTGCTCCCATTCGCCCTTCAGATGGAGTAACGTTGTGGGAGAGTGGGCAGGAGTCTGTCCCACTGCACACAGCTGCTGGACAGTGAGCTAGCTCTTAGTGACAAATTCTTTTCTTATTGGCAAAGGCTTAAGAAACGGATAAAATACAATGCGATAACTTGTTTTTCCCTCATCAGATCGCAAGTCAGACATGGCAGAGTACATGGCGGGACGCGGCTGTTTGCTGATGCTTCTGGCTTCAGGGATTTGATGCTCCAAATTGAATTGAACATCTCTGGCTCCCACTAAGGGGTGTGGGAGTTGTGTGACTTCATGAAGATTTGTGTCCATGTTTGTCTGTGTGAACTTCGTTATGGGAGTAGAGTTGTCTGACTCCCACATAAAATGTAGCAAGCTTTCTTCTCCCTGGAAGAGAATGCTGCATTCTGCCAAGTGTGTCGGTAATTGTTTTCAAAACAATAAATCTCAGCGTGGTGCAGGCGCTTCAGTCCTTGCTGGAATCTGTGATATTTGTTGGGTGAGGACAGCAGTAGCACAGGCACAACCCAGCACTGCCTCCCTGTGCTTTGATGCCTTAAGAGGGAATGGGAGATTACTGAGTGAACGATAACTTAACAAACAAGTTTGATGAGAACAAGAGATGAGCTCATCTGAGCATCCTAATAATTACTTGCTCCTTTATGCAACTGTTAAGGCTTGAGCTTGTCACCACGTTTCCAGCTGTGCTTGGGTTGCCTGTTCTCCATCATGGAAGTGATGTGCTGATAGCGATGGTCACGGTGCTGGTAAAGTGCTCGCTATGCTTGTTTGGGAAATGTCAGGAAAATGCTGCCTGATATTTGGAAACAATTTTGCTTCAGTGTCTGTTTCTGAAAGGTTGATTCTTTTCCTTCTGTCCCTTTTTTCCTGTTGACTGCACGCCCCATTTCTGGCAAGGCACACGGCTCTTGGGGCAGCTGAGAGGAGGCACCTTGGGTGGAGGAATGAAGGGTGGTTGGCTGCAAGCACAAGCTTGGAAGAGGAAATGAAGCAAGCTTCAGGAATTTCACATGCAAATTTTAGTTCATATGGAGTGAAATGAGTAAGCAGGAGGCTTGTACCCCTGGGTTAGGAGCTAAACTCTTCTCCATCGGGCATCATCCTGTGGCTTTAATGCTGAAAAATGGGACTCATTCTCCTGCTCTCGGAGGACTTTTTAATGTTCCAGTAGAGCTTCATTATCTGAAGATGGCTCAAAATTACATCTCTGAATTCGCAGTTTTGTTGTTTCAAGCACAGCCTTGTGTATCATTGCTGGATAATTCCTCTCAGATACAGGGAGCCATCACCACGTGTTCCTCTCTCTCAGCTGCCTATTAGCTACTTCTAGCTCTGGGGCTCTTCTGTTCCTGGATCAGCAGAGATCACCAAACGAGTTTGTCATTATTTGTTTCCTTCTGCGTGTCTTAATTATGGCATTTTCCCATCTCTCTCTTGTTTACTTGATCTTGTTGGAGGTCTTCCCTTTTGGCCTGAATTTAATTGCTGAATTGTATCTCAGGAACTTCAGCTGGTATTCAGCCACGCCTCACTTTAAAAGCTGGGTGGAAGTCCATTCCTCCTGCTTGACCTCTGTTGACTTTTTGATTTTCCTAGCAGATCTGCTTTTCTGAAGCTGGGTCCTGTTTTCCCTAAAATGGTGTCCTTAATTCCATTCGTACCCTCTGAGCAGCCTTTCTCACTTGATAGAGTTGATGCAGTGAAACGAACTTGGAAGATTAATTTGTTATTCTCTAATATTTCCCAATTCCCCAACCTCCCATTTTTTTGAACAGAAACCTCCCATTGAGCTCTTTTGGAAGAGCTTTGTTTCTCAACTTTTCTCTTAAAGGCTGGCTTCTGGGCTACAGCACAAGTATAATAGCCTTAAGTGTCCTGTAATGCTTTCCATTTGCAGGCTCTCTAAGCCTTGGACAGCTGTATGTTCACAGCTCCGTGGGAATACAGCCATCTGGGAGATGGAAAGATGATTATCAACTAGAGCATAGGCAGGAAGAAGGCATTCCAGAGGAAGGCCACAGAAATGGTTAGAAGACTGGAACACCTCTCCTGTGGAGAACAGCAGAGTGAGCTGGGGGCATTTAACTACAGGGCAAGGGGTAATGGCTTCAGAATAAAAGAGGGTTGGTTTACATTAGATAGTATAAGGAAGTTCTTTACAGTGAGGGCGGTGCTCAGGGCCAGGCTGGTTGGGGCCCTGGGCAGCCTGGTCAGTGGCAGGTGTCCCTGCCCACACACGTGCCGTTTTCTATCACTTACCAGTCTTTGTGTGAGTTGAGTTCTTTCTGTGAACTGCAAGCCCACCGCATCAGCAAATGAAATCTGCCTTTCCTCTCCCTCTACACAGCAAGATGCCTCCAGTCTAGCAGAGTTGGATTCATTTATTCATTTAAAAATTATTTGAAGCCCAATAATATTGCTTTCTTTCTTTATTTTTTTTTTCCACCCAAGCAATAAAGCAATAAATTAGAAAAGCTTCTTTAACGCTTTTAGGAAATTGCAGTTTTTGTTTGTGTCTTCTGAAATCTACAAGGAGAGAAAGTGAACGTTTCTGTGGAATGTGAAGGTTTTGAGGACGCTCCAAAAGTGCTCAAAACCAAATGAAAGGTTGAATACTTTGTGGATCTGTTTTCTCCTGGAAAATGCTTTTTATTTTGTGAACGTACTAAAGGCTGAATAATCTTGTTTAGAACTTGGTTCTCAGTTCTCAGGGCGAGCTGGCTTTGAACCTCTCGAATCTCCGCGCATAATTCATCCTTCCTGGCAAGTGCTCCAATCTTGGTTTTCCTTGTAAAATCAATAAATGGAGAGAAGGGAGAAAAGCAAGAGTGAGGATCTTTGAGTGAAGGGCAGAGATGCTGCTTTTGCAGGCACTCGGAAGAAATGAAATTGGAGCAATTTTCCTCATCTCAAGCTGCTGTTCTTTTTCTATGTATTGACTTTTAAAATCTTGCTCATTCTCCAATTTCTGCTGGGAGGGGAACACTTGTACTCCAGCTGAACGCCGGCAGATGGCTGTTAGGTAAGTGTGTGATCGTGAGAGAGAGAGAGACCTACAATTTCGCTCAAGCATCACAGATTAAATAACATTTCTCTCTATAAAAAGCATATATACATTCTCTTAACGTTAGACCGTGTGTATTTTATCATGAAGTAATCTCATCTACTGCAACATGTTGCAGAACTTTAACTGTAACAAATTATCTCCTTAGATTGTGGGGGATTGTTTTGCAAGCTGAGACTTCCCCTGCCTCTAATTCGTATGGGGAGCTTCGGTTTGCATCAAGAGTTATTGTCTCAGCGTTGGTTTGAGCCATTGAGTAAATATGTGAAACTCATGAGTTCCATGGGCATTGTATGCGGTTACCGGCTGTCACAGACATGGTAATGCTCTTTTGTCATGAGGATGACAACTATACCGCTCCCTTCCCCAATGAGTTCATTATTTAATTATTAGGTACAGGTTAAATGAGTGTATTAAATGTGGTTTAATCAGCCTGATGATTCAGTTTGATCTCAACCTGGTTTTTAAATTTTAAATGTTTCCATTCTCTCAATCCTTTTTGTTCAGCTATTAAAGGGAATGCAGCTGGATTTGTTTGTGTACCTGTTCCCTTTGTGCTGGAGGAATCACCTCGGGCTGTGCAAACCAAGCTGCAGGAACGTGTGGTCCTTCTTGACTTTCTCTCATCTGTAAGCACTACAAAATAATTACAGTGATGGGTCACCTGGATCTGCTGCTTTTCAGCACTTACAGATGCTGTGCCATGCAGGACAGCATGGCATTTGCCAGGACTTCCCAGAGGGTGTTAGCCCTTTGCACCCAGTGCTGCACCACAAGTGTTTTAAAATAGGAAGACTTGAAGCAGTGGATAAGTGTATGGACAGTGTTCTGGTTCCTAGTACTCTGCGTTGGTTTCAGAGCATTTTGGGGAAGAAAAGAAGCATTCACTTCATTTTTTTCCTTTTCTTTTCTTCAAGCCAGGAATTTTTGATGGCCCTGTAGGTCAAGTGTTTTCCCAGGCAAGAGGACAGGGGATTATCAGTTAAAAGCTGAAAGCTCTCGGGACCAAGAATGCTTGTTCCCCTTAAGCTGTGGTGTCTCAGCAGTAAAGCTGAAGTACGTGGCGTACAGAAACCTTGAAGCGCCTCCTGAACTGCTCAAAGAAGAGATTTTCTCAAATCTTTGATTTTTATCAAGTGTGTTTTAGTCATCAGTGGTGGCCTGTTGGCAGAGACCTTGGGAGTGAATGCTTTCTTCTGTCACGATGGTATCAGAGTGTGCAGGTTGCTGTGTGGCAGGTGATAAGTGCAGTCCTGTCTAATCCCACAGAGAGCAGTTACTGCCCACGAAGGGAGCATGTGAAGCAGCTTCTTACTCACTCTTACGGGGAATTTGTGTAGTTCTTGTCAGTGTGGTGTGAGCAGATGCTCAAAAAGCAATCGTGTATGTGGAAGACGGGAGTATTTCTCTGCCCATTGTCTCCTAGGATGAGAGGTCATGGCCTTAAGCTGCGCCAAGGGAGGTTCAGGTTGGATGTTAGGAAAAATTTCTTCTCCAAAAGAGTGGCCAAGCATTGGCACAGGATGCCCAGGGGAGGTTTGTGGAGTCACTGTCCCTGGAGGTGTTCGAGAATGGTGGAGATGTGGCACTGAGGGACATGGTTTAGTGATGGGTTGACAGTTGGACTTGGGGATTTTGGAGATCTTTTCCAACCTTAATGTTTTCACAATTCCTCTACATCCATCCCCAGGCACTTCTCGCTCGGCGGTTCACCTGGAAGTCCCTTATGTAGATGGACAGTGGGAAGCTCCATGGGCTCTGTTGGACAGCCTGAAGGCTGTTCAAGGGTGGTTGCTTGTGGGAAGCGTCATTTCATAGAATCATTTGAGTTTGAAGGGATGGTCATCAAGTCCATTTAAAGGTCATAAAGTTCAAGTCCGTCAGGTCCCCAGGCTGTGCCACTCGCTGACCCTTACCGTGGGGCTGTTTGGGCCAGCTCTGGTTAGATATGATGTAGTGCTGTAGACACAGCCACTGGGTTTGGTCCTTGCCCCTGTCATTTTACTGCTTGTGTGTTTTCATTTCTGTCATCTCTCTATGTAGGGACTTCCCAATGAGGCACTCTCTTCCCAAATGGGACCATGTTCTTGGGGCCTCCTGTGCTTGTGTTGCAGTGCACAGCAGTATTGCCTTTCAGCTTCTTGGTAATAGTTTGGTTTTCGTATGGCAGGGTTCTCTGTTCTGGTTTCTCTTGTTGGATTGACTACAAAGGTATTACTTTGTCTTCCGTCATTAGAAGATTGCTCTGTAGCCCTGTCTGCAGCCTTAAAACTCTATTTTTGTGTTGGCTCTGCCTATCACAAGAAAGATCTCAATGCTTGTCTATACCTCCAAATATTGATGTAATCCTGGCACATTTCCATCCCCTACCAGTGCATTCTGTGCATAAGGTGAAATGAAAACATGGGGAACCCAAGCACAATGTTTCACCGGAAAGCTTAAACTACAAGTCCTGGTCACAAGGCAGCCTCAGTTTCTTCATATGCTATGGCTGAAAATTGAAGATTTTACAAAAATTGTTGGTTTTCTTTTTGTTGGTTTTTTTTTTTTTTGAGGGAATTTTTTTTTTTAGTGTTTTCTTGGGTTTTTTAATTTGTTTTTGTGAGGTACGTGACAATGAAACTGATTTGCCACTCATGTTTGAGGCACGTACAGCATCTTGTGTTAGCAGAACCAGATGCAGTTGAGACTAACAGATAAAATGTGTGAAAAGTGGGTATTTTTATGCCTCTCTACTGTTAAATAGGAGCTTCCCATTGAAGTCTGGATATTCAATTTCCATTTGCAAACACAGTTTCATCTCCTTGGTGCAGATCTACGTGGTAATGCTGTATTTCCAACCTCCCCGTGCACCTTTCTTGGACGTGATTTCTTCTTTAAAAGGTATGGGACTCTGCAGACTGAAAGCAGGTCTCTGTTGTCGGCTTCACTCACTTCAGTGCTTCTTCATAGCTTTTGCAGTCTGGAGAGCTTCTCCCTCTGGAAGCTAAATAAAATCAAAGGGAGATCTGAATCTTCAGCCTCGTGGTTCTTCTTTGCAACAGCTGGGTGCTTATCAGAGATGTGCACAATGGAAAGCGTGTCTCAGATAGCAAAGTTAAAAGCCACCAGCTTTTATCTGTGTGACTGGTGTGTGCTGATTGCTCGAGGTACTGGCAGTTCCAAAGTTATGTGAAATTACCAGGAAGTTACCATTATTTAGGTCATTTCGATGTCTTCGAGTTGCCTTTCATATATGCCTATTTCTTGTTTACAATTAATAATTAAAAAAAAAAAAAGTCATGGCTGAAGGAGCAAGCTGCTACAGACAGCATTTGTGTACCAAGACCCATGGAGCTGTGGGGAAGTGACTTCTTGGAGCAGCTTGGCATGGAGGGAAGGAGCTGTGCGTAATATTCAGCAAGTGTTGTGTGCAGCTGTTCTGTCTGTTCTGGTTAGCTGACCCCGCTGATTGTCTGTGGAGATGCCAATACTTTTGAAACAAAACCAAAAACTAAACCCTACCAAAACTCAATGTTCTGCATAGAAGTCAAAGCATGAGGGTTACATTTATTTGTTGGGAATCAAAGTTTCTGCGTCTGGCCGAAGTCTGGATGCAGGTTTGTTGTCCTGAGTTGGAATGAATGTGAAGACTGAGCTTGAACCTGAATTAATCTAGTTCCTGCCATCCTTAATGAGATTGCCCCTCTCCAAATGTCTCTGCACGTTAAGGTTCCTAGGTTTCCCTTTGATGTGATAGGAGTTCTGCAGAGGCTTTGGAGGAGTCTGTTGTACAGAGTGCACAGTGCAAAACTGAAGGAGATGCAGAGCTTCTCTGTGTAATATGAAATGGAGGCACTTGGATGGAATACAGCTATGTTCTCTGTTAATGGAGTCACTGTCCCTGGAAGTGTTGAGGAAGCATGGGGACGTGGCTTAGTAGGCATGGTGCTGATGTCTGACTGTTGGACCTGGAGATCCTGGAGGTCTTTTCCAACCTGAATGGTTCTGTGAGTGGACATGGTGGTGATGTGTTGAGGGTTGGACTGGGATAATCTTGGATGTCTTTTCCAACCTTAGCAATTCTATGAAAGCTTAAGATTTTGGGATCGAGGGGAACATAGAACCCATTCTGAATGGGTTCTACATGAATGCTCCATGTGAGCATTCGTTCACATGTGGGCATTGTCTCCAAAGTTCTTGTTCCCTAATTATGGCTCTGCCTTTAGTGCTGGGATGCATCCAAGCAGCTCGCTGGTGGACAGTGCTGAGAAGCATCCAGGACTGGGCTGAAGCTTTTGAGGCTGCAGTTGTGCCTCTCCACCCTGCAGCAATCCCAATGAACCTCCTGCCACTGTTCTGCCAAGCGATGAGCTGGTGTGCACTGAGCCTGAACAAATGGTTCGTTTGCATGGTTAGTTCACGTGTTTGCAAAGTCTGTTCCATGCTATAAAGCTTCATTTCTGGTGAGCAGGTGTTGTGAATGTGAAGAGACATCACACCAGCAGCTGGGGTAGAGGAGGAATCTGCTACTGGAGTGTTGAGTCACAAGTCAGGGCTGGTGTTTGGGAAACTTTGCTTTGAAAAGTTGGCAGATGTTCTTGGCTTGCAAATGGGAAAAGATAACCCTGCTGGGCTTCCTGGGCTTAGAAGTGGTGTTGTGCAGGATCTGCTCCTAGAGAGAGTTCAGTGATGTTGCAAATTGTGAAGGTCCGAGGAATGGTGGGAATCCTGGGCTGCTCTGTAAATTGATCAGCATCTCCTTGGCTTTTTATTATTACGGAGGCATCGCGTAGCTTTTGCAAAGTCTACTTTTGTACTGAACTTCTGAATTTGACTCAAAGCCATAAGTGAAAAATGGATGAGGGCTGACCCTTGACTTCAGACATCCCACGGATGGGCAGCGCTGGGGTGACTTATGGGATTTCCTGAGCCCCGCCTTGCTCTTACTCTGCCCTCACCAAATCCAGAGGCAAAAACACCAATTATTTTAGCAGAAGCTGGAGCGGATTTGGAAAGCCCCACCGATGCTGTATGCTTAACAGTGAATTTTTCAAAGATGTTTCAGAGCTGTGGGATTTGTGCACAGCAGGAGCCCAGGAGGAGACGGTGTCAGATGCTGCACAGCACAGTAGGTCAGTGTTGCCAAGCGGTACTCGTGACACCCTAGAAGCAAAGCACAGCTTTGTCTGTTCTCTGACCGCTGCAGTGTTGTGCTCCGCCTCCAGACTGGCGCGTGATGGTTGAAATGAGCGCGAAGCATTGCTCTGCTGCCTTTCTTCCAGGGATCTGGCAAGGCTCCGAGCTGTGAATCCTGTAACACAAACATGCTGAGTAACTCGTCGGATCGCCGTGCTGCAGGTGGGTTTGGATACACAGAGCGAGATGGGAGTGTGTATGCTGACAATGCGTTTCCACTTCTGCTGGATCTTTTCTTTCCAGATTACCTCAAAGATACACTAGGAAAAGGCGCCCAGCACTAGGATACATTCAATTCTAAGAGAATTTCCGATGTCAGAGCTGCATTACCAAAGTACAAGAAATAAGCACCCCTCTCCTCCTTCCTTTTATTCTTTTCTTCTTCTTGAACCACGTGATTTGGGTCTGATGGAAGAAGAGAAGCCAGGAGGGTTACACAAAGAGTTCTTGCACGCTTCTGGTGTGTCTCACACCCACGCTCATGTTTTATTTTGGAGTTTGAAAGTTATGAAATAATTGAAGCCAGACCAGCAAGAGATACTGGGTTATTATTATTATTATTATTAGTGTCTCCTAAGCCATCGTTTGAGACCATCAAGAGAAAGAAGTTCCCTGGTAGTGTGGGATTATGGGCATGGCTTGGCATGAGTGTCTCCTTTAATTCCTATCAAAGTGGGATGGTTGAGGGAAACAGATGGATCGATTTTGTGTAATTAAGTCCTCTGGTCTTGTTACAGGCAAATTTGTAAGACGCTTTACGTCCTGCTGAACAGGAAGTTGCTCTTGATTACATTCCTAGCCTCAGTTGCTATTTGTAGCCCGTGAGATCCCCTGTGAGTTCCTGAGGAATGCTGCAAACCGGAGCAGATGAAGCGAATTCCCTGAGGTTGCACAGAAGGTCTGAGACGCAGCTGGGAATAAAGCCCCAGTCACCCGACACCCCTCGCTTTAACTGCTGCACAGGAATTTCCTCCTAGCGTGCTTCTAATAGGAACTGCAGGGCCAAATTAAGTGGGCAGATTGCAATCACTGCTGCTGAGCTATCCCAGCTGTAGAATTACTGCAGCCCTGTGCTCTTTGCTGCTAATGTGGGAAGTTTGCTGCCTCTTCCCCTCCAGTGCTCCACCTTGCTGCATTCCAGGCTCCTCGCTGTGGGAAAAGAGCTCAAATGACCACGAAGAGCCCAGATGTTGTGTCTGGGGGGCAGGAAGCACAAGGCAGCTACCCCTGATTTGTAGAGCTAAGAACAAGGAGAGCATTAACTTCTGTCTGTGTTTGGCTTGCTGGGCAGATGAAGGAGGCACACAGAGCAGAGGGCAGGCAGGCAGCTCGCTGGATTTATTTCTCAGCATTTTCTTTAATTATTTGTCTTAGAAGAGTGCCTGCAGGCCTGAAGGGAGCTCAGCCCCTGTTAGGACATGAGCTGGGCATGAAGTGGATGTGAGATTCCAGATGCTATAGGTGAATATAAGATTAAGCTAGTATAGTGAGTGATAGGAAGGAAGGCAGCAGCTGTGTGACGTAGGCCAGCAATAAACATAGTTTTACAAGGTTGAGATTGTGCCAAGAGTTATGTTGTTATCTACTCCTAGCACAGTGATTTCAAGTCAGCAGTAGTGAGTGGGAGAGCACACGTGGGCTTTTCGGGGGACTGGAGAGTGTTTGGATGCCAATATCTCTCATTATGGGAGGGCTGGAGAGGGTACGGAGCAACATGATCAAAGTACCTTTTGTTCCCTGCAGCATAGATTATAGTAAGGTTGCTATGGCCACAAATCTTCCTCAAATTGCTGCAGCCAATTCATGAATTTCCTTTTTTTATTACATCCTAATGTTGAAAATCAGCTAGGCTGCCAGAAACCTCTCCCAAGGAAAGCTGTACTGTTGGCGGTGTCAAGAGCTGCACCCGAGCTGAGGGCAAGTAATGAGTATTGCTGTATGAGGGGGATGCTGGAAAGAGAATCTCTTGCTGGTATAATTTTGGGATGCTTTTGAGGCTGAAGTAATTCAGTTAATCCTAAATATCTAACTGCTTACTTACATCCCATGACTGCCTGTTAATTAGGTACTCTTGTCTCCAGGGTATTTGGAGTAGCAGGATACCTGAGCCGTAGGCACTCTGCTCCTGTAAGTGTATCCCGCTCTGCTCTGCTCCCTGCGGTGCCTTCTCCGGAAGCCTTGGGGCCAGGCAGCTTCCTCATCCCATGTACAGCAGCAGGGTTTCCAGAGCTGGGCTGTGACATCTCTGGCAATGCCTCCTGCTGCCGCAGTGCCTGCAAGGCTTTATTTTATCCTTCTGCCTGCAGCTTTGCTCGCTCACAAAGGAGCTTGTACTGTACAGCGTGTTTCAGGCAGCCCAGCCGAACAAGTGACCCTTCAGCAGCCTCCAGCTCTTTGAGACCTGAGCACCAGGGGGTGAGGGACTTCTGTTTGCTTTTCTGCCTGTTCTCAGTCAAGCATTCATTCCATCTCTCCTGAAATCACTCGGGCAGCAGAACTCCTCCTGGCATTGCGGGCGGAGAGGAAAGGAGCGGGGAGAAAGTTGGCTTTGTCTTCTCCACAGCTTTCTCTTCCCACTGCTGATTTGGAGATGCTGATGTTATGGGATGCTAACGCTGGGTTTGACTGATCCTGGACTGGTCTCTGGGGTTGCACTAGGGCTTTGGGACCGAGCTGTAAAGAGGAGACTCCTAAATGCCACCCGTTCCTCTGTCACTGACTGCTTCTGGTTGCCCTGGGCAAATTATTTAGCTTTCTTGCCTTAATTTGCCTAATTATTGCTTCCTGATATCTAGAGGTTCAGGTAATCCGTGTTGTACGTTGAGGTAGTGATGGTGAAGCTCTCTTGTCTTACAGTGAAGTAAACAGCAACGCCTTGTCTGCCATGTTTAATGTGACAGCTCACAGCTGAGGCCTTTCTGTTTCAGCATGGATGCTAGCAGGTGGTACTGGTATAACCACCTTGTCTTGAAATGTAACTGTGTTATTTATCAGTTTGGTGCCCCTTGAAGCGTAGCCTTGGTGCTTGCTGTCTTCTGAATCATGGGTTAGGCTTTTCTGATGGGAGGGAGAGGACCAAGGCTGGAGGAGCCCCATGAGGAGTGGGGCTGGAAGCAGAGGAGGAGAAGGCCAAATGAGGAATGACGGATGAGGAGATAGGTTCAGATTGTAGGTGGAGGTTGTGGGCCATTGCACTTTCTTCTTTGTTTTTACTTCCTTCTCATGTTCCTTCTGCTGACATTTTGAGTTAATTTCTAAGAAAAGAAAATCTTAAACTGCTTTTGCAGCTTCAAAAGCAGGAAATCCTCATTAACTGCAGTGCAGAGTTATCAGCCCATTCTCATGCTGGCAGTGTGAGCTTTGCCTCTTTTTTTCTTCTCAGAAAGAGTGGTGATGCACTGGAACAGGCTGCCTGGGGAAGTGGTGGAGTCACCGTCCCTGGAGGTGTTTAAGAAAGGGCAGATATGGTACTTAGGGATGTGGTTTAGTGGGCAGTAGAATCATAGAAAGGCCTGGGTTGAAAAGAACCTCAAAGATCATCGAGTTTCAACTCCCCTGCTGAGTGCAGGGTCGCCAACCACTAGACCAGGCTCCCCAGAGCCACGTCCAGCCTGGCCTTGAATGCCTCCAGGGATGGGGCATCCACTGATACTGGTGGTAGATGGACAGTTGGACTAGAGGATCTTAGTGGTCTTTTCCAGCCGTAATGATTCTGTGATTGAATTCCCCTTGCTCTGTCCCAGTGGGTTGGTCAGCCTTGTGGTAGTCCCTGGGAGCTGCAGGAGTGGCTGGAAAAGGCAAGGCTATGCTGAACAGAGTTGGAGCACTCCAGCAGCCTCTGGGCTCAGCATTGCAGAGGTCTTTTGTCCCACGTCCGTAGCAAGTTCTTGCATTCACCCAACAAAGCATTAGTGTTCTCCTACTGGATTTGACAGAGAAAATTTATGTCTGGAAGAATTCATAAAGGACCCCTCTCCCCACAGCTAACTGTCCTAAATGATTTCTTTTTCCCCTGTGTCACATTTTTTTGCCATTATACAAAACTATTTGTATGAAGTGTCACAAATGCGTGTTGAGAAAGACCACCTCACCGCCCTTCTGCCACTAAATCATCTTCAGGGCGGCAGGGCTTGGTTTTGCTCAGTATCTTTTATAAAAAATCCTGTACTGTTCCCTCTGTATGCCATCAAATGTAGATAATGAATACTGCAGATCCTCCTTTTGTGTGTGTGGAGGAGGAAAGGGGATATTTTTCTGGGGAAGGATCATGAGGAGGTCTTCCCTAGCTCCATTCGTGGAATCGATGTTCAACATTCTTATTCTATACCGCAGCCCGATCACCGTTGACTTGATTGTTCTGAGATTACTTATCTGAAAGAGACAGAGGTTCGTTATGATAATTAGCTCTGAAATTACCACGTTAAATATCTGGTATTCCTATTTTGGTTTTGCAGTGTTGCCGGGGTTTTCAGCAAGCAGAAATGAATCTGAACGCCTGCACTTGCTGTTGTGGGCACATGCGTTGGGAGCGTGGTGCTTATGAAGCTCCTTCAGTGCCCCTTCTAGCAGAGGACAGGTTCAGGGGAAGGCACTGTGTGGCTCCCATGGAACCACGTGGCAGGGAGATGGCAACCACTGAGGGCTTTCTGCCCCTGGGATTAATATTGTACTGTTTGAAATAAACATTTGTAACTACTTTATAAAGGAGTCTGTGAGTACATAGGCCCACCAGGAGGATGGGCCATGAACATAGGTTTGGAGAATAACTGTAGGAAGAAACAGATGTTGGATAAAGTGGTGTTTCTGCTCCTGACTGTGCTGCCTGAAAATCCTCTGGAAAAAGGAAAGCTTCTCCAGTGTGGTGGGTCCTGCTTGTGTTGACAGCACAGTTTTCACTCTGTTACAAGATCCTGTTCCAACCAGAACTATTCTTTTCCCTTCTGGCCTCTCTAGTATGGCCAAGACGGTTTTCTCTTCCATCAGGCAGAGTGAAAGCTTTCTTAATGGTTCCTGACAGTGTCATGGGCTTTGATGAGCTGTGGCATAACTTGATCCTCCCTAAATGCAAAGCACAAGCAGTGTTGTAGTGATTGGCTGTAACGGGATCTCTGCACCCAGCAGAAATTGTAATGGAGATTGGAAGTGGGTGTTGGTGGTGACACCAAGGAGAAGGGAGGGCTGCTGAATAATGGAGGAGGGGAGAGAGAAGGTTTGGGAGGGAGCCAGAAATCAGAGTGAGAGCAGCATTAGGTATGGGATGAGAAGTGCTTGGGGAGGGAATGAGGACAGGTGGCTGGAAGTGCCTGGTAAAGGGAAGGTGACCTGTGCTTTCCATCCTCGTGGTCCTGTATATGAAACCATTTCTACGCTTGTCCTTAACAAATGAGGAATATGTGTCATCTCTGCAAGGTATGGAAGATGCAGATGGAGCCGGGTGCTTGCTGCACATCTACCTTTGCGTGCTCTCAGCAGTAAGCAAAGACCCTGCTTTCATCTCCCTCATCTTCTCTCGTTCTGTGCATTTTCAAGCATTAGTTTGCTTGGCAAAAATACTCTGTTCTTTGTTGCCTTTCCAGCACCAGAATAAGCATGAAGGGATGAGCCAGACTATTGTCTGCGTTAGGCATTGATGATGCAAATTAAAAGCTCAATTCAAGCTTTAGACATTGCTTCTTGGGAAAAAGCTGTGACATGGAAAGTGTATTAGAGTCACGTCGTATCTATATGGGACACTTCAAAAAATAAAATAATCAATTTGCAGAAGCAAGCTACTTAGTTCAGAGTCACTGGATTAGCACACTGTGAGCAAGGGAATATGTTTCCCGCTCCAGCTGCCTGTGTAGATGCCTGGAGCTTTGTAAGGAAATTTTCCACAGTCTGATGCACGTAGAAATGAGGGCAAACTTTGCTGCTGTTCCAAACTAACTTTTCCTTATTATTTGAATCTTTGACCAAAAAAAATCTCAAGGTTTGTGCCATCATGCCTGAGTCTTCTCTGAGCATTGCAAGGAGCTGCCAGCCTTTCCGTGGGCTCAGAGTTCCTGAAGCTTTGCATGTTTTTAAAAACAACAACAACAAAGTATTTTTAAGGTTGAAGTTGAAACGGTGCAGCTTCCATCTGGGAACTGTTTTAGTTTTAATTTGGAAAAACATACTATAAAACGTCCCATAAAACCACATTGTCCTTCCCAATGTACTGGCAAATGATTCCTGTCAGCCTCTTCAGGCTCTCTGCTTTCATGTGTTTAAACTCCGTGGTATGTTCAGGGAGAGAGTTACTGTGGTTTTTAACAGAGGGTCATACATAAATTTCCACAATGGATCACTTGGGGAAGATTAATACAAAGAATGTGTTAATAACAACGAATTGGAAGGCCTTGCCGATTTTGCAGTGCTTGCTATGCGCAGGTAGCTTAGTGACCATAAAGTTGCTGTCTGGTTTTGCTTGTAAGTGGGATGTACTCAGAGGGCTTCCTTATAATTTGAGAAGCTGTAGATGCTCCCACCTTCCTGTGGAAGGGCAGCTAGCACACAAGTGTTGGCCCTAGGCTAACAGCACTGCAAACTGACCCTCCGTCCTCTCTTGCTGTTGCCTTGCTGTGGGAGCTGCAGGGCTTAATAGCAGTGTGCCAGGAGCTCACCGGCTCAGCAGTAGCTTGCTGTCCAAATGCATCGGTCAGTTTACTGGATACCAGATTTTGCTCCCTGATTTTGGCTTTTTGTATCCGTTGCATCTTCAGCTCCTCTCAGCACAATTGGGTTTGTGGTATAGGGGCAGGACTTAACAGTATAAGAATTTACCAGGCCATTTTCCACAGGGCAACGCAGATTTCCCAGGCTTTGATTTGTTGCTCTTATTCCTGAGTATTACAGAGCCTGTGCTTCTCCCTCGGCCTTGGGAAGATCACTTGCTCGAGTCATTTCTGTTTGATGGGACCTCATGGAGACCCCTGCTGCCAAAAGGAAGGAGCTGAAAAGACCAGCAGTGTCAGCTTGTATCGGCATCCTTTGCAGAGCTCTCTGTCTCCTCGTTCCGTGCTTTCAGTGCATTTAGCTCAGATGCCTCTGGGTTTGTGCAAGATGGGATTTCATGGGCTGCTGATACAGAGAGGCAGAAATAGACAGCGAGGTGTCTCCCTGCTGTTTTTCATCAGCCCCTGAGATACTACAGGGCGTGCAACTGCTCACCATCTCCTTTGTCCCAAGCTGTATGTGTTTCAGGGATTGCTGGAGACTCTAAGAAGAAAAAAAAAAACAACTGCTTTTGGGTAACATGAAATCCTGATTATGGAAATGTTGTGTATCACAACAAGCATTCATCTTCTGCTCGCGCAGAAATCCTGCTGTGAGGGATCCGTGCATGAACGCAAGGATTTTTAAAGAGAATTTTGCTTAAAATGCTCTTGTTAGGATGCTCGTGTAAAACTGGTATCTTCATGGCTAAAATCAATGGTTTTGCTTCCAACGCAGCATCTGTGTGCTGCGTAACTTTTATGGGTGAGCAAGATGTTGAGATCTTTTTCCAAAGGAACACATGTCCTAGATGAGATAATGCAACAAAACTGCAGATTAAGGCGGGTAACGAAAGAAAGGAGATGGATGCACATTTCATCTGGGAAAGGTAAATGGTGGCATTCCTAAGCATCTTCCAGCCACCATTTCCCAGTGGGAATAGATGGATGTTGGTGTAAAACCTCTCTGCAGTTTGGCCATCAGTTCACTGGTCAGTGCAGTTGGGGCTGATGGAAACAGTCATTATGAAAAGCTTGCCAGGTGTTCTGTGTTTGAAAACCTTATTTTCAGTCACTTCCATTTTGTCAAACTTCATTTCGGCGAGTTGTCTGCAAAGGGATGTGCTTCTTGGGAATGCTCCAGTGGAAACAATTCAGCTGTTGTGGAGAATGAGGCTGAGAAAATACACAGTTCTTACACTGAAAAAAATAAAACTGAAAGCACAGTGACCATTTTTTCCCTTCTAAGCTGCCTTGCCCCCGCTCTTGGGAGCAATGACTTGGTGTTTGGCAGATGTCTCTCTTGCAGTTCCCATGCAAATCCACCAAAGTTGAGCCAATTTGGAAATGTGTTGGGGAATAGGGGCAGGGAGTTGGAGCAGGAGAGAGAAAAGCTGCGTTGCTTAAGCATCGCTGAATACCTCCCTCGAGTTGGATCCTCTCCTTGCTGCTGTTAGAATGCGTGTGATTTTGGAAAGCTGCTGGAAACGCTCTTCAGAAGTATCATTCTCAGAGCACTTGGTGCTTTTTGGAGACCCTGTATCTAGTTTTTCAAGGTTAGTGGGGTTTGTGCTCCGTGTGTATGCATGTATGTGAAAGTATGTTTGTGTATATATAGTTGTATGTTGGTGAAGGCAGTAAAATGTGTATCTGTACATAGATACATTGAGGTCTGAAGCATCTCTACATTAGCAGAAGCTGCTGGTCCCAGTCCCTCCCTACCTCTGAGCCTCATCTATAAGGCTGAGAGAACCCTTTTCTCAAAATCTAATACTTAGATTGGCCGGTTTTCAAAGTTAGTTTTGCTTGATGGTCAGGAGATAATCAGGTTTATTTTTGAGGATGACTTTTCCCACTTAATTCATTTTCTCTTTTCCATAGCGAAAATAAATGGAGTGTAATATCTTGTGCTTTCAGGTGGGAGTGTGTTTTGTGTGAACTTGTGGTATATCAGAGCTGTGAACAAGTTCAGTATTGGGTGGCTGGGCCGTGTCAGAGCTGTCGAAGGCGGTGTAAGCCCTCATCTCTGCTCATTTCTTCACCAGTAGGGGAAATAAAAGTCACATAAAGGCTGCGGTAAAGCTGCGGCACTGCAAATGTGATCACGGTAGTTCATACTAAATACGTACGTAGTAATTCATAGTAATAGCTTCATCCTGGCTATTCTGTTCAGAATTGGTGCTGAGAAAATCTGTGGGCTTCAGGAAACTGATGGAGTCATAAATCATTATTAGAATGTGATGAATGGCTTGGAGTAGTCCAGATGACTTTATGAACCGCCATCCCACAGCTGCTGTGTGAAGTGCTCCAGGACAAAGGCTTTGCCTGGAGAGACCCTGGCACTGGGAAGAGATGTGGGCTTTGTCCCAGCCCACCAGCCTGCTCAAGTTCCCAGAGTGATAGTGTAGTCGTGAGTAATGCCATCTATGGACATGCAACTAGGGAATAGGAACAAAGGATGTTTTTACTTCCCAAAACCTCTTCCATGGAAATAGTAGTGAAGTAGCTTATTTAGCTCTGGTATCCGTATTTTAAAATAGACGTGGGAAAAGCTAGAGAACGTATACAAAGAGCAGCAGGGCACTGTTTGGAAGGGGGAGAAATATCTAGACTTGCACTTCTTAAATCTCCAGCTGTGTCAAGAAAGAATGAAATCAAACTCCCTTGCTTAGGGAAGGGTGCTGTGTACTGCCTGGTCTGCTGGAGGTGATGAGAAGTTCCAGCAGTTTGGAGGGAGAGGTTTGGAGAGGGGGCACGTGCATCATTGTGACCAGGAGGGGATGGATTCTGTCTCTCTGGATCAAGCCTCAGTGCGTCTTTGGAGGTCCTGTAACTAAAAGCAGGTACTTGGCTTCACTGGGAGGTGCTCAGCCGGATACTTTACCCATGGGGATGCTGAGATGCAGAGATGCTGTTCTGCTCATGCAGAAAGTCCACGGCGTGGTCACAGAGGAAACTATGGGATGTATCAGTCCGGTGTCACAACACAGACCGTGTCAGGAGGTGGCTTCTGGACAGCTTGTGCCAGTACAGTGCTGCTGAGTGACACCGCTTTGGCAGTGTCGAGCAAAGGGAGTTTCTGTTCCCTTTTTCTGGGGGCAAAGTCCCTTAGCATCGTTTTTGCTGTGAAAGCAAAATGCCATAGTGAGAGTGATTTTGCACTGGAGAATGCTGGAATTTCTTGCTTGGACCGCTTCCTTTTGAATAAATTTATGCAGCTGACGGGAAGCTTAGGGAATGTTCTAAAAGGGAAGTGCTGCTGCTTCTGTGTTGCTTTGCTGCATTATCTGTCTGCAGCGCAGGGAAGGACTTCTGTGCTGGAACAGGCTCTAATGTGCCTTTTACTTTTCTTTGAAGCAGCTAATTTACCCCTGCTGAGCATCCCTCTGCTTGCATGCTAATTCTTCATGCCACCCAACTGCTCTAATGTGAAAAGGATGTGTAATATCTCCAACAGGGGGTTGGATGACTTCGGGTAAAGCAACAGAAGGCAACCACAGAGGACCTTCATTTGAAGGTCCAATATTTATCCCTAAATGTCTTTGTGAGCGCAAGCAATATGTGCAAAATGACTTCTGCGTGAAAGATTTTCTGTTTTACAAAGGGTTTTTTCCTTGGCTATGTTTTTCTTCTTCAAAAGTAAATCCTGACACTGTTTTGCTCCTTATCCACCTTATTTCTGCATTGAGCATCCTTGTGCACTTCTCGTTTTCTCGTACCAAGCCCCTCTATGCAAAGCTCTCCTTACCCATCATCATAGCAACTCAGCTGGCTGACTCGAGCACGTGGAAGGAATTTAGGGATTTTTTTAGAGGAGATCTTTGTCAGTGTGGGATTTCAGTAGTCACTTGGTCATCTAAAGGCCGTGGTCATCAAGAGCTGTGTCTCAGTGCCTCATCATCACTCTGGCATAACAGCAGGCACCCCAAATGGTCCCTCATTTCTAGCTCTGTTCTACATGTTCTTTTCCAGAGTATTAATATGCTGCGTAGTCTGTGTGCTCAAACGAGGCATAAACAATTCAGACAGCAAATGCTATAGAGCAAGGGTAGTTAATGGACCCAGATGGTTATGTTGCCACTTTTATGTGACGTTACCTGCATTAGCCTGGAAAACTTTCAGCTCTTAAATATCAAAGAGCTCTGTTTAATGGTTTGCATTGTCCAAACTTCCACCGGACTTTAGCATCTCCTTAATAGCATTTAGTACAGTGGAACCTGGAGGATCTGCTGTAGGTGTTTCAACAGAAATATTCATCTACACGACTGCAGGAGAATGGGCTTAAATAACCATGCTGAAAGCAGGGTTTAGATGCACAATAGCATGAGAGACAGTGTGAGAAATAATGATGGTACAGGCAGGTGAGTGAGATAAAGAAGCAACATGGATGAAAGCTTTGAAAGAAAAGAAAATGGGGAAGCAAGTGGATGTAATTGCGAGGTGCGGAGGAGATGAAAGCAGATTGTGATGGTTTTGGTACTGAAGGGTGAAAGTAAAAGCTTTTCAGTAGATACTGAAAGGAGAAGAAAATGGACGGATCTAGCAAGAGGCAGAAGAGAGGAGGTCAGAGGAGAGGACTGATACATCCAAATATTCCACAGTGCCATTAGGTTTCTTGCTTGGCTTTCCATAGCTCCCAGTGAGCAGATTGTTCATGGCCACCCGGGTCTGCAAGTTCTCCATCCTCAGTTCCTGCTGGATGGAAGGTGAGCTCACCTGGGTCTGTATCTGAGGTGCTGAGTTTAATTTCCAGAAGCATGTAGATCTTATTTGTTTGCATTGGAGTTTTCCCATCTCCAGCACCTGTTAGAATCATGAAATCTTAAAGGTTGGAAAAGACCTCTGAGATCTCCAAGCCCAACCCCAGCCCACCCCACAGTGCCCACTGACCACGTCCCTCAGTGCCACATCCCCACGGTTCTGGAACACCTCCAGGGACAGTGACCCCACCACCTCCCTGGGCAGCCTGTGCCACTGCAGCACTGCTCTGTCAAAAGATGAATTTTTCCTGATATCCAGCCTGATCCAACACGCTCAATGACTTAGCTTTGTAACTGCACTCATTTTACTTTTCCATGTGACTCTTGTGTGAGCATAAGCTTGCTGAGGCTCTTTCTCTGCAGCAGAGAGATCTGCCTTCCTCCTGTGGACAGCAGCCATCAGGAGCTGGGTTAAGGCTGACAGCGGTGTGAGCGGCAGATGTTGGTGAGCGCTGTGTGCCATGTGCTCTTCTCCTCCATCTGTGCCAAGTGCAGCAAAGTAAATGAGAATGAAAGGCTGAAATGCAATTTAATTCATGTTTTGTTTTTTTTTTTAAACAACAAAAACCCATGTTTCAAGGAATGGAGGGATGTAATATATAATTCCATGCAGATTGCTGTTATCTTCAAAGACCTTTAGGAGCTCCAGCTCACTGAAGGCTAGCACATCAAAGAAGTGTCTGTGGGACTTGGAGTACAAACACGCAGTGTGCAGATGGCACAGGGGCTTGCGAGGCTCTGAGCCCATGTGCAAGGAGCAGATACTGACAGCTGCCTCCTTGCAGGTGACTCTCTGCATCAAAGGTGACCCGAAGCACTTACTTTTAATGCAGGAAAAAAAAGCTCCCAAGCTTAAAAATCACAAAAGCCCACGTCTGGCTGCGAGAGCCATCTCTGCTTAAAAAGCCCATGCTTCACAAAGCACGTTCTGTTGGTTCCCATGGACTTAAAGGCGTGCTTGCGTGGCACGGGGGCATCTTTGGCTCTTGCTCTGCACAACATGGAGCTGTCCTAGTGCAGTGTCTGCATGTGCAGAGGGTGGTGTGGAGGGACCTGCTGCAAGCGAGCAGCTGACAGCGAGCCATTTTCCAATAGAGCTGGCAGCAGCATCGTGGTTGGGGTCAGGGTTAGGAGGCTGGGTGATTTCATCTTGGAGTTGCTGGGGCTGCTGGTGTGGGAATTTCTTGCGGTTGAAAACCGTGCTGAAGCTTCTGTCTCTGCAGGTCAAATGAATTACTTGTGGAGCGTTGGTTCCTGCAGAAAACCTCACCTTCATAACAGGGGCACTTTGGGGGCACCAAATAAAGCTGCCTTTTGCCTTGGGATACATAGGCTGGGCTCTTGCTTCAACTCAGCAGTGTAATTGAGATCTGCAGACAGCGAGGCTGCCTCTGCCCATGCCCCAGGCAACCGGTGACCTGGGTTCAGCTGCCTTCTCTCTTCTTCTGAGTTAGGATTCAATGGTCCTTCCACCCTCCCCCAAGATACTGTGCTCTTCCTTTTTCCAGGTTAGTTCTCATTATGGGATGTGAGAGTGAATGCAGTGCCAGGCAGGCAGCCAGGAGACGTTGGAGCAGTGTGGTGTGCTGTGCCCAGCAGAGCTGGATGGGGGTGAAGGTCAGTATCCCTTCCAGCTCCAAGCACTTGGGTTGGTGCTTAGCAACAAGTTGAAGGGATAAGTGATGCATATTAAATTATATTTTGATTGTCAGTAGTGAAGAGTCCAGCAGGACCCCAACGTGGTGCCTGGACAAGAAGCAGCTGCCTGCTGTCTTGGGAATCTTGAAAGCATTTCTCCTCATGCCAGTGCTGTTTGAGGCTGTCCTGGCCTGGGTCCGAGCCAGTTGTGCCGCTTTCCAGCCCTCTGCCCTCTCCTCTGGAGGCTGGCACTCAGGGAAGTGGCATTACCTGCACCTGAGTGATAGGACAGTAGTGAGCAGGGTGCACCAAACCCAATTACGACCGCTTCCATCCCTCTGCGGTCCATCCAGCAGAGAGCCCATCGCACCCCTCGGCCAACCCCACGCTTCGTTTTTAGCCTAGGGGTGGTGAAGTCAGCTGTGTTATCATGTCACAGATGTGTGCAGGGCTGCAGAAATGAGTGTTTCCCACGTGCTGCAGAGCCACCTCCCCTTCTGTCAAGCGCGAGTAACATCCCCACAGGGAGCAGTTTGGTAGCGATCAGTGGTTGTTGACTCCTGTTCTGCAGGTCCAGCCAGTACTGTAAAGGCTGCTGGTTGTATTTTTTTTTTTTTTTTGGTATTAAATGGCAGCTTGCTAAGGGCCAGATATTGTTGTGACAGTACCTCTCAAGTCCTTAAGCTGCTTGAATCACTCCAAGGAGCCAAGCAATAAAAGAGCTGGAGTAAAATGTATCCCACGATGTCCTTCACTTCTGCTGACAACTGCAGTTTCAATTCCTGATGCAACCTTTTAGCATAGTTAGCTTGTAAGAACTAATAAAAAATAGAATGTAGCCGTGAGAGCTACTTGCCACTGCATCTCTGATGGGGAGTAGGGAGAGAAACAGCCTTTCTTTTTGGGTGAGCTAGTGGTAGTATAATACTGCTGCTGTTAATATTGTACTCCGATCACTGTCATTAATGTATCTTGTAATTTTTACACGATGTGGTATACAGAGTTTGTTAGAGAAGAGGTGTTGCTTTTTTTCACAAGGTGTTGTTTATCCCATGAGCACCTTAGTGTCAGAATTGTGCTTGAAAGTGGAATGGTTAGTTTGGATGATGCAAGTTTGAGCATCCCATTGAGCGGTGGGTTAAAAGATGCTCCCCATTCTTCCCTAGCTGTCCCAGGTGTCCTGATTCTTAGGTCCTTTGCCCCCAGACCCGTGTGCCTTGAGTTTCATGGACCCAGAATAAATGATAACTTAAAGAATTAACCAATATATGTTTTTATTTTGTGAACTGTATGCGTTCAAAGCTTGCACTAAAGACTTGCCAGCTAGCGCAGTGTACGGATGCTGGGCTTGTGTCCTGTTGCTCGTGGATTTTGCAGGATGTGTTGAAATAAAATCCTTGGCTGTGGCTGTTGAGTAACACCATTCGCTTGTGATTTCTGAGGAACCCTGGAAGGAGCTTTGCAGTTCTGGGAGGGGCTGGGAGTGGAAGTTAGTTCCTATTTCTGCAAACGTCTTGTAGCCTTGTGCAGATGGAAACATGCCATCCCTTGCAGCTTGCAAGAGAGAAGAGCTCCCTTTTACAGCATGTTTACTTCTTCTAAACGCAGAGATGCAGGAGCTTGGAAAGCATTTTGCCAGCTGAACTGAAAAGGATGGAAGAGCTTTTGTAGGCAGCTGCCAACCTTGGTGCCAGAGCCCAGCAGCAGCCACCAAAGCTCTGTTCTGTCCCTGACAGCAGAGCTTGGGCTGTGAGCATGGAACGCGTTAGTAAAAGTGAGGGTGGGAAGAAGGAGACTTGGGACGTGCCGCTTGTGCTGGCTGCCAGAGCTGTGTAGGAGTATGAAGGCAGGATGGGGATGGCCCTGATCCTCAGCTCTTACTGTTCTGAAACAAAAGGAAATGCCACATGCAGCAGAGACATCGGCTGCTGAGCAGCAGTCCTGCATCCTTGAGCTTCGGTTAGCAAGAGGTACTTTGTTTTGCGTCGGCTTTCTCTATGTTTAAACGATTATTTGCAGCAGAAGTGTGTCTGAAGTGGGATTCGAGCTAGGGATTTGAGCTGGGAGGTGCTGGGCTTGAGGCTGGATGTGGTGGTAGATCTCCTGGCGTGTTGTGGAACAGGGCAGGGGACTTGTGGTGCTCCCCTTGGCACTGAGGGAGTGAAGTAGCTACCTTTTTTTTTTTTTGTGGGAAATGGTTGAGTGCGTGTGCTCCAGAGCTGTCAGCTCTGTCAAGTACTGTCGTGGAAATGTTTTATGCTAAAGGAGCTGAGAACAGGTTGGATATTAGGAACAGTTTCTTCTCCGAAAGAGTAATAATGCATTGGTACAGGCTGCCCAGGATGGTGGTGGAGTCACCGTCCCTGGAGGCGTTTGCTGCCAGCTGGCTTTGGGCTGACAGAGCACAGAGCTGGCGACCTGCACCTCCTCCCATTAGCTACAAAAGACCTGAAATATCCCTTCTTTCTTGTTAAGAGCCTGGTGTTTGTGAAACGTGCTGGTCGCTTCCTACTGCGCTTCTACGGTTTGTTCCTCCTGGCTTGGGGCATCGTGGCACCCAAGGAGGAGTCCTTTGCCATATGCCTGTTGCCGTGGCTCGTATCCTTCAGTCTCCAATGCTCCCCAGCAGCCCAGGTCAGCTCCATGGGAGCATTGGTGCTTAATGAATCACTTGTGGAATGCGTGTTTTTAGCCAGCATGCTAATAGGCAGCATCTCTTGCACAATGCCTCTAGGCAGTGGGTAATGTGTTTCTTAAGTACATATGGTTCTGTTTGTTTTTTGTATTAAAGAGGAGAAGCACCCTTGAGATCAACACTCAGACAAAGAAGAAAAGTAGCGAAGGATTGATGTGTGATGCAGGACAGCTCTGAGCCAAGAAGCAGTGCAGAAGGTAAGGCTTAGCCAAGCTCTGCAGTGCCTGTCTGCTCCACACCTGCCATGAGATTGGTGCTTCCCTGCTGCATTTTAACCATCCACCAAATCATCTCTGTGATTTTCCAGCACTGTTTTCCCTTCTCACTATGCACGTTACTGTAATGGTAACAGATGGGGAAAGCTGGACAGCATTGGTGTGGTGTCACTCACAGAGTCTGAGTCAAGCCCTTTATAAGTTTGGCCACCCACTCTTTCATTTAATCACTTAGAATTTGCTGAAAGCCCTAGCCAACTTCAGTTGGCAGAGCTGCAGGCGAAGAAGTGATGTTTCACAAGATTCTGATTTCAGCAGTTTAAATTCTGATTTTTAAAGAAGCACGGATTGTCATGAATGGGCTGAGCTCGCACGCTGAGGATCCCGATCCTGGCACACAGCTCGGCAGGGAGGTTAGGCTCTGAAACGATGTGCGTGGTCTGAACATTTCTCTTCCTTAGCATCATTCTTGCCTCAAAAAGCTTTGTAGCCAAGGTAGGCTCACCGGGTGGGGAACAGTCCACGGGCAGCTGATGCACAGCTACTGTGGGGGTGTGTGACTGACAGGGGAGCATGGGCAATCTCACTGCCGAGGCTGGAGGCTGCTGCCAGCAGCACATTTCTTCTTCCCCAGCCTTCCTGTCACTCCTGTAATGAAGCCAGAGGATGGGAATTTGTGTTCCTCGCCGAGCTCTGAAGTCTTGATGAAGCTGCTGATGGGTCTGGGCTTGAACCAGGAGCCAAAGGCGCAAGGGCACCAAAGGGCTGTTGTATCCCAGGCAAAGCTGTTCACGCAGCAGGGGGTTTGTGGTGGAAGCAGCACATGAATTGTTTCTGGGAACACAGTTATTTAAGGCTGCCAGATCCAACTCCTGCTCTTAGGAAAGCTTGGATGAATTGTAATGGCCTGTGACACAGCAAGAAGCAGACTGGGTGTTCTCAGGGTCCCATTTGCCCTGGAACTCTGCTAATCTGTGAGAAATCACAGCTGCATCTCTAATGACGCATGACCAGTTCCAGCCCCTGTTTTGACTTGCTGTCACAAGATTTCTCCAGGAGTGCTGTGTCCTTGTGTCGTGTTTGGAGCCTCTGCTCCCCATGTACTTGGGTTGAACCGCTTCCAGCAGACTTAGCAACTGTGCTGGTGACTTGCTCCAGGAAATCCAGCCACGCAGGGTAGCGTTTAGCTTACAGGATCATGGCAGTCAAGCCATAATGGCACTCCTGTAAGTTGCCTTTTTTTTTTTTTTTTTCCCCATTTTTTCCATCTTTGGGTTTTTTTTAACCTATTAGCTATCTTCCTATCCCCAGCTGAAAATCTGTACATCTAGGGGATTTTTTTCTGCCTTGTTTGAGTGAAAGAGTAAATCCTTTTTGATTTATTCTGGAGCAGCCCCCGAGCTCAGCTCCTGTGAGAGCCTGCTGACTTTGAGTTCAAAAGACCTCACTTCTTTGAGGAAGGCTGTGGTCTTCCAACTTGCCTCAAAGTTAAGCTGAAAGAGAAAATTCTTTTTTTTCTTTTTTCCTTTAGAAAGGGAGAAAATAAGCACGCTGTGTAAGGGAATCATTTCTACCTGCAGTAGGAGAGAATGCCGACATTCAGAATTTCAGGTTAAAATCTGGTTGTTAGTGTAGGCTTTATTTTCAAGCATCTGGCATGTTGTTCAGTAAGTGTTCTGTTGAGATAAAGACTTCCTTTTAACGCAGTGCTGTCGGTTGGCTGAGATCCAGCCTGTGATCCTGCATTAAAACGTCTTTGGTGTTGGAACCCCTGCATTACAGTGGTGGCTAGAAATGGAAGTTCTATCCCTAATTTCCTGCAGATCTGCTGATACCAGGCTCAGGCTGAGTTCTGCACGTGCCGACTACCAAATTTCATCTTTACACTGAGTTTCACTGCAAGTGGGAGCGCTGCTCTCCATCATAGCTGCTTTGTTGCCTTGTTAATACTTGTAGGAAAAACCACTAAAAGATAGGCCAAAGATGTCACAAGTGGACATCAGGTCTCTCTCAGTCTCTGCGTTGTGTTTATCTTGCTGCTCTGCTCTAGGTCTCTGGAGGTGAAAGCTGAGCTGCCTGAACGTGAGCCCTGGCACAAACATGCTGGGCAGTCCAGGCTTCTCTTAGATGTGCTTTCTGATGCTTGGCTTCTAACGTCATCCCGTGGAGCAATATCAGTTACAACCAACAGTTGTTTGTATCAGCTGATGTCTTCACATAGTAGGATTGGGAGGGGTGGGTACCTTCAGATGCCTCTTATGCTGGACTCTGGCAATGAATGTGAAGAGTGAAGCCCCATGCTGACGGTGAGCTGTGCACCTTGAGAGGAGATGTGAACAGCTATTTGTGGTGTGTATATAGCTATGTAGAGTGCAGAGTAAGCACGTCAGAGCTATTATGTGCTAGCTGTTTCCTGTAGGACCCTTCCAGTCTGTATTTATGTGGTTGTTGCTACAGCTGTGTTTGGAAGGGCAGGGGTAATAGATCGAAGGTCTTTAATATGTGTGGACCCTGCTTTCAAAAAGAACTTCCTGAGCAAGGTGACCTTGGCTCTGCCTTTAACATGTAGAACCAGCAGTGGAGGGGAGGGCCGGTGCTGAGCTGCGCAGAGAAGGCACAGTCAGATGTCAGCAGAAGGCAGCACAGCTTGGGTTGGTGTGGGGGTTTAACTGCAAGTGGAGGGAGAAGGACAGCTTTCTTGCCTGCCTCTGAGGAACACAGGGATTTACTGCCTTGAGCCAGAGCGACAGCTAAGCCAGCCCTTGCAGGCACAGGAAGAGTCCTGTGTGATGCTTTGCAAGCCATTCTTATCAAACTTAACGCTTTCAGAAACTCTTTGTTGCAAAGTTGTATAGTGTGTGGAATGTAGGAGTGTGTGTGAAAGCACCGTGGTGGTTCTACTCCCTTCTCATCACAGAAGCCAGCTGCATTTGCAGTCACTTCCTGGCATGTCGATGTACAGTAAATCTGCTCACCTCAGGTCATGATACAAGGACAGGCAATAGGCTGACTCGCTTCTTTAGTGCTGTCACCACTTCTCCTGCTCTCACTTCAGCAGAGAAAAACCACGCACTGACTTTCTCCCACAAACCCGTGTTCTGAGCCAGCAGAAGTAGGAAAATGTTTTTTCCCAAATCTAATTTGAAACATGATGACTGGACCGTTCTTAAACAGCTTCCAACTTAACAATAAAGAAACTTCACTGAGTGCTTGGCAGGAGCCTCTGTATGTAATTTAGATCATAATCAGATGCATTAACACATTTTATATGGATCTCATGGGGGCCAAGAAGACGAGGTGTGCTGGGTAATTTCTTTCCAGATTTCTTTACCTGATTGTTTATTACTCTCGGGGACTTCATTTGTGGTCCAAAATGTCACCAGCAGAATCCCACTGCTTCACGTGGCTGCACTGAGAGCAGCCAGGAGCGAGGCTTCAAATCGCCCCATTGGCATTATCATCACTCTTCCCATCGGAGGAGGGGGGAGAAGCATGGAGGGAATGAGGGAGGCAGGGGCCCAGCTCTGCGGATTGCTGACCTTCAGCTCGGTGGGAGGGAAGGGAGAGTGCTCGAGGAGCAGCGTGCTTCTTGCTGAGTGCCCTCATGAAAGCTGCACACGGGAAGCTCCCTCCCCACCTCTACACTGTAGCTGTTAGACATAAGTAGCTCCAATTTTATAAAGCTTCTGAAAGCTTTTCGGCAGCCTGCACAAAGAAACAATCATATATCATTCATGTTGCTTCATTGTTTTGTCAGGAATCCACCCATGCCAAAAGCATCTTTGTTGTGAAATCTTGCCCTTGACAGAAAATTCTGTTGCTGCTTTGATAAATGATGTTTTGCGTTTCTTTCTGCGCTGTTGGTTCGTATTATACCCTCGAAAGGTGGGAAGTGAAGTTCCTTGACACTTCAACGTCTCCTTTTTACATCTTCCCACGTATTTCATGGGTATGTATTTATTATTAAGGGATGCACTGGTGTGGGTGCAGCACCAGGTGGCACATCAAACCCACAAAGCCCCTCTTCCCCTTTTTCCTGGTGATAATGGGGAGTGGGGCTTGGCTGTAGAGTGCTGAGCTGACTGCAGAGCCGTGGCAATGGTGGTTGACCTCTCCTGGCTGAAAGGCCTCAGGGTTTTACTGAGGGTTTGGAGTGTTGTGGCACAGTGCAGAACACATGGGCAAACTGCACCTGACAAGAACCCTGTGCCCATAACAGGTTTGGGTGCAGAGGATCCTTTGGAGGGCAGAGGAAGAACACTGATGTCTATTGGGCTGGATCACTTTGTTGTTGTTTCTTTGGTACTTGTTTATCAACAATCTTTTCCCGGGAAATGGTGATGCTCAGCATCCCAGATTAGGAGAGATCTTAAAGGGGCTTCACGTAATTGTGATGAAGAGTTGAATATCCCTAAAAACTGGAGAGAAGGGAGTCTCTCCCAGGAGCATCTGCCTTTCTCTGGGTTTTCCAGCTAAGTACTGAGCAAGGACGTGACTTGCCAGATATCCTACCCCAGGGTGTAGGAGTTAGAGTTGTTGGGCTCTCTTGAACAAATCCTTTCCCTCCATCTCCTGCTTTTTTGAGTCATAAGAACATCCATGAAGGCAGACTGATAGAAGCCTCAAAGGGTTTGTGCAGCAGGGCAGGCAGACATGCATCAGAGGCCGAAAATACCTCTAGCCCTTTACTATTTATAGCCAGCTCACGAGCAGATTCCTTGCTTCCAGAGCCCAAGTTACCCACTGTGACTGATGTATTCTCCTTAGGTCTGCAGCACAGTGACCCGCTTGTCCCGACAAGTGCGGGCTGATGGGTTCAGCTGACACAGCTTGCAGATCTGCTTGTGCTGGGCTTTAGCTGAGCACGGATGCGCTTTTGGTTGGGCTGCAGAAGGGGATCTGAGCTTGCCGGGTTGATGAAAGAAAATGAGTGCTTTGTTTTCCATTTTCTTAAGATCTCCTTGAGCTGGACTTAAGAATTATTGATTTTCAACCTTTGTATCAGAACTCTATGACTGTTCAAACAATTGCTCAGCTGAAACTATTGGATTACCTCTCAGTAAAGCATAATTTGATTTGGTTTGCTGTTTTGTCAAGGCTCTGAAGATAATAGCTTGCTTTAGCCTTTCATTTCCAGATAGCATGGAAGAAGCTGCTGTCTGGGAGGGCTGCACTGCTGCCTTCTGCAAGTTAGGAGTGCCACAGCTTGTTTGGCACAGGACCTATATGGCCTTCACCTGCCTTTTCCTTTATGTCCTGCATGTATTGCCTAGCTGGGTAAGATTTGTTTGTTTGTTTGAAGATCTGCCAGGTACTGATCTGTTCATGCTAGATCACAGCTTCTGTATTTTGGTGTGCAGTCTGGTAGCTCCCTGGCATTTAAGCCTCACATCTGGGGAAAAAAAAAACAGGGAGATTCATCCAGTAATTTGGAACTTTATTATATTCTGAAGTACAAGGTGGAAAGTCCTGGTTTTCTGCTATGTGGTTTGTTTGTAAGGCACGGCTGGTCCTTCCGTATGGTAGGAAGAGCAGAACTACTGAGCAGGGTGCCTGGAGGAATTTAGATTCTGTAGCCTAATTTCAAGTGAATATACTCTACGTGTTCGTGGGATGCCACTTGAGTGTCCTGAGGAAAGGCACATGCTTAAATAAGGCAGAATGGGAAACAAACTCTTCTGATGGATGGGAATGGAAGAAAAGTGCATTTTTTATCTTTATCAGGCAGTAGGATGCTGGCTGTTGTGTACGTGTGTGACTGCCCTCCACTGGTTGAAATTAAGATGACCTTACTTTATCAGACTTTTTTTTTTCCCCCCAAAGGTTAGTGTGTGTCTTCAGATGGACTTTGGGGAGAGGCAGGAGCATATGAGGTGCAGGGCTGGGTCGTCCAGAAATGGTCACTGTGACCAATCACCCAGGATCTGCAAAGTCACCCTGGGCAAGAGGGAACTTGGAGCTGGGGAAGCAGGAAGCTTGTCCGGTGTCAGGGGATCCACAGAAGCAGAATCTTCACCAAACATGGCCAAAGATTGCAGAGAGGAGCAGGTGCTTGCAGCGAGGTAACCAGAGCTTCTGGAGGGTGTAAGCAGCACGTGTTGCTGTAAGATATGGCACCGAGCAATGTCAGTGAGGTCTGGCAACCTGCGGGGCACTCTCGCCTCCAAATGAGCAGCACACCTCTTGCCTCATGGTCCGTTCAGTGGAGTAGGCTTGAGTTATATATATATCAGGCTAGGGATTCTGTGACGGTATTAATTACAAAACAATTTGCTGACCTTCAGTTTCACAAAAATACATCTAAAAGTGACTTTCCCAGCACTTAAATGGCTGTTCCAGTCAAGAGGTGGAGGTTTTGAGGATTTAAGAGAAGAGCATCTGGCACTGGGATGTCCACCCTGGAGTGAGCGTTGTGCTGTGCCCTTGAAGGCTGCTGATGTCCCCTGAGTCGGGTAACCCTGATCAGCGAAACTAGAGACCAGTGTTGTTCTTCTTTTGGATCAAGACCGGCTAAATTGAGAAGATGGCTTGTGACTTGATGGACCACACTAAGGATGAAAACTCTGCTCTGAAATGCTTTCCGAATGTGTGTGCTACGAGCTAGGTAATTCTTGTCTTCTACGGATTTTGGTTAGACTGCTGATACAGT
This sequence comes from Numida meleagris, assembly GCF_002078875.1. Classification (NCBI taxonomy): domain Eukaryota; kingdom Metazoa; phylum Chordata; class Aves; order Galliformes; family Numididae; genus Numida; species Numida meleagris. Next base: position 107,023,593 of record NC_034411.1, read on the forward strand.
AAGCTGAAAGGAAAATGAATCTGAAAAAATAGCTTTCGACTTTGGTCAAACTCAATAGTTGCTCTTTCCAGTGGGAACAGAAGAGCTGATTTCCTTTCAGGACCCAAAAGTGAGTTTTCAGAAGGATAAAGCATTTAAAAAAAAAAAAAAAAGAAAGCAGAAGCCCTACTGACACCTTGAATTCAAGGGCAAAGTCTGAGCCATTCTTTTTTCTTCCTGCTGAAGCAACCAGAAGAGTCCAGTCTGGAGTGTGCACACCTTGTGTACATCTCTGTGTAGGATTCATGAAGGGATTTGGGGAAATGATGATGTAGTGGTTGAAGGGAGAGGTGGGAGCAGAGGAATCTTTAAAATGTCCTTCAGTGTTGACCCAGTGCATTGAAGCTCAGAACGTTGCTCTCACGGATGCTTATCACCTCCTACAGGTATTAAGTCTTAGGACAGCACTGAAGCACCTTGAATTTTAATATGAAAGTGGTGTTTGTGTCTTAATTGACCGTGTGCATTCCTCTGTTAACCTCTAGGGAGAAGGAGGAGATTTCCTCCCATCTCCAGCTCACCAAATTAATAAAGAGCTAATGAAGAGTTTGTTTTTTAACTATACGTTAGAGCTTTATCCATTTCAGATACCTCCAGGAATGACTTTCAACTTCTCTTTGGCATTTCTCTAAATCATAAAACAAAGGAGACTGGGAGGGAACACTGGAGGTCTCTAATCCAGTGTCAAAGTAAAGCTGACCATGAAGGTGAGTCGTGTTGCTTGATGCTTTGTCTGGTTGAGGTTTGACCCTTGCTGGAGCTGGAGGGTTGGCCACGTCTCAGGCTCCTGTTCCCATGGTTTGGTTTTCACCTGTCTACCCATTTCTTGGGAGGCTATGACAAAAGCCTTGCTGAAGTCAAGGTGGTCAATGCCAGCTGCACTCCTCTCACCTACCAAGCTGATTGCTTTGTTGTATGGGGCCACTGAATTGGTGAGGGTACACTTCGCCCACGTACATCTGTGCTGTTCCCGGTTCCCCTTTCTGGCCATGGAAAGGGCTTCCCAGAAGATTCACTCTATCCACCCTTGCTCACAGGTTGCTGCTTCCATGTAGGGGCTGGGCGAGGTGAATACAGCCATTCCAGCTGCATTGCCATCCTCTTCATTCCTGCAGATGTTCTCCAGAGCAAACTTTTGTTGTCACGGTTAATGCTTGGAAACTTACTGCAGATAACTTTGGCTTCATCTTGGCTGCTCCAAGGCTTTCATTGCCTTAGCTAGTACTTTGCAATTGCTTAGGGGCACTTAAGTTGTTAGTGTGTTTAAATAAAGGGATTAATTTCAAGCATCCCACTGCTAAAACGGTATGTTCAAATTTTGACGAAGTCTTGCTTTCCTCATCAGGTGCCAGCAGGCTGTGCAAACCAGTTAACTTGTATCAGCTAAATGGACTGTAACTCCTGGTGAGCAGTGCTGAGCTCTCCTGCATCGATTCACCTGTGCCAGGCAGTGGAAGCAATTACCTGGGCTCCATGCAGAATCAACAGAGGGGGTCCTGTGGCACGGATACGGGGACATGCGTCAGGAGTGCCTGTCCTTTAAACACATTACTGCTTGATTTTATTGGTGATTCTGAGTATTTTAACCTTTCCGTGCCTCTGTTTCCCTGCCTATAAATTACTTGTCTTCCTTTTGGGTTATTGAGGACTGCTTAGCTATAATGTAGAAAATGCTGTCAAGGTAGGGTGCCGAGCGAATACAAACTATTTTATTTTTAGTGCCTTTTGAAATCTTGGACTTTTTGTTCTCCCTTTTATCTATCTGTCTCTCTTTTTAATCACACAAAATGGAAAGAAACCCAATCCCAGCTGTTGCTGGAGAAGAATCATTAGGCTCATCCAGCTGGCTCTCCTGGGGCCAGTGTGGGTTGTGTGGAGTGATGAGGGGTCTTTCACTTCTGACAGCTCTCTTCATTGATCCAAGGGGGAAGGGCTATTTTTAGGTAAATGGACATCAGGCAGTGCTGCAAGGGAGCTGGGTTATTTTTGGAAACCCATCAGCAACAGTTTTGGCGGGTCCTAATGCAAATTTTGTCTTTGGTTGGGCTGTCTCATTCGGTAGGGTCAGTTTCCAAGGATGTGGGGGTGATTTGTTGAGCTTGTTTTGCAGTCGGAATCTGGGGGATTAACTCCCAGTAAACCAAGTGGTGACTGAGCTGAAGATCTTGGGGCAGAGGATGAAGCTCAATGTGTGGAGTCCGTCTGGAGTAGGGACAAACCCATGGAGATACCCTCTAGAAGGAACACGCAGAAGACTCGGTGCTGGTAGTGGCCATGCTACAGGGTTGGGTGTGCACTACCCCTTGCTTCAGTGCATTGCAGAAGGATGATGACATCTCAGTTTTCCTTAGCCTTTTTCAGAAGCATTTTGGGATAGCTGTTTTAGGCTGACTTGGTGTTTGGAGCTTGCTGATGTTGTGCAGAACCATCACGTGCTGCAGGTACAGGTGGGAGCCTGGGGGGCAATGGCCAGGCCTGTACCTTTGTTACTCAGAGAGCTGGCAAAGCCCAAGCAGAAAACATTGTGGATGTGATATAGTAGCACATTACCTGCCTTCTCTCAGCCTAATTTCAGAGGTCAGAACATGCTCTCACCTGAGTTTTTCAGGCCTTTCATACAGCATGTGTAGGCCATTACATAAAATTAGCTTGCTGCTTGGGGAAAGCTGGTATTAGCTCTGTGTTAGGACTCTTTTCAAAGCTCTCAGCGATCATTTACTTGATGGGCTCCTATTCAAGCTTATAGGTACAAGGCAGAAAATGGAAGACAAATAGCATCTGATACTGCTTCCTGACAGAGGTGAAAAATTGAGTGGGCTTTTTTGACAGAATTTCTGCTCTTTTGGGGTATTTTTTTGGTGGTGGTTTTTCTTTTCTTACCTGTATGGATCTCTAATGGCACTTTCGTAGCCATGTCGTGGAGCTCCTGTAGAGCGGGACTGATTTTTAATTTCCCCAAACTTCCTGATGATCCAGCACTGGGAAGAGGAACGTGATTCTGAAGCAAGCTTAAATTGTAAAGCACATTCAGATCTGCTAAGCAACAGCATTGACACGTTTAAATAAATCTGCTGTTGAGTAATACAGAGTGACATATTGAGAGCAATTAAAAAAAAAAAAAAGCACAAATTTGGGAAATTACTGGAATGGAAACAGAGCATAGAGGACGTCTGATAAAAGAGAGGGAGGGCTACTTCACAAAAGGAGTGTGTTGGAGAACAAGAATAGCCATCAGGAGGGGTGAGACAATAGTGGGAGTGTGAATTGATGCTGAAATTGTCTCTTGGCAGGAGGGTCCTGGTGATGGTGCTTCTCTGCCAGCGCTGATGGCCACAAGGATTGAAGAGATTTTACTGCCTAGTTCAGAGAGGAGCATGTGGTGGGACACGACACAAAGAGAGAAGGAGGGGGATTGGAAGGTGGTGTTCGTACTCCTGCAGCTTTCTTACTGTGTGCTGAAGGGGGTCAGGCTTCTGTTGTACCCATCACTATAGAGCTGTGCAGCACTGCATTGGTGAAGGAAGGCACAGGTGGAATTTGGAGCTGGTGGGAGAAAACAACTTGTAGAGCTCAGCTGTGGAACGCATTGCTGCAAGAAGGTGTGAAGCCAAGTGCTTGACGTAGTTTTCCTTTTTTTTTTTTCTTTCCTTTCTTATTTTTTAAACAGTTCAGACTTTGTACTGGGAAGAACGTACGTGATTGATTGGTCCAGAGAAGCATTTTGGTGAGAAGCTCTCTTCTTCGAGGTCTCACGCAACTCTGGTGATTAGGGGAAAAATTGTTCTGAATCAGCTGTTCTGTGATTATGATGTACGAGTATTTGGCACCAAAGCAGCTGGAAATGGGTGCTTAGGAGTAAGGGCTGAAGGGAAGGGATCATTGGTTGGGTCTAATAGAGCCATCTCCGTGCTTCTTTATTATTTTACTGGAGTCTGTGCAGTCAAATGGAGTCGAGGATTTTGTGGCTATCTTAATGACTTTGTTCCAGGCTGATGCCTCGTGTCTGTCTGTGTGGCATGGTTGCAGCAGGGTTGGTGGCTCTGCTCCGAGCCCTTCCAGGCTCGCAGGCAGCTTTCCCAAGCCCTGACAACATCTCCTTTTCATGGCTGGGCACCAGGTACTTACTCTGGGCACGAGCAGCTTTTGTCCAGTGGATGACAACATTCAGCTTACATGTCAGCCAATGCTATTAAGCATAAAAGGGAGATAGCTGTGCTGTCCTTTGGTATATTTTTGAGATCTGTTGCTATTTGTGGCTCAAGCCGTGGAGGGAAGATTGAGTCTGCACAGCATGAAAGATGCTCACTCTGCTCTCCTGTCCATAGTAACTGATGGAAGTGACCAGAAGAGAGATTGGTGGCTTCCTTGTGCATCAGGAGCTTTCGGCATCCGTTCAGCAAGTGGTTCCTGAGGATGGCCTGAGCTGGAAGTGCTCTGGTCTTTGGGATGATGGCTGGCAGGCGGTGTTGGAAGCCATTGCTTTCTCTGCATGAGTGCTTGGCTGGCAGAGGATCCCACTGCCCCTTTCTGAAATGCTCTGAGGATATCTGGCCCCGCTCACCCAGCAAAAACAGCTGCTGTGCATTGGAGATTCCTGCCTGGAGTCTTTTTAAGCCCAGTGCCTTCCAGCCAGAGTGAGTTCCACCTTCCCAAATGCACTTCCTCTGCTAACATTTGGATTGTTCTCACCTTCTGTTGGGAGCTGGCAGGTGGGGCTGTGCTGGTTCAGGTCAGTGGTGCAGTCCACAAAGCGCAGAGCGTATCCACCAGATCCACAGCACATGATTTCTCTGGGAAGTTTTTCCCTGGCCCGTGGAAGTGCATTAGTGATGTTAACTCTTTGAAACCTTGTCAGCTCTCAGACCTGCGCTGCACATCCTGCTGCCAGCTCCTAGAAGCTGTAGAGCCATTCACTTTGCAAAATTGCAGCAGTTTGAAGCAGCTGCCCCAGTATCACCACTCTGCAGTGGATGAACAGCTAAAGCATTTGGGCACTGTATGATTAGATCGAACAAATTGTCTCAAAGCCACAAGATGTTCAGCTGGGCTGCTTGTTCAATAACAGCTAATAAGGATTTCTTTAAAAAGACACTATTGCTTAGCATTACGTTCTTTAATCTCGTTACAGTGTTCTAATAAAGTCAGACTTTGGCATCTAGTCCGATGCCTTCCAATAACTTTTGAACCCATCAGCTGTTTTCACTCGGGTTAGGAGGATACAGCTCACCAAAGCATTAACTCCCAGTAAATGCCCTGGAAATAGAAAAATGAAGTTCTCTGCAGGGTTTTGGAGAGCCCCATGAAAGCCCGAAGGCATCGGCCAGTAAGAATCGAGGCTCCATTTGTGCTGGTGCTCCCAGAAGAACTTGTATGGGGCTGCCCTGAGACAACAGATCATATTTTTCTCCCAGTGCAGTGCTGTGCATTGCAGGGTCTGTTAAAAAGTGCCAGAGTGCATTAATCATCTTTCCAGCTGTTTCCCTAGCAAGCTACCAGGACGCAGTTAGGTTTGGGAGTGCAGTTGGGAAGTTCCTTTGGACCAGGCTGTCTGCTTGACAGGTTTTTGGTTTCAAAGGCAGGGGATTTTAAAAAAGAAAACAAAATCTCACACAAGGAGTCACGCTTTGGCGCGTTGGCCTGCGAGGCAGCGTTGAAGCTAAAAGCTCCATTAGTGGGTTTCAACTTACCCAGCTTAAATCCTTCCCCGAGGATTGCTCATGTTCTGCAGAATTACAGGGTTTGGCGTGATAGTGTTTTCCCCTTTATTTCTCCCTTTTGCACTTTTTTTTTTTTTTCATAGTGTGAACAGTCAAAACAGCAGCAAAGCTCGAGGGCTGGCACGGGAATTGCGGCTCTGTTAGAGCAAGCATGGGCAGTCCCTGACACAAGGTGCTCTCTCAGGTTAAATGTTAGGAAAAAAATTATTCTCCTGAAGAGCGGTGCTGCAGTGGCACAGGCTGCCCAGGGAGGTGGTGGGGTCACCGTCCCTGGGGGTGTTCCAGAACCGTGGGGATGTGGCACTGAGGGACGTGGTCAGTGGGCACGGTGGGGTGGGCTGGGGTTGGACTTGGAGTTCTTAGAGATCTTTTCCAACCTGAATGATTCTGTGATTCTGTTTAGGAACATGCTTAGTGGACGTGGTGGTGATGGGTTGATGGTTGGACTTGGGGATCTTATTGGTGTTTTCCAGCCTTAATGATTCTTTGATTCTAAGGAGAAGGAGATGAGTGGTGCTCACAACTTCAGAAGTGATGAATGGCAATAGAAGAACCAGGCACCATGCACCTGCCTGCGGACTGCTGGCTGTTTGCTAGCCCGCTGGGAAGCAGGAGGCTGGAGGTAGGGGCACAGAGGGCAGGTTTGCATGGGTGAGCCAAATATATGGGCTGAGAGCACTGAGCTGTGCGGGGTGTAGGAGGCACAGTGGGGAGGCGGAGGACTGGGAGAGGGAACATCAGAGATGGCGAGATGGGGAAGGTGGGATCCTGGCAGCAGCAGAGTGAAGGTGGTCAGAGGCAGGCAAAGAAAGTGATGTCGGCAGCTGCATTTCGTGCGGCTACTCCTGTATCCTGCAGCTGTTCATTAGAAATTCTGTTTATGCCACAGGGAGTTTTGGAGTCTCTGAAGCTGACACAGTTTTAATAGACAAAGACATTTTGAGTGCAGCACATCTGCTCTGGGATGCTAAGGAACAGCCTCCATGCTGCAGTGCCATTGGTGGAAGCGTTTCATCATGCTGCTTTTATTTTAAGACCTCCTCGCTTTTATCCTAAAAAGTAATTTTTGAGGTCAAAAGAAGTGCTGCGTCTGCTCGTTAGGTTTGCAGCCATTTAGCAGTCCTGTCTTACTGCTCCTCATATCCCTGAGTTCCCAGCCTTGAGAGTGTGCAGGATCCCCTTCACTCTGAAGGATCCCAAAGCCTTTCAGAGTAGGGGCCCAGCTCAGAGGTGCAGGAGTTTGGTAAGGAATGTGCAGTGGGGATGTGGGGGTGGAGAACATCTCAGTGTGAGTATGGGATCACACTTGTGCTCCTGGGGTGTGGGGGCTGGTGGTGCCTTCTGAGCTCGGGGCATGAGCTGGGAGCCACAGCAGTCCAAATAACATGTCAGAGTTATGTATGGCAGGAATTTAATAAAACCAGGGTGTTTTGCCATTAAGGAGTTGGTTTTTCTTTTTCTCACCAAAACTGAAAACTTTTCAGAGAGGAAGAAAAACTTAAAGGGCAGTGGTGAAGCTGCAAAGAGAGGGGAACCCCACTGGGAACCTCAGCATGGGCCGCAGGGTGCACTAATACAGAGCTGCATTCTTAAAAAGGTGGCGAGTTGGTAAGATTTGATTTAACAATTTATTTCTAGGCAGACTCCATCTAACCCTTAGCTCAACTTTTCTGACCTGTGGCTTGCCAAATCCCATCTAATCTTGTTCAGTGATTGAGCCTCGCTTGTGCGGCTGTAAAGTTAATTCCTTCCTTCACCTCCAGCGATGGCCAAGTTCCTTCCATCCTTCTTCCCCTGATCTTTCTTAGGCCTTCATTAAGCAGAACAGCTACACAACTGGGCTGCAGCAGCCCTTTCTTACTGCACGTGTCCCCCAGTGTTCCTTGTCTTTCCTTTCCTGTCCGTCCTTTTCCCTATCTATTATGGCAGCAGTCCCTGCTTTTCCCTGAATGTGCAGCAGAACTGAATGTCTTCCATCCTTCCCCTTTTAGGGTCTGGATGGTAGTGTTCCCCAAACACACAGCTTGACTTGACACTAGGTTTGCTGCTCGCGTTTCTTGCAAGCAAAGCAGTGGGCAGCACCGACGAACCAGCATGCAGCAGGCATTAAATTAGCCAGCGTTTCAAACCCAGGCAACAACTTCGTTTTGTCAAAATTTAATTATCGTGCGTTCTGCTAGTGCTTATCTTCCATCATACACTTTTCCGCTGTTAATAACCTTGTTATGCACTCCCACAAGCTTCAGGCACCGTGTTTTGTTCTTTATTTTTAACTTCCACATCTGCACATCCTACCCTGGGTGCGCACTGCCCAGGCTCCCATTGGCTGGGCTGCAAACATCTGCTCTGCAAGGATGGCCTCTCCCAGCTCCAGTCACCCTCCCGTCTTCCTCTTTGCTAAGCACAACTCCACTAATTAGCTTTCATTTCTTTTTTTAAGCCATCATACCATTGTTCTAGCTGGCAGAGATCGTTACAGCAGGAGGCTGCAGGCTGCATTGCTTTCAGCCAGCACACAGGCTCCTTACAGTGGAGGCATGGCTGGGAGTGCACTTTGTGATGCTGTGAGGTTGTAAGGATGGGCTGTGCTCTGGGGAGCTCTCAGGTTGAGCTAAGGAAAGGGCAGAATATCCTTGTTGGTCCCTTCCAACTCAGGATGTTCCACGGTTAGATTTATTTTTGTCCCATAGCTGCACTTAAACTCAATAATCCTTCTGCCCTGGGATGAGGACAGGATGGCTGCTCCCCAGATGGCAGGTTTTGTTGGCAGTGAGACTTCTCCAGTTCAGTTTCTCTGAATGGTGCATTTCCATTCTCATGCGTGACCAAATCTACATGGCTATATGTGGTCCCAGGTCTACCCAAGCAGGAGTGCCACCAGTGTGACAAAGGTAGCTCAAGGAGGAAAGGTTTAGATTGGATGTCGGGGAAGTTCTTTACAGAGAGAGTGGTGAGGTGCTGGAACAGGCTGCCCAGAGAGGCTGTGGATGCCCCGTCCCTGGAGGTGTTGAAGGCCAGGTTGGATGGGGACCTGAGCAGCCTGGTCTAGCACCAGATCTGGAGGTTGGCAGCCCTGCCTGTGGCAGGGGGGTTGGAGCTTGATGACCCTCGGGTTCCCTTCCAGCACAAGCCATTCTGTGATTCTAAGGCAGCGTGGCTGGGATGCTGGCAGAGTTCAAACAAGCCCAGTGGAGGTGGTGGCACAATTATCTGGTGACGTCTTTCTCCTGAAACTTCTGCAGGCAGCGAAGATGCTGCACTCCTTCCTGCTGTGTTATCCACCTGTGAGTACAGTAGAAAGGCATTTCGTGTCCCTTGCCTAATTGGGAACGTGTGACTGGAGTGTCTGGTGTTGAGAAACGGGTTTGTTACCCGCAGGGACCCTATTTGAATCGAGTTCAAATTAATAGAGTGCTGGCAATAGTTGTGTTTGTGCATCTGAATTTCTCGTTTGCCTCGTAATGAACTGTGTCGGATAAGAATGCGCCTGCTGTATAAATATGGGTGATTACAGCGCGTCGGGTAATTTAGTTATTTGGCATGATTGATCGGGCTGTCTGAAACAGAGCGGCCTCCACTTCCGTGGCGATGAAACGTTCTCCAAAAAGTGCAGAAGGCCGGCAGCTCGCTGCCTACCCCCTGCATCGGAGGCTCCTCTGGGAGGAGGGACAAGGCTGCTGCGAGATGGAGGTGGGAAGACCTCCTTGGGAGCCCCTCCGTGGAGATGCTGTCTCCACCCTGCGTGCATAAAATGGGACAGCTTTACAAAATTCCCTTTGGGATGTTTTCCCTAGGGACCCTCCCTGCTAAGCGAGCTGACGTTAAACGCTGTGTTTCTGCGCTGTTCAGGCAAATACTGCCTTTTATCTTATAACTTAACCAGGATGAAGAAATTGTAAAATTGTGCTTAATTACAACTTGAAGCGTCTGTCTGAGATCTGGAGGCTGGATTCCGCCGTGCGCTTTTTTGCTGCCAAGGAGGCGGTGCTGGTGGTGTGCAGGGAGGTGAGAGGGGTTTGTATTTTAGTTCTGGGGAAAATAACATCCCGGGGCTATCTGGGACTCAAAGCCACAATGAATCCCAAGCACTGGAGCTGTCTCACGGTCAGCATTGGGAACAGCAGCCCGTTCCTCCTGGCTGGAGCTGACCTCTGCGTGCATCTCTCGTACGACTGGCTCTTTGCTGTGGTTTTACCTCCAGACAGTTCCTGTTCATTAATTGCTTCCAGGTAAAAGCAGAAATAGCCTTCTCCTCCTCCCACACCTAATTTATCCCTTTCAGCAACAAACAAGACAGCAATCGTGCACCTACTCCTCAAGCAGATTGTGCACGTGATGGAGCAAGGTACCCACTTCCTCAGTTTGCTTCCCAAAGTGCCCAAAAATCTTTTAGGACTTAATAAATGGGAGCACAGCGAGCAGTATGACACAGCCACTCTGACTGTCTGTATTTACCGGGTTCCTTGTAAAGCTCTGCCCTGCGATTCCTTGCTCAGAGACTGGGAGGTTGAAGAGCTTTGTGTTCAGGTTGTTCTGCCGTTCAGTGCTGCAAAACATAAAAGGATTCACTTGTAAGCTGTGTACTTCTTTGTACAGAGAAGTGCTCGTGTGCAGCCTGGAAGAATAAATAAAACAATACTCCTGCTTTATTACTGGAAAACAACACTAAATAATAAATTTAAGAACTAAAAGCTCTATATGTAAAGTAGATTGCACGATGCATTATGCAAAAAGCAAGAAGGTACTGGGAGAAAGAAAGCACTGGAAGAAGGCAGGCTGGAAGATGGATGGTTTTGCAGAGAGGACAGTTAGATGTGGATTGAATCCCAAGCTGGCACAAGCTCTGTAGTGACCTTGGACAAGTTGTCGTGCAATAAGTTTGGTTGGAGAGGACCTCCTGGAAGTCTCTGAATCTGGGTTTTGGATGTCTTTTTGCCCCCTATCAAAGGGGCCTGCTTTGTTGAAGCAGGTAGTGGCCATGTACTTGTTCCTTCAGCCAGTGCTGAGGCCCTGGAAGGTCTGACTGGGGGGGATTTGGGGTTGCAGGGAGTCAGGAAGAGGAGCCCATGCTCCTGACCCTTTTAGTCCTTCTCTCCTTTCTGTTCCTGCCCCAGCCGTCTACTGCACTTCTCCCAACTCTCCCTCTCCTTTTCTTCATTTCCTTCCTGTGATGATGAAGCAGCTCAACCTCGAGAGAGCAACACTTGGTTTTACTTACGTGACTTGGTTCTCTTCTGGGGTTCAGTTTCCTTGTTCATCAGTCATAAGCTCTCAAAAGCATCAGCTGAAGTACAAGCCAAGCTACTTCATGGGGACTTGCCTGTTGGGGTTGGTTGGCTGCTGATTCTTCCCGGTTTTCTTGCCCTGTAACATCAGAAGTGGAAACTGCTTTTGAGGAAGTCTGATCCTGAACCTGAGGTTCCACAACCAGCATCAAGGAGTTCTACACAGGGTTAGAAAGCTGCTCTCCAAGGTTTTTTGTCCTCGAGTGCCACTTCTGAACCACTCCAAATACCTCTCTCTAAATCCCTGTGTATTCCATTCAGGTTGCAATTCTCACCCTTGTCCAGATGAACTGCAGGGTCTCTTTCTGCCTCCAGACACCATGTAAGTGTTTGGAGCTGAGTGCAGGGAGCAAGGCTGGAAGCAGGTTTGGCTCCACACGGAGCAGGAACGTTTTGTGTTCGGGATAAAAGCTTTATAAAGCGGAGGGTGCAGTTTATCCCCTGAACGCAGAGATTACAAGATGTTTTACTGGTTCTGTGTTGCAGCGTTGATCTTTGCCTAGGAGTATTTCTCTGTACCTGTGAGCTCCCGAGATGCTACAAATCCCCAGCCATGATCCTTTAGGCTGCGGCACGCAAAGCATTTCAGAGTGAATTTTCCATCTGCTGCTTTTAAAGATCTGCTCTCAAACGAACCTTAAAGCACGCACCTAATAGATTTGCTTTCCTTGTTCAATTGCGGGAGGAAAATCCTCTAAATGCTCCTGTTCCAAAAGCGATTGGAGATTTGGAGCGTAATCCTATTCTTTATGAGAATTAGGAAGTTGAAAGTTGTCGTTGCTGGAGGGCTGTTTTGTGTTCGTTTCTTTTCCATTTCACTGGAAACGCTCTTGTTGCCAAGAAAGGAGGGTGGCAATGTGCCGTATCTTCTTGGTTTAGCGAAAAGATAACGGTTTACCCTTTTTGCTGCTTTTAAAAAAAAAAAAAAAATGTGATTTTTATTTGATTTCATTTTTAGTGCTGGTGAAAAAGAGACTTGGCAATAGAAACGGTCTGTTCGAGACAGGAGAGAGAAGCAAAGAAGCCACTAGCACGGCGCCCTGACTGGCACAGTTCATCAGGAGGGAGCCTGCATGACAGAGGTGGGTCCTGAGGTTCATCCTCAAAAAGAGCCCCAGCACAGGGGGATGTTTCTGGTGACAGCATTGCAGTGATGACTGCAGGCTCATCAGCTGGAACCGAAAGAGACTGACGATGGGTAGAGGTGCACACAGAGAGTCTGGGAGCTCTGATTTGTCAGATGTAGGATCCCTGTAGGTTTTCCTCCTGGGTTGCTCGTTGCAGTCTGTTGCACCTGTGACATCATACTCCACACGGCCATCTACCTCTAGGTATGCTCTGGAGGACAGTGAGTTTAAACTTTTCACACTCTTCTCAGATACGCTGAGAAAAGGACAATATTTCATATTGTGTGGGGAGATGGACAGGAGGAGGTACAAGCAGGGAGGGACAGGAGTGCTCATGTGTCTGCAGAGGGGCTTTTGTTACTGCACACTTGCAGAGCCACGGGGGCAATGACTTCACTAGCGCCCAGCCTGGCTCTTTCTGCTAGAAATGCAAAAAGCAGGAGAACCCCAAAGGTTCCTGTAACTGTGCTGGCACGGAGAACGCCCACTGGGGGAAAAGCTGGGAAAATACCCCTGGATTTGAACAAAGGTGTGGCGGCGTGCATGGGCAGCAATTTAGTTTTGCAGCCCTGTGCTGTGGGAGAAGGAACTGCAGCGTGCAGGCGCGTCATGCCAAAGAAGTCGGTCAGATTGGCATTTGGGAAGAGGCTGTGGTAATTATTGAGCTTCTGATTTCCCAGGAGCTCTTCTTTGCCTCTTTTTTGTGTGCCTGTAATTAGGTCTATCAGGCAGCAACGTCGTGTTAAAATGTCAACAGGAGTTTCTCAGTGCGGGACTAGGTTGGGACTAAATGGTGCTAGGGAGGGAGAGCCCAGCAACTGATACATTTCTCCTCCTCCCAGACTTCTTTTTGGGAACGATGGAAATCAGCAGTCTTTTTCACCAGGGCAGCTTATTCCTTTTAAATAAAACACTGAAGTCTCCCTTGGTAAAACAGCAGATTGGGTTTTTTCCTTCGTTATTAGGACTTGGAAAAAAATTAAAAACTGTGTGTTACAACCTCAGGCTCTATCTAGTTGATGAGGAATAAAGTCTTAGTCTGAAAGAATGTCTAAAGTGCTTTCTTTATCGCCAGCACATATTTCATACTGACAGTCAATACTTTTAACTGATCCCAAGCCATGCATGTTGCATTTCACATCCCTCCACAGCCTCCTCCGTTCTCTCCTGTGTGGTCTTTTCTGAGCTAACGGCAGAGTTCATTTGTCAGCTTCAGGTTTCTGAGCACACAGATTGTTTTAATTCGCAGCCCTCGTTTTTAGGCCAGGAGGATAAAGTTTGTTCTGTGCCTACTGAAGGAGCGGGACCAGAGGAGCCATTGGAAGGATTAGATGGCAGAACAGCTGCAGAGGATCATGTGTGGGGTGATGGCCTGGATTTAGCTTTCCAAGGACACCAGTTGCCATTTTAGGGAGCCCACTTTGCCACTTCATCACTGTTTGGAGCTCGTACATGGGCAGAGCTGCTAAAATGGAACAAGGTTTAGATGCAGTCTAAACTGATGGTCCTTGGGACTGCCTTTACTGCCTGTGGGGCTGCAGTTTTCTCTGGCCAGGCAGAAGTAGCACGTGCTCACACCTCCTCTACCTTTTTCTGGTCACGTTTGTGTTCTCTTGTTTCTGTATTGTTTCAGCACCTCGCAGGATTTGACCATGTTCACTCCAGTGGCAGCCCCAAAGAAGAAACAGCGGGACTTATTTTCCCATGCACGCCTTGAAGTTGATCTGTTTCTTAGCTTTGCAGGTGTTCCAGTGAGCATGTGCTTTGGTGTTTCTCTCGGAAGCATTAATAGAGCAACTCTCATCTCCTGGCCAACTGCTTGCAGACAACTGTTTGCAATTGTAGGATCTTTGCAGCCCCTTTGAGACAGCGTTGAAATTGCAGGGACTGACCGGCTGTGCATGCATGGACAGTACCAGCATCAGCTTCCTTTCCTGAGGAGAGCTTAAAAATAAAATACAGGCTTTAAAAGCTTTTTTTCCTTTTGCCTTCAGTCAGTCAGCTGCTTTGTACACTGGTGCATGCTAAAACCCTTCTGTTGTGTAGCAGCGGTCCCAGTGGCACGATGCAGGCGTGCTGCTATGGCCAGGGCTTCCTGTGTCTGACTGACAGCCTCGTGCAGAGGAGCTGGGGATTTACATTCATCACCAGCCGCTCTCAGCCCAGGCAAATGGAGGCTGCTGCACAGAGAAGAGCATTAAAATGTTCTGCCAAGAGAGCCCAAGCCTCCCCCATCTGCCTGCACCGACCGCGCTGCCAAGGTCTGAGAAAGCTGATTTTGCCTTTTCCTGACTTTTTAGCCCTTTTATCCTCCCGGCTTTCTGAGATACACACCAGTGTCGTTTGCTAGGCAATGTTATGAATTTGAAAGCTGCTTTTATTTTCAGCTGCTGTGCATCTCCCAATTGCAGGTCCAGCTTGGGGTGGGATTCTCATTTAAACTACAGCATTACCTTACCACCAACAAATAGCCCAATAACAAAACAGACCTAGGAGCTCTGCGCTATTAGTCCGCTGGCTTCCCTTTAATTACAGTTTTTCCTGGTTAAAAATCAAATGTTCACTTCATTTTCCCAACGCGTTTGTGCACTATGCTGAATGTTATTCGTTCTCTGCTCCTGTAAGGTGAACTTCTGTTTTGCTTTGGCCTGTTTTCAGCTCTCTTGTAGCTGCAGTTTGCTTCCCCGCTGCCTTTCTGCCGATTCTCAATCAGTAAATGAGAGGACTATGAAATAGATGTAGTGAAAAAAGACCATCACCAGTGTAGGTGACTTTCCTCTAATTAAAAATTGAAGCGGAAATGAATAAGTTCCTCAGGAGGCTGTGCAGGAATTGACACTGTGCCCAATGCTGTATTCATCAGTGATGTGGGAAGTCCCATATATGAAAGAATATCCCAGAAACGCAGGGACCTTGAATGATGCTAATTAAAAGGCAGGGAGAGTTTCTTATAGCAGTACATGCATCTGGCTGAGTGCTGAATTTGTCATGTCCCTGTGTTTTAAGGCAGTAGTAGGTTTTTTGCTGCCAGTTTAGTGCCTTAGCCAGGCACTGTAGACAGGCACCATTTTCCAGTTTTGACCAGAAGTTCTCTCTCATGTGCAGCAGGCCTGCAGACATGTCACAGTCAACACTGAGTACGTTGTCTTTAAACTTCCTGTTGCAACGAATCAAAATTTTCCTGCAGGAAAGGAAAGCATAACAATTTGTCTAAAAATTCTTTATCAGCTCTAGTCATTAGACCAGAACAATAGCGATTATGCTCAGTTATGCAGCACGAATTTACAGCATTGCTGTGTCCCAGCATCACAACATACCATTAAAAGGGGGGTGGAGAGAGCAGGGGTACATTAATATCCCCGCTTAGCACGTAAGGGAAAAGGGACCTGCAGATGTTAGGCAGCTTCTCCAAGGTTTCACAGCAAGACAGTGGGTGAAATAGGAAACTGGATCCGGGGGCTGTGATTTTCTTGTCTGGCCACTGAAGCGTGCAACCCTAATGAAAAGCAGAGTGCTCAGAGAAGGCCACGTGTCCGGGTCTCATGAATCCCATCACTTTCTCAGGTTTACTACTGTTAGCCCCAGAGGTGCTAAACATGCTCAGAGGTTGCTCTTTTGTAGAGAGGACAGCTGGTTTTAAAATCTAGCAGTGTCTTAGGTCGCTACGGGGTCGTTTTGTTTGCATTGTCTGAATATGTGATTGTTCTCTTGTAGGAACAGCAGAGCATCAGCCACACAGCAGCGATGTGCCCAACGTTGGTACGAGTCTCTTCTGGCTCGTTCTCCACAATGGCTGGTGTCTCTGCATATTCATTGGATGGTAATGCAGGATGTCGAGAGCAACGGTAGAGTTTGCCTTGATCCCATCGTCTTTTTCCTCTGCTGGTGGAGCCTTTGCATCACCATGACAACGCCGTGACACTTCCAGCAGGTTACCTGCAGACCACGGGTGGGCAGAGTGTGGGCAAGGTCAAGTCCAACCGAGGAGCCATCGTCACAACAAGATGAAATTCCCGTTCTATTGGCTTCTCATTAAGGAGGCACAGTAACGTTTCTTTGTAGAGACTTGCTATACAAACTCTTTTGGTTATGGCTACTGATCCAACGTGACTGGGCAGGCAGTGACTTTTGAACTCATGACTGGATATACGATGTTGCGGAATGGGGGAGTGGGGAACGGAGGCCAGCCGTGGTTGTTGAGGTGGTCCAGTCGGATCCGGCTTACCTGGCTGAGTTTCATCCTCTTTGTCATCCTCGTCTTTTTTCCCCTTATTGGGCACTACTACCTGACAACCATCGATGACGCAGATGATGCTGGCAAGCGCATCTTTGGCCCTCGGACCGGCAACGAACTGTGCGAGGTGAAACATGTGCAAGACCTGTGCCGCATCCGCGAGTCGGTCAGCGAGGAGCTGCTGCAGCTGGAGGCCAAGCGGCAAGAGCTCAACAGTGAGATTGCCAAGCTCAACTTGAAGATTGAGGCTTGCAAAAAGAGCATCGAGAATGCCAAGCAGGACCTGCTGCAGCTGAAGAACGTCATCAGCCAGACTGAGCATTCCTACAAAGAACTGATGGCTCAGAACCAGCCAAAGCTCTCCTTGCCAATCCGGCTGCTGCCAGACAAAGACGATGCGACCTTCCCCCTGCCAAAATCCAACCGGAACTGCAGGCTGCACAATTGTTTTGACTACTCGCGATGCCCGCTGACATCTGGCTTTCCAGTCTACGTCTACAACAGTGACGATTACCCTTTTGGTAATTCCTTAGACCCTTTAATTAAACAAGCCTTTGAGGCGACTGTCAGAACTAATGTTTATGTTACTGAGAATGCAAATATTGCTTGTGTGTATATAATTTTAGTGGGGGAAATGCAAGAGCCCGTAATGCCAAAACCTACTGAACTAGAGCAACAGTTGCACTCTTTGCCATATTGGAGGACTGATGGACATAACCATCTCATCATCAATTTGTCGAGGAAATCGGAAACTCAGAACTTTCTTTACAACATCAGCACGGGGCGTGCCATGCTTGCCCAGTCTACATTTTACGATGTGCAGTATCGACCGGGGTTTGACATTGTGGTATCACCTCTGGTCCATGCTATGTCTGAACCCAACTTCCTAGAAATCCCACCCCAGGTGCCAGTCAAGCGTAAATATCTGTTTAGTTTCCAGGGGGAGAAGATTGAGTCTCTCAGATCTAGCCTGCAAGAAGTTCGCTCTTTCGAAGAGGAGATAGAAGGCAATGCCCCGGCTGACTACGACGATCGCATTATCACCACCCTGAAGGCTGTTCAGGACAGCAAGCTGGACTTTGTTTTGGTGGAGTTCACATGTAAGAACCAGCCTAAGGCGAGTCTGCCCACTGAGTGGGCTCTGTGTGGAGAAAGGGACGACAGACTAGAGCTACTGAAGCTATCTACTTTTGCACTGATAATCACCCCCGGGGACACCCGGTTAGTGATCTCCGCTGGGTGTGCCATGAGACTGTTTGAGGCTCTGGAAGTCGGAGCCATCCCGGTGGTTCTCGGAGAGCAAGTCCAGCTACCCTACAACGACGTGATCCGGTGGAACGAGGCAGCCTTAATCATACCAAAGCCACGTATCACAGAAGTGCACTTTCTTCTGCGAAGCATTTCTGACAACGATCTCCTTGCCATGAGGAGGCAGGGCCGCTTCTTGTGGGAGACCTACTTCTCCACCTCTGATAACGTGTTCAGCACAGTCTTGGCTATCATAAGGACTCGAATCCAAATCCCGGCCGCTCCTATCCGAGAAGAAACTGCTGTGGAAATACCCCACCGATCTGGCAAGGCTGCTGGTACAGACCCCAACATGGCAGACAACGGTGACCTGGACTTGGGGCCTGTGGAAACAGAACCACCCTATGCATCTCCCAAATATCTCCGCAACTTCACCCTCACAGCAATGGACATCTACAGGAATTGGAATTCCGCTCCGGGGCCTTTCCACCTCTTTCCCTATACTCCCTTTGACCCTGTTCTGCCATCGGAAGCGAAGTTTTTAGGGTCTGGGACTGGATTTCGACCAATAGGTGGAGGAGCAGGCGGCTCCGGGAAGGAGTTCCAGGCTGCTTTGGGTGGCAATGTCCCCCGGGAGCAGTTCACAGTGGTGATGCTAACTTATGAGCGGGAGGAAGTGTTGATGAACTCCCTAGAAAGGCTCAATGGTCTCCCGTACTTAAATAAAGTTGTGGTAGTGTGGAACTCTCCCAAGCTTCCCTCTGAGGATCTCTTATGGCCAGACATTGGTGTCCCGATCATGGTAAGAAAGATGTTGATATTATGGTCTGGCTTCCTGATGGGGTTTGTGTGTTCAAGTTGGCTGCAGCGGCTCTGAAGCGTGTCGGTGCAGCTTAGTCATCTGGGATAGCGTTCATCTCGCAGCCTTGTAGATGTCTGTACCTGATCTGGCCTCTTTATCAGTGGAGAAAAACAGGGAGATGAAAGCCGTGACTCATCTGGCCCATTTAGGTGTTTGCATGAGAATGCTTTGGCTTGTCTTCTCCGAACGCTGGTTTGAAACTCAGCGAGACAAACTGCTGTCATGAGAAATCAGTCTGCAGCCTTCTGCTTGTGAAGTTCTAAATGGTAAAAATCTGAGGTCTTTGCAGGTGCCGCGTATGTAGTGCTCTTGAAGCAATAACTGTGTGTATGGAGCCTGATAGGAATCCCAGGGCTTAGAGCTAGAGATTCCTTTTTATTGAAAATCTTTGCTTAGGCGTTTACGTATCACACTGTGAGGACAGGTGGCACCTTATAAATAGCTAAATAGGGACTGTTTCTGTGCTTTTCCTGATAAATCTTTCATGAAAACAAGAGAGGGACCCACTGAAGCTGTGCTGTGCAGGTGTTAAGGGCCTCAAAAGACATCTACCACTTTGTACTACAAGGGGTGGGGGAACGCATAAGCCGAGGCCAGCGTGACCGTGAGAATGTCTGTGCCCTGGAAGCAGCAGTGGGTTTGGGCTGGGTGTGGGCTGATTTCTTTCCCAGCCACGCTGAAGAAGCAACAACTTCAAAGACCGATGTCCCTTCTGGTGCCCAACTACTCACTTGCATATTGGCGCTGTTACTCTTAAGAAATTCATTCTCCTCTCTCTCAGAGGGTGGTGATGCACTGGAGCAGGTTGCCCAAGGAGGTTGTGGATGCCCCGTCCCTGGAAGCATTCAAGGCCAGGCTGGACGTGGCTCTGGGCAGCCTGGTCTAGTGGTTGGTGACCCTGCACTCAGCAGGGGGGGTTGAAACTCGATGATCTTTGAGGTCCTTTTCAACCCAGGCCATTCTATGATTCTATGAAATTAATATTAATTTCTTTATTTTAGGGATTCTCTGTTATCTCAGCATAACTTTCAGCACTGCCATTGGTCAGTATTAAATGTAAATCTCCAACTGCACTCTTAGAGGCTTTATGCTCGTGCTCTTCTAACAAGAAGCAACACTGTGTTGTTTGAATCCAGTCGTGTTTAGAGGACAAATGGAAGGATAATGCA
Source organism: Numida meleagris (assembly GCF_002078875.1). Taxonomy (NCBI): domain Eukaryota; kingdom Metazoa; phylum Chordata; class Aves; order Galliformes; family Numididae; genus Numida; species Numida meleagris. The sequence continues at coordinate 107,043,274 of NC_034411.1, forward strand.
TTACGAATTAGGGAAGGGAAAAATAAAAAGGGAAGATGGTATTTAAATACGCAAACTGAGTGTGCTTTATGTGACAGGACGCTGCTAAACTTAATAGCAACGTGAGCTTTATGCTTCATGCAAAGAGATTCATTGATTTCATATTTTGTTTTATTATTATTGTGATGAATAAATCCTTCTGCTTGCATTTAAAAACCCTTATGGTCCGGGGACAATGAGGAGAGAAAATTGCTTGGATAATTGCAAAGTAATCTTTCACATTAGTCCTGTTGAATGCTTCAATGCTGTAAAATCTTTGCATTGTGCCTGCTTAAAAACTGTGTGTTCCTTCAGAGCTGAAGTGTGGGGATTGTTCTCTATGGGGAGCTAATGGGTGTTATTTGTGAAAGAAGAATGTGTTTGGTGATGGACATTAATGCTTTTCTTTTTTTTTTCCCTCTGCTCTCATTTGTGCATGGGTTGTGTGGGTACCCCACTTGATTTTTGGGGACCTTGACGCACGGAGCGGCTGCGTGCTTGGGTTTGTATGCAGCCAGGGATGGTTCAGCACCGTTTGGCTCAAGAGAAGATGTCTCCAAAAATGTCTATTTTGGGGTTTTGGATGGTAACTGTGTATTTGTTGCCAAGTTCTGGGACTTGGCTGGAGCATGGCAAGCTTTGGTCGGGTCCTTACGGAAGGCGCGTATTGCTCTGATGGTAGATGTGTTTTTTCTCCAGTTTTTCTAAATACCATGTTTTCTGGGATCCCAGTAAGAGCCTTAACCCTTTGCAGCTTCCAGACATCCATCTCACTAACGTGTATATCCACCTCCAGACTGGCTGGGAGCCTGTGAGTACTCATCTATGTGGTGTTGCAGAATCACAGAATCACAGGGTGGTTTGGGTTGGGAGTTAGAGCCCACCCAGCCCTAACCCCTGCCACAGGGACCCCTCCCATAGACCAGGCTGCTGATGCTGAAAGCAGCTGCAGCGCCGTGGCTTTCGTTTCATTGCAGGGAAATGTGTCTTTTGATGGGGAATATCCAATTCTCTCAGATCTTGAAGCGGTGCTGTGTCCTTGTATAACAGATAGGCACCAGAGATTTCTGGGTGCAAGGAATTGCCCTGAGTTTAATCACAAAGTGCAGAACTGTTTAGAGGGAAGGTGGGGGGAAGAGACGTGGCCGTGGGCAGATTCGGTGCCCCATGGTGATGCAGGTGGCTGCAGGCACCACCTGACCGCGACCCCAGAGCACAGCACCTGCAGCCAAGGTTATTGAGGCTAATTGCAGTGTAATGAGACAAAGCCATGCATGGATTGTGTCCTGGGTTGGGAGAGCCCCTCGAAGCATTGCCGCTGGTTGGCTCTAGCAGCAGGCTTGGTTGTTGCTTGGATGTACTTGGTTGTGCTTTGGTGTAAAGAATCACCATTGGATGGCTTCCTTGCTGGGCTGGCAAGAGCAAAGCTTGGAGCTGTGTTAGATCTTTGACTTGTTCATGGGTAATGAGATTAACAGGGCTACAGAACATACCTGTTCTCTTTAGTTCTATCTTTTATTGAGGTATAGATTTCTTCTGACGGCCTCAGTTCCTGGGTAAGACTCCTTAGCTGTGCGGGAGCCTGCGAATAAAAGATTCTGGCTCTGTACTGAGCTTGAAGTGACAGGGTAGAAATATAATTTAATGTAAAGATGTGTGTGTAGTCATTCAAGGTTGCCCTTGGAACAGATGTAGGTAGATTGCCCTTGAATTTGAAGTGCCTTTGTGCTATGCAAATTGTTCCCATCTCATGTTAAATAGCACCACAGCAAAAGAAAAAAAAAAAAAACCACAAAGGTTCCAAGTGAGTATTCTGTTTGTGCAGGTTTAAAAGCTTCCCTTCTGCAAGTGTTTGCACCTGTAGCTCTTCATTAGGAGAACTTGGGCAAACAGAAGAGCCCGCAGAGCATCACCACGGCCGTGCCCACAGCCACATCTCAGCCTCGCTTGCCCCTCCTGGCAGCAGTGACGCCGCGGTGACGTCATGCTGGGTAACCTTGGTGGTTTGCTTGTCCCTCGAGGTGTCCGCAGCAGCCACCACAGTCGCAATATCCTCAAGGAATGAAAACCTGCCCACGTCACCTGCTAGGCGGGACTGCAGTGCTGAAGTTGCCGGCGTGCACCTCGCTTGGGAGCTGTGCTCCTGGGGGAGGTGAGAGGGAAAAGGGATTTGCATTAAATCTCTGCTCTGAACAGGTGGAATGACTGCACTAGGGTTTGAGTGAGACGGCGTACACACACACATTAATTTCAGAAGGATTTCCAGCAGTAGCACGAAGAACGAGTCATGAAAGAGAAGACCTGGCTCAGGCATGGGATGGAGACTTCAGCCTCCCCTTTCAGCCTCTCCACATTCAGGGTTTCCAACCAACATCCGGGTGATGACAGCAGAACCTCACTCTTTGCTGTGCAATTCTCTGGCAGCTTTTTCAGCCGCACGAATAAAAGCTAAAGGAAGCAAACGAAGTGAAACACTGAGTTTGCAAACCACACATCCAGCCCACGCTAATGGCACTAAGGTGCACCCAGGAAGATTCAGGCCTTGCTGTGCTTTAACCCTGTGCTCTGGTGCTGATGTGCTGGTTTTGCTGGCTGCAGGGCACGTGCGTGTGCTTCCTCTTCAGAACTGTAGCGTAGCAGTTTGCCCCGTCCTGATGCTTAATGAAGCCAGTGCATGGTTTTAGCAGCTCTTAAATCCTCTTGAGGCAGCTTGCTGCCTGTCTTCGTGTGGCTCTGAGCAGGACATGGGTTGTGATGAGGGGGGACAGGATTCTTATTTCTGGTATGATTATAATCCTAAAACCCTAAAGCAAAGAGTTGAGTTTGGACAGCCAGAGTTACCTGAAGAGAATTTATTTTAACATACTTAATATGTATTTCAGAAGGCTACTGGTGCAGCAGGCATTCAGCAGAGAGAAAGCACAAAGGCCCAAACAGCGAGGTGATTAAACTCTGCAGAAGCTTGCACTCAAAACAGCCACAGATCCCCTAATGCAGCAATTAAATTCTCCATTTCCCTTTCAGAAACTTGCCTAAAAGCCCCCCAGGACTGCAGCCTGAGGCAGGGAAGCGATCGGAGCGCTCAGCCTCCCATCCCTCTTCGATGCATGCTTTTTCCTCCTTGCATTTCTCATCGTGCCCTGGAGGAGGTTGGGAAAGAGAGGACTCAGCTCAGAAGGGCCCTAAATTTGGTTTTAATCTTGAGTTTAAACAAAAGGGAGACTTGGGCCCCATCTGTGCCCTTCCATCCCTCTGACTCCAGCATCTTCAGGTCTGCGTGTCTCTCAGACTGGGCAAAGATGTGTTTTTAACACTTTATGTTCTGTCTTTAGTTCATGAGAAGGTCTCTTAAGTTTCTCAGCCCAAGGGAGGGGAACCCTGGCTTTTAGGCTCCAAGGGCTTCGTGCCGTAGTGCAGCCGCACACATCCCTGCTTGCCAAAGGGCTCTGAGCAACCCCCGAAAAGACAGAAGATGGAAGAGTTCACGAGGATCAGTGCTTCGTGTGTCACTTACAGCACCGTGTCTGCCATGCACAGCAATGGCTGATTTGGGTTTTGCATTGGAAGCCTTTGCAGAGGGGTGCTGGCATCGTGCATGGAACACCAATGAATCCGTAGGCTGATGCTTATTCATCCCGAAGCAGCGTTTCCATAACCTGTGCTCATGTTGTAAGAACTCATCACCTGAGCCTCTGGCTTTCATTTCTGTGGTCCTTCAGCGATGGAGCCGTGGCTGGAAAGGCCCTGCAGCAGCTCACTTTCTCCTTTTCCTCAGGGTTAGGTGGTGTGTGCTTGTAGGCATTTATGAGCAATTTGACTGGGTTCACTGCCAAGGCCGGCTACCGTGGCTGTCGGCAGTGACTAATCCTTTCCTTAGAGCTTTGTTGCAGAATAAGCAGCAAGCTTTGATCTCCGCAGCCCGTCCCAGTGGCGTCATGTCCTTTTCTGCTGGCTTGGTGGCCGGCTGGGAAAGCTTATTCAATTTAGCAGCTTGTTTAAGAAGGAATAATCTTCGGAAGAATTCAAATCCAAAAGCATTGATGCTTTGCAGACCTGTTGGGTTGTGCTGGCCCTTGAGTTGCCCCAGTGAATCAGGAGCCGGGCGGAAATGCCATCAGGTCCTTTTGCTTTGTGGGAGCTTTGCTACAAGGCTGTAAGGATTGTGAAGGGTCTAGAAGGCAAGATGGAGGAGGAGCAGCTTTGTTTGGCCTAGAAGAGGCTGAGGGGAGGCTTCATGGCAGCTCACAGGGAGAAGTGAGGGAGAGGAGTGAGGGCAGCGGGCACGGCCCCAGTGCCGGAGCTCAGGGAACACTGGGACGCTGCTCTCAGCCATAGGGTTTGGGTGGTGCTATGTGGAGCCAAGGCACAGACTCTGTGATCCCTGTGGGTCCCTTCCAACTGTGGACATGCTGTGGCTCTTGCTGAGCGCAGACTTGCACGGCAGCTGTGTGGTTGCAGGCTGTGTCCGTGCTGCTGCCAGGCGCGCAGCACCACCTGCTGCCTGCTGAGCTCCCCGTGCTGCTCAGGAGCTGAGTGAGCCCTCAGATCCCCAGGAGTTTGCTGGCTCCCCATGTACTTTCACCATATCCCAGCAACAAATTGGCTGCTTAGTTTACCTGTGCTGCTAAGACCCAGATGCTTGTCACTCCGGGGCCGAAGCAGGGGTGCAGTGAGGCGTGACCGTGTGCTGATAATGTAACAAGCAGCTCCGGCTTCTCGGGGATTTGCACGCTGAATATTAACTCAGACAACCTTGCAGTACATCACTGCTATTGCCTCAACCCAGTGCTTAGCTCTCCCATGTGCCACATGCTGTTTTATAATAGCATTTCCATAGACAAAATACTACAGCAGCCTGTCTCGGGATTCCCTTGGCTTAAGATGCAGTTAGTAACCAGGAGAAAGGAGCTGCTTTGGGACATCAGGAAGGAAAACCAAGGAAGGGATGCACTGCCGAAGACGATTGTGTGTGAAATCAGATGCTTCTTACATGAGAAAGCTTGTAAATGTCCGCAGGTAGCAAGGGCCACTCCCATGGTGTTGCAGCCTCCAACCAGCACCCTGCTGGCTCTCTGTGCTCCTCTCTGCTGCTCTCACTCAGCTGCAGGACAGCAGTGGTGGGGCAGGATTTGGTGCTGAGGTCAGGGCAGCAGCAAATCCCACGTTGTTTTTCCAGGGCTGAATTCGGGCTGCTTGTAGGGCTTGCATGGCGCTTTCAGTTTTAGGTATTGAATAGATGGGATAAAGGAGAAATCTGTCATGTTGGTCTGCTGGAAGAGGGGAGACCTCTCAGGGCATTAGAACATCAAGGGGACAACTGGGAAGGCCGTCAGGAGGCTATACAGAGGAAGGTGACTCCTGGACACAAGGTTAGAGAAAGAGATGAGGAGCAAGAGAGAGAGGTTTTCATCACTCTGCTTGTTCTCACATGGCTGATGTAGCTCACAGGTGCTCCCCAAGCCGTGTGGGATCGGTCAGCAAACATACTGCAGCTCTCCTGCAGGAGATGGTTCTTTATTCCCAAGCTGACCAGTGGGCTGGCAGTGGCACAGCAGCTGCAGTACTATTCATCTTCTGGACACTTGTGGCCCTTTCCCCCCGAGGAATCTGACGCTGCTCTCCCTTCTCTTTCTGTTGGTTGCTTTTTCTTCAGTTTTCTTGCAATCCAGCTCTGGAGTTAGTGATGAAGCATGATGGCTCCCCGTGCCGTGCTGTGAATACAGAGTGCTCTGCCTCCCAAAAAGCAGCATCTGGCTCCTTCCAGTGGTGCTGGAGGAGGAAGCCCATCCTGTGAAACCAGTCAGTAAGCAGAAAGGTGATGGAGGAGCAGAGTTTGGAACCAAGGGCTGCAATTTATTTGCCTGACCGCTGTATCCCTGGAGCTGTTCCTGTTTCACTACAAGTACCTATCCATGTTAGCCCAGTGAAAAAAAGTTTGGCATTGAATGTCTAAATTTTGGGTCTCCCAGATCGCCTCGAGTCCGGGGTGTCTGCAGTAATGGGCAGCCTCATCTTTTACTGTGGAAGAAGCCTTACAGGGAACAAAACAAAAGCATTTTTCTGAGAGCGTAGCAGCTGTAAGCTAGATAAGACTGTAAGAATGCTAATTTTCTCTTGCTGTGAATGCAGGTGACAAAGTAAAGTGGTTTCAAAGCACTGGTGATAATTGAGTTTATGGGAGTTTTTAAAAGGAATTGTTTTTAATTATGCCCAATTCATGTGAACTTTGTAATTTCTAACACAAAGTGGTCCTTAATTCCCAGCCCATGCTGTGGGTTGGTGGTGGTGGTTATGGTTGCCTGTATTTATCCCAACCATCTATTTCTAAGTAACGCATTCACAACCTCTTGATGAAAGCCTTTGTTCCCCCCCGATTTGATTTCATGCTTTAATTGAAGTTTAGGGAAGAAGAGGTGGTGCTGCTGCTGCCCTCTGCTTGTCTGCACGGTACCTGGTGAATTAGCATCCAGCCCTGCAAATGAGCAAGGGGGAACCTTCAGACACCAGCTTGGGGCTGGCGTCCTGCTTGGTCACAGCTGGCCCTGCCACGTCAACGCAACAGCATTTATCTCATGACCGCCTGCTTGCTGGAACTTCCTTTCTTCTTTGTTTGACCACGGTCAGGGTGATATCCTGACTATGCTCTCACATTTGAGCTGATGGAAATTGCTTTTGTACCATGAGCTGTACTCATTCCAGAGAAAAATGAGAGATAAAAATGCTGATGAAGGAATCACGGTCCGGATTTGCTAGTTCTTTTCTACTAGCATTATACGGAAGAGCTGTCATCTCTGGGGAATGGATTGGAGGACGCTTGCTGGCAGAAAGCTGTCTTTATTTCAGCCAGAGCCATCAGAACTTTCTCAGTGAGATCTCAACTTTATAATCTCCCCAGAAAACTTCTCGTCTGCAGCAGACCTGGAAGCCAGAAGTGGAGGTGCGTGACTGAGCGTTCTTCACGCTTCCTGCTCCCAGCAACATAGGCATTAATAAATCCTCTCTCCTCCCCTCATCAGAAACAACCTACCTGCAACTTGATGGCAACGTGGCTTTGCTTATATACCGAGTTCATATATAGCAACTTTTTAATAACCGCTCCCTAAGTTGTGAGTAGCGTGTCTGCATTCCTTCCTCCATGAACTGAGATGTAATGCTCACTGTGAGGCCCCAGATATGAATGTCTGCATTAGAACCCTTCAGGGATGGGACGCAGTTCAATGCTGAACGGCGTCGTCAGGTGTCATTACGCATAACGTATTCGAGCTGACAAGACGTACAGATTTTAACAAAAAATAATTGCACCTGCTCTTCTGGGCTTTTTTTTTTTTATACTGTTGTAATGGAAATCCTGCTTGACAGATCGCTCGTAGAAAGAGAAGGAAACTGCTGAAGAAGTATCTGCACAACAACACTGAGGATTTGCACTGAAGAAAGTCTCTGTTAATTAAAGCAGCTGAGCTATCAGCCAAAGAGCAGAGTGGAAAGATAAGCGCTGCCTCACTTGGTGAACAGAAAAAATGTATTTCCAGTAATCCTCTGGGACAGCATCCCTTGGGTTTCCAGCACTCTCTTCTTCCACTGGAGACGCTCTGACTCTCCGTTGTGTATTTCTGTATCCTCACGGTGCCTGTTTCCCTGTTTCCTTCCTTTCAGTGCTGGTGACCTGGTGCTGCTTGGCAGGAAGAGGATCCGTCAAGGGTGCTCCCAGCCCACCGTGCTGATTTTCTGCATGCTCTCTGTCTTGCAGATGAAGTGTGACAGCCTCTCTCAGATCCAGCCCTGAGCTCTCAGGCCATTTGCTGCCAGACTTCTCAGCGCAGCCCAAGGGGCTAGCGACGAGTCCTCTGCAGTGAGTGCAGGAGTAGGTGAGCTAGCTGGCAGAGTTTTCTTAAGAGTGAAGAGCTGAGAGAGATCTGGACTTCAATACTTAGGAAGTTTTGGGCTTCGTTTGCTTGTTGCCTGCTTTAGTAAGGACAAGGCTTTATAGTTTGTGTGTTTTTCTTTAGCTCTTGTATGGCTCTTCCAAGGAAGACAGCATACTGAGGTTGTACTCTTACCTGGCCCAGCACCTCTCCTGGCACACCTGTGATGTGATGCAGCTGGAAGCGCAGGGCAGGAGCACGGAATATTTTTACCAAAGTCAGCTCGGCTTTCCCAGTGGGTTCCTTTGTGAGCTGGCTGGCTTTTCTTCTTCGTCTGCCTTTCAGCGTTCTGGTGGTTGGTTCAGGTGCAGGAACAGGGTAGCCCTGCTCCGGGCTCTCTCCTGGCACGTTCTAACACTGCTGCTCCAAATTTCACAAGGTGCTCTGGAAACAGATGAGCCCAAGCAGCTCGCAGCAGTCCTGGCTGCTGGTAACACCCCTGCCTCGTGCAGTGCTGTGCTGCACGGCTCAGTGCCAGGGTCCCTGTGATCCCCCAAACATCCGGGAGCCTTATGGACCCTCATCTGTTGTTTCTCCACTTAATTGGTGCTGTGCTGTCAGGCCTTAGGTGAGGTTTGTTAATTTTCATCACTCAGAGCTTGAAAGGGCAGTATTCCCATTATATAGGACTGACCTTTGAAAATCCTGTTAACAGCTTATTTCCATCCAAAGATCTTTGCGTTGTTAGCAAATGTCCATCGATCTAAGAGCTGCCCTGTGAGATTAGGAAAAGATAGATGGTGCTGGCTTGTTGAAACACAGCTTGGCTTGGTGCATTCTATCATTACAGGATTTGCCAGGTGAGAGCAAGCTGCTGATGTTTGCCTTGCTGCAGCTTAGAAGAGCACTGCTAAAGAAACCATTCACCTGCATGTGGGAACTTCACACCTTGGGATATTGCTGATTTAATTGTAAAAAGTTGGGATGGTCCATATGGAAACCCTGCAAGGGAGTGCTTCCCTGCTCCATGGCTTCATCTCAGTGCAGGGCAGTGCTCTGTAAACGCTGCAGTCCCAGAGGTGCTCCTGGCAGCCAGGTCTGGAGCTTTGCTGTCCCGTGCCCCGTGGTTCTTAACATGAAGCACAGATCGGAGCTTCAGAAAGCTGAGAAAGGAGCGAGGTGAAACCAGGGGAGAATACTTACAAGGTATTTGAAAGCTCGACCACAAGTGACAGTTATCCCGAGGACCTTCTTTGAAGCCAGGTAATTACAAATAATTGTAAATTTATCGAATCAGGCAACCAGTGCAGTGTGCATCTTTAAGAAACACACGTGAAGAATAAGAATGAGTGGTTCGATCTCTTCAACGTTAGAAGAAGAATTCATCTGCTTTCATTTCTTTAGAATGCTGTGTCAGCTGCACCCCCAGGAAAATGAATAAGTGATGGGTTTTATGTGGCTCACAGTGTTTTCTCCTCCCAGCGATGGGCAGCCCGCTGCTGGCTTAACGAGGGCCCGAGTGCTGCACCTCTTGCTCTATCACATTTAAAAAAGAATTTCTGCTGGTATCGTCTGTTTGGTTTTGCTCTCACTGGGGCATAAGTTCAGTTTGGTTTTTGCGTATTTTAAAAATGCATCTGTTTTGCCAGTTTGCATGCACGGTGTGCAGCCTCTGGAGAGCTTTGCAGCTCCAGACCCTTCCGGTGAAGCTCTCGTACCTCGGGAGATGAGTTTGTCAATAGTCTCTCAATCCTTTTCATTCCAATTTTGAAAGCTCCTCCAAAGGAGAGGCAGCAGAGCACTGATGCCCAGAGCCTGGCTGGGTGTGGGGCGTAGGGGGAGTGTGACTGCTTCGAGGTGAAGAAGAAAGCACTGAGGCTGGAGCAGCAGGATAATTAATACATGAGAAAGGGGATAACGGTCACTTTGAAATCCATCTTTACAAGAGATGATTAAAGGGAAGAAAAAGAAAAAAAGATGAAGACTACTGAAGAAACATCCCACTGCTGAACACCTCTGCAGTGTTGGTATCTCTGGTGTGAATGCCACTGAATTGAGCAGGAGAGCAGGTGAGCCTGTGGGAGGTCAGTGGGAGCTGGTGCAGAGGAGCAGCCGCTTTGTTCTGCTGCACTGGAGAGGAGCTGGGAGCCAGCCCAGATGCGAACTGCATCCCAAAGTTTGTTAAACATCGGTTATCATGAAGGCAATCACAAGAGCATCTATTTCTTTACAAAATGCCAGGCTGCTGAGATCTTACGGCGTTTGGCAGCATTGCTAGAAGGTGCTTTAACACCATATTTACACATGGCAAAGCTGCAATTTCCCCTGGAATTACAACTGGTCGTGGGCTGGCAGGAACGCCCGCAGTCCTGTGCTGTGCTGGGGGATGTCCTCGAGCCTTCCCTTGTGACAGGAATGCCATGCTTGCATCCCATCCTCTGCCTGTACCCTGCAGCCCAGCCTTGTGCTGGGGTGAGCATCAGCTTGCAGAGCATAGCATGGATTTTTTTTTCCCATTAAGTGAAGAATTGCTGGCTGAGCTCCAGGCTTAGATCTGGGCTTTTCAGTGTGGTCTTGGCTGTGGAAAGCAGGATGCTGGCCAGTAGAAATGAGATGAATTTCTGTTCTCTGCAAAGTGGGAGGATGTTCTCATGGAGGGAGTTGAGCTCAGCAGGAGGAGATGGTTCTGCACAAGGACAGAGCCAGCAGGCAGGAAGGTGTGCCGCTGTGCCTTCAGGAGCCAGAGCCTGGTCTTTGCTAAGCACCATCATGGCTGTCCCTGGTAAGGGCAGTCAGGTGGATCTGAGCTCTGTGCTGGAGCCAGGGTTGTTTGTAGCATGCAAATAATTGTATCCCCCTCCGGCATCCCAAACCTCTTGGTTTCCGTGGCTGGCAAGTGCAAACCTGTTGTGATGGCTGCACTCCCAAAAAATTACCTAGCTTTGAAATGCAGAGAAGCAAATGGCAGTCTGATCTGCCATGTTGGCTTCATCGGGACAGGGGATGGAGCCAGGCCCGGTAAATAGCTCAGATTTATCCTGCTTGGGTGTTCATGAATCCTTGCACATGCACAGCACCCATGATGAGGAAGCCCTGTCTGCCTTGAAAATCACCTTTTGACTCAGCATTTGTGTTTTGGTCCGTCCAGCAGCCAACTGGTCGTAAGGACTGAGCTGGACGTGTTGCTTTACTGGGATATCTGGATTTTGTCCAACCCATGAATTGAAAATAAGTGGTCTGAATACACAATGATCTCAGGTAAGGACAGAGGGGATCTTGGTACTGCTTGTTGTTCTCCCTCTGCTGGAGTTTGGTTCTCCCAAAGTCCACTAATGGAACGCACTCTATCAGGCATAATGTGACTGATTTTTAATTGCTTTCCTTACCTTGTCAGTCAGCAGGAGAACGCAGCACTGCTTCTCCACAGCTTGGGAGATGCTTTTGTCCTTTTTCTTTGCAGTGAGGTTCTGGCCTTGCCAACTCCCTATGGCTCCACATGCCCAGGGAGTGGTGGAGTCACCGTCCGTGGAGGGGTTCAGGAACTGTTTAGATGTGGTACTAAGGGATGTGGTTAGTGGGGAAGTATTGGTGGTGGGTGGACGGTTGCATTGGGTGACCTTAGAGGTCTTGGCCAATCTCGGTGATTCTGTGATTCTCTGGAGGTGTTCAAAGTGGAAGATTGTGTCCTTGGCAGGGGGTCTGTGTCCCCAGATGTCACCATCAGGATAAAGTGCACTTTGTGGAGGTTTGCTGTGGCCCCTGGGGCAGCAGGAAGGCAGAGGGCCTGATGCTGGGCTAGGGCACTCCTTCCTGCAAACCAGTGACTTGCTTCCCTGGGTCCTACTAAGAACTGCAAGAGATGGTGCCAAGAAAGAGGGATTGATAGCGCTGTACATCTGCATTGTCCCCAGAGGGCTGCGCTGGCAGGAGCTCTCTGCTTTTCCTTCCAAGTATAGATCAAGGTTGAGCCTTTGGGCAGCGGAGGGAGATGTGTTTGGCTTCTGTGTCTTCAGCGCTGTCATTTTCAGCCGTGCAGTGCACGGGAGCTCGTGGTGTCCCCAGCCTGGCTCTGGCTACGGTGATATTTCTCCCCAGTTGAACTGGCTCAGATTTGGGAACGATGGAAGCGAATCCTTTTCCTGCGAGCTTGTTCTTTGTCTCCCCAAATTATTGCAGCTCCTCTAAGGCCGTACTTTTGTGGGTTGTTTTTTGTGGGTTTTTTTCTGATGAAGACCTGACATGAGCAATGAGCTTCCCAGTTCTTGCCGAGTTTGCTCTTTGCCCAGAAATCAGTCCAGTTCACTAAGTTGAGCTGTCAGAATTTCTCCAAGGCCATAGACATTCTTCATGTTTTCATTGTTAAATTATACGTGACACTTAATTTAAAGCTTAAGCGTAAAGCCTCGCTAGCAAGGAGATTGCTGGAAGATATTGATTTTACTGCATCTTTGTATTTACGTATAAAACCAATGCAAAGTCTTGGCGTTGGTTGGGGTATTATTGCTGGGCAGGCCATCGATTTATGCTTTGTTTTAGTTCTAATGTTTCTAAGATCTGTTTGGCCAACGTGACTGAACAACACCAGGAGCAAATGGGCGTGTTGAACAGTTTGGCATTGAATTTGGGGGGTTCTATGCTCTTTGAGCCAAAGGAAACGTGTGGAACTGAATCACCTTGATTTGCTGAAAGAAGAAGATGCTTCCAACACAGTGAGAAGTGTTTCGTGTCTTGCCATTTGTTTTAAAAGTTTACAAACTGTCGAGGGGATTCAGGATTTAGAGCTGAGGGTGATGGCAATGTTTTTGTGCTGCTGCTGCATGTGGTAATTTTGATGGAGGCAAAAGTGTTTTGTTAAACACTCCCAAGGAAAAGCCAAAACCAACCAAAATAAGGACAGCCAGAGGTACAAAATCTGAGACAGATTTGAGTCCGGAGGGGCTGGGGTTTGCATGCAGGTCCTGGCATTGGTGCTGTGCCTGATCAGTGTTGGGAGCTCTCATGTTCCCTACAGGGGAAGGTGGCTCTTTGGTCTTGGTCTTTGGTCTTCCCATGGCCTTTATGTCTTTCAACTCACCAGTGGATTTGGTGTCCTCCTGGCTATTAGAATCCCCTTGGATAAAGGTCACCGCTGAATCTCTGTTTGCAGGAGCACAGCACTGCAGCGCGTGCATCGCGCTTTGCTGAGGGAGCGCCTTTTATTGGGTTTTCAACCAGCTCACAGCTGTTGAGAAATAAGGTTTGTGCCGAAAGCTGTCATTAACGTGATGGAAGGGCGGGAGAAACAGCCCTGGGTGTTGAGAGAATGGAGAAACAGCCCTGGGAGACATGGAGAGCTCAACCTGTTTCAAAAAGAACCAACAGAGAAGAAGTTTAACAGAGGTGACTTGAAAAGCCCTTCTGGCTTAACTTAGTGCCACCAACCCCACCAGCCATCTGCCATTGGTCCCTCATAGAGCATTTGGAGACCAACCGGTGCCATGGCGTCTGATCTCATCGCCATGCCTTGTTCTCTGAGCTGTGTTTCGTGGTGTGTTTTGTGATGAGGATCTCCCAGAGACAAGTATGTGCAGCAAGGCCTGAGCTCCGCTGCACGAGGAGCTCACACGGGAGTCTGCTGGCTTTCTCACCCAGCCATCCACGTGGCAGGGGTAGATACGTGGCCCATGAAGTCATTTCTGGAAGGGTGCTGTGAGAGACCTCTGGCCAAGGACACGACCCAATAAGCTGCCACGCAGCTGTGTCTTAGGTTTGTGATGAAGTCATGAAAAACTGCTAAATCTCACTTAATGCTGTACGAAGGAGAGGGCTGAACTTCCTTTATACTTGGCTGGTGTAATAACCCTTCTTTTTTCACCCAGCCTAATAAGCTTTGGAGTGTGCCCATAATGTCCATTTCATGCCTGACCAATCTGCTGTTTTCTGAGCTCCATTGAAAAACTTTAGATACGAATGGCTCAAGTCCCTGATTCAAAGACTCTCCCCATTGCCCCTAACCTGTTTCTACAAGATTAGCTGCTTGCATTAAGGAAGAAAAGTTACCCAGAGATTCTCTTCTGTCTTTCTCAAGAATTAGATTTCCTTTCCAATGACGTGGTGCCCTTGTTTCCGTGGCTCAGGTGCAGGCTGTGCCTCCCAGTTCTGCCTGGGGAGCAGCAGCAGGCTCCGTGCTGAGCGCCTGGGGATGGGAGGGAGGATTGGAATCTTAGGCATCTTCATCATCATCATCATCATCTCTCAGATCACTGCCTGCATGTCCCCAGCCGCTTCCTTGGAGCAGCTGCCCAGGGCCGAGTGGAGGAGTTTACAAGAGCAGTGGAATAAAAGTCTGACAGCAATCAGCTGAGTCCTGAAAATGCAGTAAGGCAGGACAGGTGTGTTGAACAGAAGCCATCAAAGGCACCAACTTTACATTGCTTCTAGCTTCTGCTTGTGCTAATGTGATGATGTGAACATGCTCATTGTGTCCTGGAGGCACTGCAGCATGCGTCTCTTTAGGGAAGAGTTTCATGCCAATGCTCTGATCTTTCTCTCCCCTCTGGGGCCCCAACTTCAGATGTTTCAGGATGGATCCGCTTCACTTTCTCAATTGGCAGTAGCTGCATCACGGTCAGCACGTTACAGGAAAACAAGAAGTCAGTCAATAAGGTTTACCAGGTGTTTCCTTGGGATCTATCGATTTACAAGCTGCTTGAATCTTAAATGCTCCCCATTGAAAGGCAGCACCTTGTTTAGCAGGAGCATGCCTGTTTTCTGTGCAGCACGCAAACCGAGCACTGGCTGTGCAGGTGTGCAGAGCTTCCCAAAATGCACCCACTTTTCTTCCTGTCCAGATCTGTATAATGTGGGAAGATGCGAGGTCTGGGGTGAAAAACAGCCTCGTCTTCATTGGGTCGTAGGAACTCTCAGCTGAACGTTGCATCCTTACCTCTCCCTTGAGAGTGAATGGCAGCCAGAGCGCAGACCTGGCCCTGGGCAGTGGTTGTGGCTGCTCACAGCTTGCAAAGTGGCCTGGGCACAAAATCCAGGGGGGTGCTGGCGGCAAAACTCCTGTGCTGCTCAACCCCAGTTCTTTGCCTGCCCATGCATCTTCAGCTGGCCGGGTGCGATGCGCGGGCAGGACCTTGCCTGGAAAGCATTAGATCAGTTTGCAATAGACCGGGTCCAGCTTCTGCTAATCCTAACGAGTCAGCCACCCACGGGCTTCAGTGAGATCAGGCTTGTTGAGGAAATCCCATTGTAACAGCAGAGACACGGCCCGTTGTACGCTCTGAAACTGAAGGATGAGCTGTTTATCAGTGCTGGCTTTAATACATTTCCAAACCTACTAGAGGGCAAAGTCTGCACCAGGAGGAGTGCTCATTCGGGAACTGTTGGTCACAGGACTTCAGTGGGAGGAACTTCCATGCTGTCACCATGCTGCAGGGCGATGGCCAGGCCTGCACGTGGGCTGCGGTTTGCTGGAGGGGCCCCTGCCCATGTCAGCAGGCAGGAAGCTGCTCCACACCTCCTGCTTTTGGGATTCCTGCCTCTCCCCAGTTGCTCTCCCATGCAGCTCCTCATTGCCATTCCCACCTCGATCCACCGTGGCTTAGAGCTGCGGAATTTGCCACCTCCCTGTAGCAGTGTCCGTGCTTTTGGTGGCTCTTGGATGGAATATTTTAATGCATTCTTGTCAAACTTCCATTTTTTTCCTGTCCCCCAGTAGCTACCAACAGATGAAAGCACTAACGCTGGCTTTACGTGGGAATGTAATCGTACCAGCTGTCATACAGATCCCCGATACAAATATTTTCCGCTGTTAATGGTTTCAGTGTGGGCTTTTTTATGTGATCAAACGTAATCTTATTTAATGGAGTTTTATTGCCGTGACGCCTTATTCTTTTCACCGGGCTGGACATTATTTTTAAAGCAAGAGCCGATTGCTCAGCAGAGCCGGAGAAGCAGGGGCTGAGCGGGAGGTATTGCACGTGGGTCCCTTGTGTCTGAGGGACAAGGCAGGGATAGTGGTGGAACAACTCAGGTTGGCGCGATCAGAGCCGGAGAAATGCTACAAGGGCTGCTTGGCCGGCAGCTGCTGTGGTTATTACAGAGCCATGTCACAAAGGCGGCACTTACAGCTGCTACCTGGTGTCTGGCTCCTGGCAGGCCTGCAAGGTAGAAGGCTGCAGCGAGCTGGTGCCTTCTGCTTAGCAACCTTCATCCGTCACAGGGGCTGCGAAGCAATGCCAAACCGCGACAGCCAAGCCGCGATAGCCAAACTACCGCAGCTGGAGCACGTCGCCCTGCCCCCCCCCGGTCTCTCTGTCACATCCGCAGTCGCCGTGACTGCAGTGTTGTTTGTCTGGTAGGTGGTCCGCACGGAGAAGAACAGCCTGAACAACCGCTTCCTGCCCTGGGACGAGATCGAGACGGAAGCCATCCTGTCCATCGACGACGACGCTCACCTTCGCCACGACGAGATCATGTTCGGGTTCCGGTGAGTGGCACGGGGCACGGCTTTTCTGCATCCAGGGGCTGCTCAGATGCAGTGTGGCCATCGCGGTTCAAAGGACGAGCGCGTCCCTTCCCCTTGGCTTTCACAGTTCAGTTTCTTGGAGGAATAGCAGGCGTTAATGGATTGTTTAATTCATTACGTGTTAATGAGTTGCAGCCAGGTGGGCTGATTGCAGGTTGTCCGGGCAACCTGATTCTCACACGTCTTAACCTCAGCTCTTTGGCTTTTGCAATTCTGGTGGCGTTCCCTTGATGTTGTTGGGAGCGCGTGGTTTCCTTGCCTGTGTAGGAAGAAAACTGGAAAACGAACCCAAGGCTTTTGCGCTCCACACGTTGTGTGCCATCAGTGAGAGCACGACGTTCCCTGCAGGGATTCATTGCTCGCGTGCTCGCAGCGGGCTGCTGTCCTCCATGCTCCATGTGGCACTGGGATGTGACAGCTGTTTTAGCATCTCTCTCTCCAGAGCACAGAGATAAGAGGCGTTGCACAAAGTGTTCTGGTTGCTCTCATTCCTACTCCTCTTCTGCTCCAGCACCTGCATTTTCCATCAACGTCGCCCTGGCACAGAGCTCCCTGATAATGAGCCCAAAGGAGAAAGCGGTTCCATAAGAGGTTTCCCCAGGCTGCTGCTGCTCACCCTCGCTTGGCTGCAGCTTGTCAGCCTGGTGTGGGGCTGACTGCAAATCCAGGAGCTCCTGACAGCTGTCAGGGGTGCAGGCAGGCAGCAGCTCTCCTCTCCTCTCCCTCCCAGACGGGTTGGCTGTTGCTTCGGAGGAAGACGGAAAGGCACAAAACGCCTGGAAACCCAGCGCTCTCTCTGAGAGGTGAGAAGTGAGGCATCCAGTGATTACAGCAGGCGCTGGGACTCCTGGCTCCCTTCATACCCCACTGCGGGCTCTTTATCTGGACTTGGCCATTTTCTCCCCCTCTTTGGTCTCCGTTTGCCTTTGCTCATCTGCAGTGCCTGGCTGAGGCTGCCCTGATCAGCCCCGGAGCGCCTCGCGTGGAGATTGATTGCTGGGAGCAAACCTTACCAAAGAGCACGGCCAAAATGCTCTGCTGGAGGAACGCTGGGTTTTGCTGCTGAGCTGGCAAGGAAACATCACGCTCACGTGGATGTGGGAGAAGTGAAGGGCAGTGAGTGGTTTCTGCTGCAGCTTTTCAAAATAATCATCTTGGATTGATAGGAACCCTCAGCAAGCAAACGCTTGCGGGGAGGATGGTGTCAGGGAAGCTGCGGGCAGTGTTAATTGCTCAGTTCTCATTACCAGGTTGTACTGGAGTTTCCTTAATTTGACTAGAGGATGTAACAACAAACCCGTCTTTGCTGTTTGATTTGTTAAGAAGTGTAATGAGTGCCCAGAGCCTCAGGAACTTTGTCTCTTCAGCAGCCCACAGTTGCCCTGCAGCCACCACTTGGGAAGCTCAGCAGGAAACGGACCGAGGGAGGAGGAACCAGGAGCTCACATGTGTGCTAGGAAAATAGGAAAAGGCCACCTGCTGCCTGATGTGGTGTCTGGGGAGAAGGGAGAGCCCTTCCAGGCTCCCACCTGGGGCTCGTTCCTTGTAGTCACTGAGGTACAGCTGGGACCATTAGAGAGGTTGGACTGGTGCATCCGAAGGAAGCCATGGAAGATGGATTTAGTTCCCAGGTTAGACATCTGGCACTGACGTTTGTCTTAATTACTCCTGACAGCGTTGCAGCTATCCTGTGGGATTTCTCTGGAGGAGAGCGAGCTTCAGATGAGAGCAGAATGTTAAACAAGCCCACACTCTGACACGTGAACTCCAGGAGTAATTCCCCTGTGGAACGACTGCGAGTGTGTGTCGGGGTGAAGGACGCTGGGAAGGCTGCTGGGTGCAGGTTTGGGGTGGAAGCGGGCAGGTGGCCACTGCAGTGTCTGTAAATAGGGGCAGGTAGTGGAGCTGGGTGCCTTCCACCTCGGAGTCCCCATCTTTACCATCTCTGCAGCCTTCCGAAAGGGAGCTTTGTATTCCCTTTGCTGTATGGAGGAGGAAACAGAGCTGCTGGGAGATACCACGTCCCAGGGAGCTTGGGGAAGAAGCTGGATTACCCCAGGCTGCTGTGGGGTATAGAAGAAATAGAAGCAGTGCTGGTGCACGTGCTGTGGGAAGCTGGCAGCAGCAGCAGTTTCCCATCACACCGACTTTCCCCGCCTCTTTCTCTGCCTTTTCACCTGAGACCATAGTTTTCCACACTCTGTGTAATTCAGAAATGAATTACGGGCCGTCAGCCTCTATTCTTAGTTTTCTTTTAAACACGCAGCTCAAACCCTTTTAGTTACAACAAGCGACTTGAACGTGCCTCTGGAAGAGGGCCAGCATGAGGAACGCAGCGGCGCTGCTCTGCGCTCACAGCAGAGCTGAGTGAGGGATGCTCTGCTTCACGCTCAGCCTTTGGAACAAGAGGAGCTCAACAAATTCTGTGTCCCTGTCAAAGCCACGATTTCTGCTTCCAGCCCCTTCCTGCAAGGAGGAACTTTAAAGCGAAGTAATTGCCCATTTTCACAATGATTATTCTTCTTGTCCAAGCAACCACTCATCACCAAACTTAATGCAAGCATTTCCATCATGGGCAGCCCTTCCTTGGGAGCTGCTCCATTGGCGTTGAGGGCACGGTCCTGCCCTGTGTGCAGCAGGCATCAGCCAGAGCTGTGCTCGCCTCCAGATGTGCTGCCCATGTTGGTGTCTGACGGAAAACCTCCACGTTTCTGTTCGCAGTGTCTGGAGGGAGGCGAGGGACCGCATCGTCGGCTTTCCAGGGCGCTACCACGCGTGGGACATCCCCCATCAGTCCTGGCTCTACAACTCCAACTACTCTTGTGAGCTCTCGATGGTGCTCACTGGTGCTGCCTTCTTCCATAAGGTGAGCTATCACAGAATATCCCAAGTAGGAAGGAACCCATAAGGATCATGGAGTCCACAGCTGCTCCTCCATGGTCAGCCTGGTGCTTTCCCTTCCTTCCCAGAGTAACTGGAGTCTATATGGTTGTCTATAGGGTTTTTATTTTTAAAGCAGAAACTCTGCAGCACACTGCTCCTTTTCCCTGGCTCCTTCTAAACTGAATCACTCACAAACACATCCGGTGCCCAGAGGCACATCACAGGCAAAACACTGATTCTGCAAGCTAGGTTTGCAGTCACAGGGATGGGCTGATGGTTGGATTAGATGATCTTAGTGGTCTTTCCAACCATAATGAGTCTGTGAATGGGAGGGACGATTCACATTCCCCGTGTCCTATTTACAGCTTGAGTCTCCTTGAGCTCTTTGGTGGGAGTTGGTAACAACCTTTCTGTAGTGCCTTTAATCTTACAGAGTCCAAGCGCTGCAGTGTGCAGTTGGAGGGGGAGTCGTGTTCTTCTGTAGCTGCCTGGTGGGCAGGGCTCGTGGGAGGTGGGTGGTTTGTGCTGGGAGGGAGCAGTGCAGAATGCAGCTCCGTGGTGCATGCTTCTCCCTATGGGAGAGCCAATAGATGGCAAGCGGGCCTTGAGAAACCAGCAGGCTCTTTTCCTACAGGAGCTGTCCTGAGCTGTCTTAGCGAGGTGGAAGGTAATCCACCTGCTGCTGGGGAAGTGCCCTGCGGCAGCAAAGACAGCAGGAGCTGAGGGGGGAGCACTCGCTGCTTGGGGCCCCTTGAGCATTGTCACACCTTCTTTTCCCTCCCAGTACTACGCCTACCTGTACTCCTACGTGATGCCGCAGGCCATCCGCGACATGGTGGACGAGTACATCAACTGCGAGGACATCGCCATGAACTTCCTGGTCTCACACCTCACAAGGAAGCCTCCCATCAAGGTAAGGCACCAGGCAGGGCTCGGTTGATTTGATGGACGTCTTAAACGCGCAGCGAGGCGTGGAGTGCAGCTTGGAGGTTGCTTGACGGGGGGAAATCCAGCTCCTGCCCTCCCGCACCACGCTCTGACTGCATCGCATCTCCGAAGGGCTGTGCTGTGAGTGTGACATGCTGGGAGCTGCTAACGTGTCCCCTCCGTCCCCGAGGAGGTGCAGTGTGTGCTCAGAAAGGTGTGAAAGCTCAGCACAGCCCCTAGAAGCAGCCACTGTGGCAAGCAGGATGAGGAGGGGTTCGACTCGCATTGCAGCTTGGAGCGGAGGGTTTCTGGGTGAGCAGTGGGCAGCTGAGTCCTGAAAGGCAGTGTCCTACTTTCTGTGCGGTACAGCACGAGTAGGGATTATTTCCTCGCTGGTTTTGTGTAGCACTGTGGAGACTTTTTGGCTCGTCGGCGTGTGGAAGGCTGCTGGTACAAACACTGTGGCCCAGCTGAAGTCTCTCTGCCCCTTCGTGGCAAATGACTGTCGCAATTCTGAGCGTGAATTTCAGATGCGTATCAGCCTTCTCTTTATGGCTGCTGGCAAAGTGTTCTTACAGCCCCGCATATGTCTCACCATCACAGGCCAGCTGCCTTGGAGATGGGCCTGGGCCGTGAATGTGACAGGTGGGCTTTTCTGCGTGGTGTTCTTCCCATCTGGAGCTGCTGTAAAGGGGAGGTTGTGGGGCTCGGTGCCCAGTGAGAGACTCTGACCCGAACCAGTGGGCGCTGCAGTGGGATGGCCGCATCCAGACCAACAGGGGGGGGGGTTCTTAAACCCTAAGCGATGAGAAAGTCAACAGGAGCCAGTCGCTGTGTCCCTTCTAAGGCTCTGTCCCTCCCTTCACAGGTGACCTCCCGCTGGACTTTCCGCTGCCCTGGCTGCCCCCAGGCACTTTCGCACGATGACTCTCACTTCCACGAGCGGCACAAGTGCATCAATTTCTTTGTCAAGGTGTACGGGTACATGCCCCTGCTCTACACCCAGTTCCGCGTGGACTCGGTCCTCTTCAAGACCCGCCTGCCCCATGACAAGACAAAATGCTTCAAATTCATCTAAAAGCAGGAGGGAGCAGGGCAGCCCCGGCTTCCAAACTCCATCTGGAGGTGGCTGGGGGCGGAGGGGGCTCCTTAGCCGGGCTTTGATGCTTGACGCCTCCTGCCATGGACTCCGGTCTCCTCCCACGGAGCACAAGGGACATCGAGGATCTCATGGTTCTGTAAAGATGCTCCCTAGGATCATACACTGAGGAATGGTGCGTTGGCTAGCGGACCTGCCCCTTTGCTAGCCAAGGGCGACCATTCTTTTTAATTATAATTATTGTTATTTAAAATGAAAGTGTTTTAGATTTGCCGCGTGAGGCGTTTTTTTTTTTTTTCTTTCCCTACCCGCCCCGTTTTCCCCTCTCGACCCTCCATAGTGAGGCCAGCTCGGAGGTGCTCGGCTGCAGAGGTTTCTCCCGGCGTCGAGGCAGCTCTGGTGACCATGCTGGCCCCATCCCTTCCCCACCCCTCACACACCATCTCGCCTCATGGCCACAGCTGAGGACTCCAGCTTTCATCCATCTGGGAGCACTCTGCTGCCCGGCTCATCACGCAGGGCCCAGCCTGGGCTCGCCCAAGAGGGGTGAGTGAGGAAGAGCTTGATCCCAGCGGATTCTCACCCGGCTCCCAGCAGCAGGCCCTGTGCCACGGTCCCTGTGGTCCTATTCCTGGAGCTGTGTTCTGTGCTGCAGCCATAGGGAAACCAAGCTCCCCCGTGTGCTCCTAGGCTGTTGGTGTCACTGGGATGGGAGGTGGGGTATCGGTCCTCTCGAGATCCCTTAATGCTTCGCAAGGTGGGGAAAGGAGATGGGCATCCTTCTTTGTGCCAGCCAAGCAGCACCAAAGCCAAGTGCCAGCCGTCACTGAGGTCCCACGCTGCCTCGTCCCCATCGCAAGCAAAGCCACGCGCGTGCCCGGGGCGGATCTACCTGCCTTAAACCCTCATCCACCCTGCACACACGCGTGGCTCTGGGCCGCGTTTGAAGGTTTACCCCACAAAGACCTTCCCTTTGAGTGGCATGGGGAACATCACTGGGATGGTGGTTGCGGAGCCGGGTTTGGAGCTGGTTCCTCCCCTACCGAGCAGACGCCATCAGCTCTCTGTGGTCGCCCGACCGCTGCGCTCGACGCACTGCTCTGCTTGGCTGCGGTCCGGGGGGAGGAGGAAGGACACGGCTGCTCTCTCACATGTACCCTCAGCAACACCACAGAGCACAGGGAAATAAGGAGCGAGGTGTCTGGTTCTCTTGGTGTATTGCTCCTCCTTTTTGTTTCAACATCAGGTGGGGGAAACAGAGCGTGTGAAGGTTCAGTTTCTTTAAGTAGACGACTGGAGCACGGGTGGCAGCCAAGGTGGGGGCAGCTGTGGATTGCACTTTATATAAATAGAGAGACACACTTCCCATCAGCTTATTTTCAGAAGTCTTAGAGGGAAATTTTCTTATTTTGGTGAGACTGTAATATAGGGAGCTTGGAAGGCGCGGAGGTGACGTGAAGTGTTTGTGCTGCTGTTTGCATGGCGGGGTCTGGTTCTTGCTGAGCCTATGTGCGTGGCAGTGGTCAGACACCACCTCCTGCACCCCAAAACCCAAACCCACGTTGGCCATCAGTCCCGGGGCTGGGGGGGCTCTTCCTTTCCCTCACGGCATCTCATTGAGAGACCAGTAGGAACAGTGATGGAAAGCCACGCTGTTCTCCCAGGCTCTCAGCGCTCATCCCTTGCCCAGACTGTTGGGTTTTGGGAGGTGCCTGGCACCATGGTTGTGATGGGGTGGCTGTGGGGTGGGATCGAGTTGTGGGTTGCAGGCTGGTTTCCTGCTTGCTGAACCCCAGAGAGATTTGGGGCGAGGATGGGTGGGTGCTGCGATGTGCTGGTGGCAGAGGGATGGGGGACGTGGTGCCGTGCAGGGCTGTCTCCATCCCCACCCTCAGTCTTCTGTTGCTAGGAAGATTGCCCCACTCTGCCCCAGCAGACACCAGAACTCTTCTAGAGCACGGATCCGTCATTCACGCCCCAACTTTCTGCTCCAGCAACGCCCTGCAGGCTTCCCTCACTGCCGGGAGGAGAGGGGCACCCCGAGAATGCTCCAGCCCTTGCCGCTGTCCCCATCGTCCTCGCGACCAGCATCTCTGCCATGGGTTTCGTGATGGTCCCGGGGTGACGCTGAAGCTCAGGTTAGGGTGTGGGCTTCATCCCAGTGAGGGTCCCTCGGTGGTGCACCTTTCCCAAGGGAAGGCCTTCTCCTTTTTTGATGTTTCTGCTGCTTCATCCCAGGACTGGGGCTGCAGCTGGGCGCGGGGCGAGGGTCTCTCCTGGTCACTGTAAATAGCATCGCCGGTGGTGCCGCCCTGCCCTGTGCCAACTGCCCCGTGGGCGCCGGGTTCAAATTGAAATGGAGGAACAAAGGAACACTCCTTCAACACGAGCACAATATTCGTATGTTGAGTTTTTTGTAAAAGGATCCAATAAATGGAGAGTTTAACTTGAGTGTGGCTCTGTGCTTTGCTGGGGGCTGTGAGAAAAAGGCTTGGGGCTGGGACGGGATGTGCAGCAGCTTCATTTTGGGGCACCCCAAAACCAACATCTCCCAGCCCTGCCTTTCCCTGGGCAGGGGCAGGGCCGTGAGCTGCTCTGGCCCAGCGGAACCCCCTCGGGGCAGCTGTGTCCATTTCAGCAAAGTGCCCTGGGGTAAAGGCTTGTCCCTGCTGGGAGCATTTGTTCTCGGTTTTATTTCCAGAGAAGCCCCGATTTCTGGTCCCAGAAGGGAGGAGGTGGGTGCTGCCCAGAACCTGCATGTGCTCAAGGCCGTGTTGGATGGGGCCTGATCTGGTGCTTGACTTAGTGGTTGGCATCCCTGTCCGTGGCAGGGGTTGGGACTAGATGGTCTTTGTGGTCCCGTCCAACCCAAGCCATCCCATAATTCCATTCCCTCCCCAAAGTACCGCACCAAGGCAGGGACACAGACAGCAGCTTAATGACACCAAAAATCTGAAAGGCACCCACATGTCTCGGGACTGCATATCACCAAGAGCCACAAGAAAAGGGCCCTCAATTTTCCATTTCAGAGGATGCCTTCCTCGATACCAAAAAACCCAATGTGGAATTGTTCCCTTTGTTTTTGTTCTGCCTGGCAATGCCATAAGAGCAGCCAGCTCCGGCGAGAGCCCGGGGTGAGGGATTTGCAGCCCCCAGGGTGCTTGCACCCTGCCAGGGCTGTGCCTTGCCCCCGGGTAGGAAGAAGGAAGCAGTGAGTGCCACACGCTGCTGTGTGGGGGCTCAGGGAGTTACCAGGCAGGCAATGAATGAAAGCCCCCGTGTTGCTCCTGCAAGGGGAGGATAATCATCACCATTCAATTTAAGCCACTGAGTAACTTAATTAATGTAGAGGGGTGATTAAAAAAAAAAAAAGGAAAAAGCAAAGCCACCCCCAGGTGCCTGGAGCCCTGCTCTGCCCGGGGAAGCAGCTGTGCAGAAACCCAATGCTTTTTTCCCCTTCAAGAATGAAACTCCAAGTGAGATGAGCTCCTGCCGCCGTGGTGCCAAAGCCTTTTGGCTGCTCCTCATGCAGGAGCTGCTCGGCACAGGCCGGGCTCTCACACATAGCAGTTTTTAAGCTCTCATGCTGGGCTGCCAACGTGATGATAATGACAAAAACCAGTCAAAACAGCAGTATCTTTCAGTAGGGTTGGGCTCAGGATGGAGGCGTCACCCCTATGGGCTCTGGGCAAGGTGAGGAATGAGTCCTAGGGACAGTAAGGGAGAATAACACTGGAGGAATAATTCCCTGTGTTAATCAAGGCAAAGAGCTTTCAGCTGCAGCCCTTAGCCCTGCCAGTAAAATCACAGCTGGTGGGGCTCAAGGAATGGGCTCACAGATGGCCTCCAGGTGCTGGCTGCACGTGGCAGGTAAATGGGGACCCTTCCACCTGGCTTAGCTTCCCCAGGGTGAGCCCGCCCAGGCCGTGCCGTGCAGATGGATGAAACCAAAGCCCCATTCCTCCCAAAGATGTGAGCTGCCCACGGGGCACAGACCCAGGCTGCCCTTGGTTCATCGTGCCTGTGTCCCTGAGGAGGGGACACTGATGTGGTGTCGGGGCTGGCCCCACACACCTGGGCATGGTGTGGGAGAGAGCAAGCCTGGAATGCAATGACTTGCTCCAGTTGTTTTTATTAAGGCTCTTATTAATAGAATAAAAATGTAATATACTGAGTTCCACCTACGAGTATCTGCTGCCAGCTGCAAACAGCGCTACCTGCATTTAAGTCACACGTGCACAGGGCTGTGGCACAACAAACATCACGCTGTGGCCAGGATGTTTTCCTTCTGGAAGGAAGATACCAAACCCAAGCACCTTTGCTGCTGTCTGTCCATTAGAGCATGTCTCTGGTTAAAATGTATTTGGCATCCATCTGATTCCACCCCCACCATTCGCATCCCTCCCGGGCTGCCATGGTTACCTCTGCAGCACTGACCCAGCCAGAAGAAATGCCATTTATTTTTCTTCCTCTGTGCGGAACGAACAAGAGCTTATTTTGCGAGTTTAATTAAAATTTTTCACTAAAGGATCCCCCCAGTATGTCTGTTTTTCCAGCAGGCACTGTCTGTTTCTAAGAAAGAAATGAACTGGTTTTCAGATGCTGGACGGGAGCAGCGAGACATTCTGCCCAAAATGACAAGAGGGAAAATGTGAAAACTTTCCCATTGCTTGTTTTTCCCAGGAGGGGTGGCGAGGCCACTGGAAATCCACCAGCTGCCAGGGATGTGATGAAGGATCAGCACAGCTGATAGGAGCAATCATGGCTTTGTGCCCCAAACAGCAGGGTTTGGTGTGACAGCCCCGATCACAGCAGTAGTGAACCAAGCAAAATGTTGTTGGATTGGACTGCTGCAAGCCAGAAACACGTCCAAAACCATCCACTGGGGCAGGACTAGGCTGCAGCTCTCTGCTTCTGTCCATTTAGGCAGCACTGAGAGATTTCCATGGGGCTCGGAGCGCTGGGGTTAATCTGGCCCAATTATACACCAGTGGAGTCACTACTGCAGCTGACACGGGCTGCCTCCCCACTCCCATTTAAAGATTTCCTGAGTATCTTGAGAGCTAGAACGCCTCTTTGTCTAACCTGACCTGCTGTGTAACGGGGTCCTGCTGGAGGGGGACATGAGGAAGTTTCATGCATCGTGTACAGCTGGCGGGACTGCATGGCTGCAGCAAGGACAGCAAAGCTCCGCCTCCCTGCCCTCATGCACCTGCAGTCAGAGAAGCACAGAGCATGGTTAGATCTCAGGTGGGTGAATGCAGGGCCCTGCACCCTCTGCTGAGCTCTCACACCATCTGATGCTGGCTCCGGGACCTTCACGTGGATTTCTTAACCCTCAGCTGCTCCAGCAAGGCTGCATTCATGCCCAGGCTCAGGTCCGAGGCTGCGGCTTTTTAAGGTGACAAATTAAATCCCCTGTAATTATAAATGCAAATTAGCATGTTCACAAAATGAAGTCTCTGGAGCATTGGGGCCCACGGGTAACAAGGAGAGAGGCACTTCCAAGGGCTCACACCTTCCAAGGGCTCACACCTTCCAAGGCATGCGCATCCCTCTTCTTCCCACCCCGCCTGCATCCAATGGGCTTCATGTGTTAACAACAATCTTTATACAGATTTAATTGTAAGGTGAAATATGCCCGATTCTTTCATTCTATTTGCTGCTGAAGAAGCCGAACTACCACAGATGTTGTGAACTCTCACTGGGATTCATGCTACTGCAAGCAGCTTTTTATCGCCCTAACGATGCCATTGCTCTCACGCCCATGACGTGCACAGGAAGCCAAGGTATGGATGCCAGACCCTGTACAACCAATCAAGCAGGAACCCTTAATGTGCAGGAAATATGATGTGCAAACTGCAACAGCAAACAGTTTTTATTACAGAGCTGCTTTCCCACTGCCTTCATCTCCCCAAGGCTGTAAACTGGAGACGTTTTATTTTATAAATATGTATATTTACGCCCTTGCGGATGCGGACCGGGCAAGCAGATGCTTTTATAAACCACAGAATGTGGTTTCCCATCAGGATTCTTACTATGCTTTTTATTTCTAACGCCAAATAAATACAAAACAATCCCATTTAAAAAAAGAAAACCAACAACAAAACAGCAGTAAATCCGAGAAATCGATCGGCTACTTTAAAAAGCAGTACTATTAACTAAGTTCAGGCTCCAAATACATGACTGAAAGTGAAAAGCCTCCCCAGGCCTGCAGGACAGGTGGCTCTGTATAAAGGGCTACCAGAATTTCAACCTGGATTTTGGAATGCGGGGGCTGAAAGATTTTTGGGGAGAGGTAGAAAGGAGAGGCACTTAAATCTCATAGGTTTTTCATGAGCAGGGGGAGTTCAACTACTTTAACGTGCTTTGGAAAGCCTCCCTTCCCAGCTGGGTTTCCGGGTGCCAGATTCGTGCTGCTTGGCCTCATGCACCCAGCGGCGAGATGGGAACGGAGTCGTCTCCATCAGCCAACAGAGGAACAGGGCACAGCAGGGCACCCAGGCATTTTGCTTGCAACTGCAATCCCTTCCATTGGTGCTTCTCCCACTGATGATAGAGGGACTCAAAATCTTGGTGGACTTTGATCCTAAGAGGTGAGGTGAACATCAGTGTGAACACCTTGAACTGCTAAAGCTTTACAAAACCCCTCTGCCGTTGCAGGGAATGAACGGGCTCTGGGCACTCTGAAGCCATTGGCCATGCCCAGCATAGTCCTCTTTTTCTATTCTTATGACCTCTGCCACGTCAGCCTCCCCACTCCTCTTTGCACCATATCCAGTGAAACATACACGCAGACTGAAAACTGGACTTAGAGAATGGGAAGAAACAGTGGGGAGAAAAAAACTCTCTCTCAATATCTGAGGCCATTGGTCCAATATTCTTGCAGAGTTGTGCTGGATAAAGGGCTGGGGCACACAATGTTTATTGACTGCATCACACGGAGAAATGTCTGCACCTGCATACAGTCTGACCTTGTAGATAGACACTCTATTTATTTACTCTGCAGTCTGTATCTCCTTTAAGATTCCAGAAAACAATTTTACAGCGCAGGAATCCCCTCGGAAGTATTCCAAACCTGGCTAAAAATTAAATAAAAAAATATAGAGATATTAAAAAATACTTAGTTGCTTCTGCATGATGAGAAAGGTGGTTTCTGGTCTCTGAGTGAGGAAATTCTCTCCCTTTGGGGTCACCCTCTAAGAGCCCTTAGCTCTGGGGCTCTGTGGGCTCTCCTTGCAGAGCAGAGTGATGTCTGAGGGCTAAAATTTCTGCAGGAATTTGAGAACCAAGTCACGCAGCTTCACCCTAAGAGGTTCATCGTTGTCGCAGATGATGTGTGTGGAGTCCTCCTCAATCTGAATGAGAGTTTCTGCCTCTTGGAGGAGCACGATGTGGCCCTTGGCTGTGTCTTCCACCTTCACGTCACTGAAGCCATGCTGGACACAGCAGTGGGGAGGGAGTAAAAGAGAGAGATGTTACAGCAACAGAAGCAACAGAGAGAGATGAAAGCTCAGGGAGGAGGAGAGGGGAAGAACGGCTGCAAAATACAGAGTGGCACTGCAGATATTCTACATCTCTGGGATCAAGAGAGGAAACCCTCACAGGATAAGCGAAATACGACCCTCATTATACAGATAGATTTACTACAGCATAGGGAGGCAAAGTTTTCCACTATACCAATTCATAGCACTCACCAACTTCAAAATCTTGCAAGGCAAAGAGGACAAAAGGCTCCTTTAACTACAGAAGTGGACATCTGCTGACATTAGTGCCTCAAGAAGATGATAGAGACCCACTGAATCCCACTGCAAACTTCCTCACGGACAATTCTACCCTTTTTCCTATTCATTTCCTCCAGGAAGCCAAGCAGGGGAGAGCTGGGCTCTACAGAGCACTAACAAGCAATGCCTGCAAGTTCAGCCACCAGAACCCTGTCCTGCAGCTCTCCAGAAAGTTTCTTCATCATTGGTTGGTGGCCCTGCCTGTGGCAAGGGGGCTGGAAGCTGATGATCCTTAGGGCCCCTTCCAACCCAAGCCATTCTATGAGACTATGATTGGAGACATTTCTTCTTAGGCCAGGCTGGATGCAGCCCTGGGCAGCCTGATCTGGTGGGTGGCAACCCTGCCCATGGCAAGGGGGTTGGCGTTGGATGAGCTTTAAGGTCCTTCCAACCCAAGCCATTCTACCATTCTATCACTCTTCAGTCAGTCTCCTCATTTTCACAAAACTTAAAATCAAGAACTTCAAATTAAGGAACTTAAGAACTTTAGGAACTTAAATATTTAAATCTCCTCTCCACTGTTCAAATGTACTGGAAATCAGCTGATACACATGGGAAACTCACCCACCCAGTGACTCTAAAAGCTCAGCTTCCATAGGAAACCAGGAGGAAATGACTGACAGAAAGCACTTACACCAAGACATTTCCATGGGGAAATATTTCCTCTGCTCTCTCTGCAGGGATACGTACTCTGGCAATACTTTGACAGCTCATTAGCCTCCCTCTATTTCAAGCCACACTAAAATTATTTCTCTCTCCCAGATTTCTCAGCTCTGTAGAGAACCCCTTGAACCTTGCTTGCCACCAAAGACTTATTACCTTCTCAAGTGTCTGCACAAACTGGTCCACAGGAATGGAGCCACTCAGCAAAGGCTTCAGAGGCTTACACTCTGGCACGTCGTCACTCACTCGTTTTCTCTTCTTGCTGGTGGGGGGTTGTGGAGGTTTTGGAGGGAGCTAATGGACAATAAGGTGCACAGTAATGCAGTGAATCACATCAGCTTATTATAACTTAGATGGAGTAACAGACACATGAGAGAGAAAAGGAATATTGATTTTGTTTCTGGTGACCGACGGGGAACATAGCAGTGCTGAAGAAACAAGACACCCAGCCTTGGTCTACGCTGCTGCTCTGCACACACAGCATTTACAGAAATAAATTAGCAGTGCTAGTTCAAAGTTCTGTCATCTATAAAGCTTTGTCCAACTCACTTCAGAGCTGAAGCTTTCTGCATTTGAGTACTCTGAAATGCTTTCCAGGAAACATGCCTTGAAACTGCCCAGAGGAGCTGTGGATGCCCCATCGATGGAAGTGTTCAAGGCCAGGCTGGATAGGGCCCTGATCTGGTGCCTGATTTCGTGGCTGGTACCCCTGTCTGCGGCAGGAGGCTTGGAACTAGATGATCTTTGAGGTCCCTTCTAAGCCAAACCATTCTATGATTCTATGAAAATCACAGCCTAAAAGATGCTGGGTTGGGAAACAGGCAAATTCAGAGCAAAGCAGCTACTTGAAGAATGAGGAAAATGGGTTAATTCTCACTGGCCTCGGAAAAATGAGACATTAGGAAAAAAACTGAATCCAGACAGGCACAAGAGATGCTGCAATGCCTGAAAAACCACTGCAGTGTGATCTGGGTATAATTTTGAGGTTCTTCAGTAAGCTATCTGCCTTAACTCATCCCTGAGAGCCTCCTCTGCTAGCAGGGAGATCAGGGGGCAGCTAACCTGGCACTGCATGGAGTGTTCTTAACTGACTGCTGATCATTTTGTGGAGATGAGAAACAGATTCCTGACTAAAGAGCAGTGAGGAAATTATTTTGTAAAACAAGTCCATGTGCCTTGTGCCAAGCTAGTTATGTTGAGGATGTATCAGCACTTGACTTTCCCAGTGACCTAGCAACACAGCCTTGGGAAAAAGGTGCTGGAGAAAACTTCTCCAAAATGTTGGCAAGACCATTTGCCAAAGATGTGTCTGTATACCACACTGAATCTGCCTGAAGCAGCCCTGGTGCCTTGTGCTGTGCTCTGTACATTTCAGGTGATGGATTGGGCTCCTCTCAACTCCACGTCTCTCCCAGTGTGCAGCACCATGTCTGAACTCGCTGTTGTGATGCCCCTCTGTTTCCTTCAACAGAAAAGGAAGGGTGTTTTTCATCCCTGCGCATGAAACGCTGCCTGCTCAGGCTCAGGTTCCACAGACAGGGTGTCACTTCACAAAAACAACCACTTACCCTGAAGTCTGATGGACCTAGGTGCATGCAGGATGTTATTTGTGCATGAATCACTGCCATGGTTCTGTGCTGATAGATTGAGGTTTTTGGAGCTTGTCTGCACAGGTTCTGTAACTCCCAGAGCTCCCAGGCTCAGATGCTGCTTACCTGCAGCTTATGCCTACCTCTAAGTTAATTTGGCATCAGGACTCAGAGTAGAGAAGAGAGCAAATGAACAGAACATAAAGGAGAAAGCAGACTCAGAGCAGTCACATTTTAATACTTTGATTTTTCTAGTGTTGCCTAGTGTATCTAGGGAACTGACCTGAAAAAATTAGGCATCTTGTCTGCTGTGCACTGATGTAAATCGTTAACCATTCTTTATGTCCCTGCACGAAGGACACGACCGTATCAGGCCATCTTCCCAAGTGTGGTGGGCTCGGCCCAGCTCGACAGACAGCACTGTGAAACATGTGGGTTCACTCAGTTCCCTGCACTTTCATGCATCAGCAGAGAAAGGTGACTGGGCATCTACTGCTCAACAGCTTCACCAGGCACCATCTCCCTGTGCTTTGCCAGGAACTGCAATGGCACTGTAAAGGAGATGGCAGAAAAAGAGGAATTTTCTCCTCACTTTATCTTTGGAGTTTACTCCAAAGGAAGTGCTACCTTATTCCTGGGGAACAGGGCAACTTAAAGAACACAGACCCTTCAAGTGTCTGATCTTTCAGGTCATCCTTCCCATCTGATCCTCAACACTAAGCCTGTGAGAAGCTGGGTGATGCTGACCATGGTGTACAGGTTATGGAAGACAGCAGCATGATCTGTAGCCTCTCTTCATAAATAATCTCACTTCTCCTTTTATCTTAGCTGGGCACAAGGCCAAAGAAAATAGGGTAGAGAGATTTATATGCACCACACTCTCTCCTCCAAGTGTAATTCCTCACTTGCACATGCCAGGACAAAGCATCTGACAAGAATGCTGCTCTGGTGGGGAAAGAGTTGT
The DNA here is from genome assembly GCF_002078875.1 of Numida meleagris. Lineage (NCBI taxonomy): Eukaryota > Metazoa > Chordata > Aves > Galliformes > Numididae > Numida > Numida meleagris. Next base: position 107,075,578 of record NC_034411.1, read on the forward strand.
TAGAAGGGTTGCCTCATGAGAACAGCTGGGGTCCCAGATGGTAGGAAACCCTGTGCAAGGATATTTGTCTCCCTCCCCCATTATACTGTACCTGCAGTACATGCTTGTTGTCTTTAGTATGCAACATGGCAGAAACTGTTGCTAAGGAAATGCCAGGCTTAATCTCCAAGGGCACAAGCGAATCTGCAAGCTAAAGCAAAAGAAGGATTTTATTCAGCAAGTGATAATCTCAAAACTTGCATGAATCCAGCTGTGATTTAAATTGGCAGTAGGGTATTTTTAAACAGGGACTAATGAACTGTAAACACCAACCCACTGGTACGATGATGGAGTGCTCCTCTTACCTGGTTATCCCTCTTTCTGGTTCTTAAGTCACTGAATTATGTTATCAGAGCAATGAGAGGTTTTCAGCAACTAGGGCAAGTCTCCGAAAACAAGGCAATTAGAGAGAAACCTCATTTAAAAAGATGTCAACTGCTTTCTTAATAATTCTGGTCAGTAAAACTCAATCTAATTCAGCAGCATTTGTTATTTTTGTTACCTCGATGTACACTGTTAATCAGAGCTAGCTTCCTCTCTGCTCCTCAGTGCTGTAGCATTCAGGCTGCAGAACAGTTGGAAGAAGAGTTTGTCCTAAAAACACACTGGCTCTGTTGACTGGTTTGACATTTTTTCCCTACAACACTGCATAAGAACTCTTCCACTGCCTTCTATATAGTTCTCATCTGAAATAAATAAAATTTAGGCTTGGCTGCAATTTTGAATTTCAATGGCAACCTGCCAAGATCCTCACTCAGCACTGAGGGGGTTGGCAGTACATGTGGAGTGGGAAGGCCTGCACCTGCTGAGATTGCAGAAGTTGGGCAGCTGGGAAGCATCTCTTCCAGTCATTCTTCCAAAGGAACTTTGCAGAAAAGGGTGCTCATGAACATGGAAAATTATGTTGTTCTTCTCTTGGAAGGTGTTTTGGTTGACAACTCACTGGACACCAGGTGCCCTGGAGTGTTGTCCAAGACTGCAGCCAGGAACTAGTCCTTAAACAAACAGTTATCAACCCGCAGGGCCAGCAGCCCAAGCAGTTTCCAAGTATCACTCCGAATAAAGCATGCTCCTATTATCTGCAGATCCAAAGGCAATGACAATTGAAGTGTGCTCTATGTCTGTGAGGAAACACTGCAGGTGCCTCACAAAACAAGAATGGTAAAGATGGCTTGCACTTTACACCATTGGATGGGAGGACTTTTCAGTTGTGAAGACAGCTGACATGCGAAGAGTGCTGGCTATTCTTCCCAGACCCCCCAGTCCAGCCTCCTATCTATCTCATGTAGAAAGAGCCTCTTCAAGATGAACTTCACCTGAACTCCGTTCCCCTTTACCTTCAAGCACACAGCACCTCCAGTTGGAGCCAGATGTGAAGAGCTCTGCCTTAAGGTAAAGGAGCTCTCTGAAAACTTCATCCATTTACTGTCGCGCGTCAACGGAGCAGAGCTCTGGAGTCCCAGCTACCACCACTGCCCTGGCAGCAACCCAACGCCAGCTCTCTTTAGCTTGCCAGATGCATGAAGCAGGAACAGAAATTGAACGGGTTTTAGAAGACCATGGCATATTCTTATTTTGGAGAAAGTGTGCTTGAGGCAATGGAAGACTGAATTCTTTACGAAGGCCATCTAGTAAATTTTCAACAGGATCTAAAACAGGCAAGTGACAGAGCAGAAATGAATCATTCCACTTTCCAAGAAACTTCACGGACCAGTACTTGAGTGCAAGTACTCTTGCCTGCTCTAAGTTGCTATCACACAGGTGATTACTGCATTACTACAAAGCACTAATCCCAGTGGAGAGAGAAACAAGTGAATGTTATGCCTAAGAGTGCTCCTACTGGCCTAATCCTTGTGCCATCAAAACATGGAGAAGGCTTTTCTGTTAGCTTCAGCAGCAGCACAATTCAACTTCTTCTAACAATAAATATCTGAAAATCTTACCTAGCACTCTAAAGATGCAGCCCACGTTTTGAGAGCACCTCCCTGAAATAAAACAACTGGATAGATGCTTGCTTTGGAAAAACACTGACATTTTAAGGCTGCATTCAGATCTCCCACATTTTGCACATATCTGGACTTAGTGAATCTTTGAAATCGAAGTTTTATGGAGCAACTCACACAGCTCTCTCTCTCTCTGGGATTCCTTTCAAAACCTTTCAAGCAGGAAATCTGAATACAGCCTTCACAGTTTGTTACTGAAGGCTGGGAGAATGAAAAAAACAATGATAATCATTGCTTCAGATTTCTCCTAGGAACTAAAAATAGTAAAACTTGCAGCAGGGTGACATGCTGCACTCGGTATGGTCAAAGGCACTTTGCATTCCCACCACCTTCCAGAGGAGGATCGATAGAAAATAGGTTCTAACGAAGAATACACGGCAAAATGACAAACACTGTACGGAGAATTATCCTTAAGAAACAAAGAGCTGCCTAGAATCAAAGTCCTCCTTTGCCTCTGAAATATTTTGGTGTTAACGTTTATGCACATTTGAACCACACAGTTGCTAAGTAGCAACACTTGAATTATTAACAGTCAGAAAGACAGTAAGACAGATGTCCAATTTTATCTCCTCTGAGCTACTGCCTCAACTCACAGCCCTCTCCATGTTGTGGCCAATCCCTTTATTACAGAAATTCACTGACCCAAACCAAAAAGGTCATTTAATCACACCCAGTCATTCACCTACTAACACCAGGCAGCACTGCTGTACTCCTTGCGACTGATCTCCTGCACACTCAAATCACAGAACTCTTCCGAAACGCCGGATTAAAGAAACCTTTTTCAGAGAGATAGCAAATCTTGTCTGCGTTCCAGGCAGTGGCAACTCCACCATTTCCTCTTGTAAGCCGTTCCAAACTTTAATTTTCCTTGCAGCTAGGAAACCACGTCTTATTTCAAGGTTGAATTTGTCCAACTTTCAGTTGCTGGATCTTGTTATGCCTTTGTCTGCAAGACTGAAAAGCCCCCCACTATGCAAGAATGAGTGCTTCTTCGTTGCAGTCATTACCACAAGGCTGATGCCACATACTGGCATCAGGGAAGTCATGAAAGCAGAGCCGCACGGCACTGAGTGCTAACAGCACATTAATCAGTCCATGCATATGGATGAGCACTTGGGCTGCCTTAAGATAAACTTGTGTGTTATGTGTATTGCGTATTTCAATTTTTAAATCATCTCCCGTTAAGCAAAGATTAAAACAGTGACTAACTGAAAAGCACAAGTCATTAACTCTCACTTGTAAGAATCTGCAAGTGTTGGTCATGAGTGCAGCCACGTGAACCTTGTGACAGCCAGGGTAAGATGTGCTCCACCATCAGAGCTCCCCACCTACATCCTAACAGGGTGAATACATTTCTAACATAAACTGCGACTGAAACCTTCCTGTAGGATTACATTTCCCAAACGAAACAAGATCTGATGCATATTACATGAGCTTGAAGATTCTTGCTGGCCAAACTATGGTTGTTTATACAGAAGGACAACACATGCAGGCCAGGTCACTCTGAAGTCTCTACTAAAGCTTTCCTCAAGGACAGCCCCCCCCAGACTGCTGTTCATGCACTGGCTTCAGTCACCAGCCAAAAATTCTCCCCTCGGCAATGAAGAGCTAACAATGACTGATGATAGGATCTGAAACTCCTACTGCTAAAAACAAATTGAGGCTGAATAGCTGAGTGAGATGAGCTGGATCTTCACCCTCCAGGACTGGAGTGAAGGGAAATCAGCAGGAACACAGTTACCAGTAATTAGAATCCCTGCAAGTTTTAAGACTTGAAAGGCACTGATGTGTACAACAGATTATAGCACGCATATTTAGAAAGGGACATAGTTAATTTTTTTTGCATCAGCATTAAATGTGTTATTTTCTAGTTCTGCAAATTGTGCATAAATGTATATCATCTCTGCATTAGAAGCAGCACCCAGAATTGCAACTCTGGATCAAAACAGAGAAATTGAAGACAGGAAATAGAGCTGTGACACCACTGTGCGGGACAGGCACATTATAAACTTGACACCTTGCAAATCCTTAAAGAATAAAGGTGTAATACACTCCTTGGTGCAGTGAAGTGCAGCAGCTGCAGTCAGTGCCTCATGCTGCACTAAGCAGGGCACTACATGGGAAGTTACAAACCGTGGATTTCTACAGCAGCCCTGAGATGAGGAAAGTTCTGGTTAAAGGAAAGGTATCAACTCTGGGCTGCTGTTGCAATTCCTCAAGGGTCAGCCTGGAGCCTACTAGCATCCAATTTTTACTTATGACCTCAGTACAGAACAAAGAGAGTGTTCAGAACTTTGCAGAGGCACCCTTAGCTGGAAAGAAAGATCAGTCTATCATAGAGGAAGAGTTAGATGACCTCAAGAATTTGAGTCAGAAAACCAAGATGAAACTCAGTAGCATGAAATGCAAGGCCAGGGACAGGGCTAATACAGAGAGTTTTGGTTGCGAGCTGTCAGCTGCTGGAAATGACAGAGGTGAAGGGTCCACATTTATTAGTCTATCTCATGAGAACACAGAGTCACAACAGTGACACAGTCATGAAAAAGAAAAATGCATCTCCAGAAAATATCAGGTAATTCTAGCAAGGATGAGCTTTTGATGTTATATTGGGCCCAGCAAGATCTCATCTGAACTACTTGTAAATGTCGGGTAATTTATGTTCAAGCAAGATAGACTGAAGGGTAGATCAGGGCAGGAGAAATTGCTTTGTAAGAAGAAACTAAATTATCTCAGCTTGTTTAGCCTGGCAAAAAGAAAATCCAAAAGAAATCCAAAAGCAGAATTTGATTATTGCACATAAACACTACAGGGAAAACACCAACAAAAGAGAAAATCTATTTATGCTAAAACATGATGTTGAGAATATGTGCAGACCAGCCATGAATATGCGTAGGCTAGAAATTACAATGTTTCTAGCCAGCAGAGACTGTGGAGTTTTGAATAGCATTCTAGTGGGGACAGCAGGGGCAAAAGTCTTTACAGTTGGAAGCTGGTGCCTGCCATTTTGTGAGGCACATCTTAAATACTATTAGGAATTGCAGCTGGGTTCTGGCCATGTAACCCATGAGGGTGCTTCTAGGTGGAAATGATTGCTTACAGTCCTGGAGCTTGCCAGGTGTGAAGAGATTCCCAACAAGATCACAGTCCCCAAAAAGAACGCCATTCACAAGTGAGAGAAAAATATCCTCTCCCAAGGGTTAAAGAAGCCTGAACATTGTAAGACCTTCCTGTCTTCAGAGGGAGTCCACTAGATCCGAGTGATAACAGCTTCACAAAAGTTTCTAGAATACGTTGTCTTCAGCAAAGCATGAACAAAGGACAACCTGCCCCATCCTCCCTCCCTCCATTCGCTTTTCCCCTCACACCTCAGACCCAGTTTCTGATATCCATCACACACAAGAAAGCACTCTCCCAGTGTATCTTCAGTAGGAACACAAATACTCCACATGCTTAAGTATAATATCCCTTTGTTTACAAGCAGCGAAGACCTGTATAGTCTGCTTTGTAAAAAACAAACGAAAAAAACATTGTCTTCACGTTGTCACTTAGTTTTATTTGGAAGGCAATGTTAGGAAAGGACGACAGTCTACCTCACCTCCTACCTCCCTGCCTTTCCTTATCCCTTCAGTGCTGAAGTGCCAGAAGCTCTGCTGTCAAATCACTTGAAACCAGACAGAGAAATGCACAAGAGATTACAGTGTGGGCCAGCATATCACACAGACTCAGCCTTGGCTTTGTACCATCTGCTAAACCAGGCAGAGTCTGAGTGCAGGAAGTCTGCGAGTATCGGATCCTGCAGAGGAAATAAAAAGATATGTGGTTGTACACGTGCACCAAAGGGGAAAGGTCTAGAGATTTAAATATGCCTGTGGACCAGCAAGCATATTAAACAAGGCAACGAGCATGCTGTAAGCCATGGGGCAGCAGAACGGAAATTACTTGGGGAATCTTTCTAACGAGGCTTAAAGGAACAAGGGCATGCATTTCCAACAGAGAAGAGCAAACATCCTAGAACTAAGAGCACATCTATATAATAATTAATGGATTATCAGCATCATGTCTTGTTGGGGTTTCTGCCTCAGATTTTACACAGTTCAAGTGCTTTAAATGAGATGATTGCATTGCTAAACTAACCTGAACTTAGCTCTTTCCACCCCTGTGGGTCTGTGACAGATCTCTGCAGCACACTGTAAAGTCTCATTAACCTCAGGGAATGAAGGATCATGCCATAAATACATAAAGTTGCTGATATTGTTTACACAAACCTTTACCTTAGATTTAGTCTTCCATAGAGTCAAAATCCAGTGGAGAAATAAAGTGGAGGCTGAAGAGGTATTCCCGTGTGTTTGAACAACCAAACAAACCCTTTCTTTTCCATGTATGTGGTCCAGGCAACCATCATCTCTATCCCTGCTTCTTGCATTTATGCACTACTTGAAAGTCCCACTAATGGACCAGGGCTCCAGATCAACGTGATGAACTTTATCCCAAACCACAGAGACCAAAACAGAAAGACACTGATCAACCGTCAGGAAACAACCCTGGGTGGGACTGTATATATAAAATGTCACAGCATAAAAGCTAACCCATGGCTTTTTGCTTATACTGTGCCAAAAGGGAGTTTTAAGGAGGCATTTTTAAAGTATAATGAAGTAGATTTATGGCTGTTTAATGAAGCTCTTCATCGGTATGCTGCATCGCCTGGAAGCAGGCAGGAAACAATTGTCTGAGGCACTTAAAAGAGGACAGTAGAAACTGGAACCACGAGAAGCAGAAATTAGCCCCAAACCCGAATGAAAAATGACATGTAGGGCAAGCAAGGATGCAAAATACCTTCAAAGCAAAGGCAAGTAGCTTATAGATGCAAAAGATGAGTCATCTGAAAGATATAAGAGGGCATCAATCAAAACGTTTACAATATAGTGACCGGTTTGTAGGTCAGAATGTGACATTGTTGAAGCTTATTGGAAAAAAAGAGGTGAGCACCTCATTAAAAACGACTGTTACCTTGCAGCCAGACATCAAAAATGAAGAAACAAAACTAGACGTTAATGTGGGCAGGCAAAACCAGGTTGGGAGTAGAAAAGCAGATTTGAGATTCATTGATTTAAATAGAACAATCTGTGGATGAGGCTAACCAGGGAAAAAATGTAGCAAAAAAAGAAAAAGAAGGAAATGAGGGATAACATTCAAAGCACATTTACTGTATGATAAGTGAGACTACAGCATCCCTATACAGGTAGGAACAGTTGGGGGAAAAGGAAGAGAGAGGTCAGGAGACTGGATAAAATGAGGTCACCAAGATAAGCTGAGGGTGTGCAGAAAGACAGAAATCAAACTTTTTAGTCCCTGGAACGGGAAGTTGGAGAGGTAAGATGGAAGCCATGTTGTTACCATGCTTTCTCTTAAAAACCAATTGGCAAGATGGTGTGTGGAAAGAGAAGTCAGGACAGGAGGAGGACGGAATGAAAGCTACGTAATTACAATGGGCTGCCAAGTGTCTGTTTTCTCTGCAATAGTTCCCTGTAATTTCACTTCATGTTGGAAGGTGCACTGCACATTCACACTCTCCTGCACTGGCCGGTGGTCCTGAAGAACTTGCAAATAGGATGTTTTAAAAACACAGCCCTCACTGAAGTCAGTCTGCTGCTGAAATCAAGTGATCCGCGCCATTGTTCAGCTCTAATTAAACTGGAGGCACGTTATTTGCTCAAACACTATGGTTAATTTATCTGTTTGCTCCAGAAGGTGTTTTCCATTTTCCCATCATTCTCCTGTGAACAGACAATACCTACCAATTTCCAGGAAGCATTTTTTAAAACAAATTATTTTTTAAAGTGAAAGGCAAATGCTGAGAAGAACAAATTAGTTAAAGTGTAAAGGCTTCTGTAATACCTCTGAGAGCCATTTCAGCCTGGTGCCTTGGGACCGTTAAAACCTCTCTCTAAACAAAAGCTGCTCTGAAAGTAAATCTCATTAACATACAACAGCCCTGCTTTGACCGGACTGCTCTTTGGTGAAGTGATTGAAATGCAGACAAGCTCCAGCCCTATAAGTGAACGTACATGAGTCTGGCAGGCCAGAATCTGAACCACTGAAATAGTTTTGGAAAGGAAATTTCACACCACCATGCTGTCAGTCTGTAGCGACTGAAACCATCCCGAGCCAACTGTTTGGTTTGCAAGAGCTCTAAAAATTGAGTCATAAGCTTGAACACATCTCCATTTCGGAAAAAGGACTGTGGATGTTAGGAGAGGGCCCAGGTCAGGACTTCATATTTAGCTAACATGTTTTTGATGAATAACAAGCCTTCACAAGATTTGCTAGGAGCCCCAACATATCATTTCCAGCTGCCACTTAAGCCTTCACAACCTCAGAGCTGGTGGTAGCCCATGTGAAACAGATGCCCTTTCCTTGCAGTACAGAAAATCTATGTATTCAGGCACCCTTAAAGAGTTTTCCTGGATGAAACTACCAGAAAAGGAACATAAAGCAGTAAATACTCTCCATCAGGAAACTTCACTGATCATACTTGCAATCCTGTCTTGCACAACCCACCCAGCAGACAGGGAAGTTACAGCTAACTTTTTTTGCCACCACCACATAAACCCCGCCTGAAAGCAACAGCACAACCATATCAGCCTCTAAAAACCAATATCCTCATGATCCCACTGCACAAAGGGACAGACAAACAGGGCTCTTCTGCTGGGAGAGAAAATGAGGCAAGCCTAGCACATGGCACAGAAAAATTATTCAGGAAGTAAGAATGTACCATTGTGTTTATTTAGGTAGTAAGCATCAAAGACAATACAAGCAATGAAAATAGACATTCTCCTCCTTCCCCTATTTACTCGAAAATCAGCAGTCCTTTAGGATTGACTGTCGTACAGAATAGGAGAGATCATGTAGTTATACTTCTCAGCAGTTTTCAGCTATGCTGCTGAGATTGAGACCAAAGGGAGAAAGCGTGGAAGACAGCACCCCAACCCTCCTATGCCTTATCACCACACTGCAGGTCAAGCTGGAAGCTGAAATCAGCCTCAAGCAGTGATGTCATGAACACCCGCTGAATAAGAGATTGTTCAGTCTGTGATCACTACAAATTTGGCATGACTACTCCTGTAACAAGTTCCCTTGGAAAGAACGATCAACATCTCTTTTTGAGGATGATTTGCATACCTCAGTGCTGGGGAATGGTATCCTATTAACAGCCCTGAATCACAGCCTTGCTCTCATCACAAACGTTCTAATTCTCACAGTTAACACTCTTCCTTCCTTAAGGGAAGGAAGTAGTTCCCTCCCTCTACTGTCCACCAGTGTGGAAGGACAGCACCTTTCTGGTCTGTTTTTGTACCATCTTTACCTTTTTAGGAGAGCCATTATACACCAAGTAGCTTGTTGCATTGAGTTGAGAAGAACAGCTTTGGAACCTAGGGAGAATACCTGGAAGTGGAAAATCAGAAGAGATGTTTCCACTCCCTGAGTAGACAGATAGTTTTGAAGCTAGGACTCCTGCATGAATGGAAATTGATGTATTTGACAGAGGACAAAAAAGGCAGTTTCTGTCAGTATTCCTGTATATGCATCTTTCTGCTTGAACACTCTGAGTTAAAGTGAATGCGGTAGAAACCTGCTTTTCTTTTCTGCATGCTTTTTTGATAACCAGTCCCAGCTTGGTGAATACCACATTGTCTGCCATGCACCCTCCCTCCGACATCCCAGCAGTTCTGGGAAGTGCTATTATTTCCATGTGCCATTTTTACCACCATCTGTAGAAAGAATCCTTTCACTTCAGAGAGATGGCACATAAAAGCCAATGGAGACCTGGAGTTGAGAAACAGGAGGCATGTTCTTACTGGTGCCGAATCCACAAAGCCTTCTGAGCATCAAGTGCAAGAGATCTTGCTGCAAACAGCCAGCCCAGCAAGAGAACCACTGACTTAGTTTTCTGACGCACTCTAGCCCCATGAGTATAGCAGTGCCTTTGGACTAACAAACTCTGCCAGGAAACTCTGCAGTACTCAGTGTCTTTGTGCTCACCCTTTCCACTTTCAGTTGCATTTTATATTTAGACTTGTGCAAATCATCCAGGAGGACTCTGACAGAGCACAAAACTAAATCTGTGACTCCCATGCACCAGCCTAGCTATGATTTAGACAACCCTCTCCTCTACCAGGAACTTCATAATGCATGAGGGTTGGCAAATATTCATTTGTAGCATCTGTGCTGATTTGCATTCTGTTTGCAGGAAAAGCTGGTACCCATCCACTCCACAGGGCTGACAAGGGACAGGCTCACATATAAAGCCTCACTTACACCCTCAGAGTTTAAGGAAAAACCCATGGCTTCAGAGGAATCAAAACAGCAGGTAGGCTGCATGCTGGCTCTCTGATGAAAAGCAGACTTGTATATTAAATATCCAGAGGGCAGTAACACCTTCTTGTAAAATGCCACTGTCATCTTTGATCCAAGGACACCTTTGTGCTGACTGAATTGTTAAAAAAATATTTAATATCATATCTGCTAGAATATGGATCACTCTTTGCATTATGAGCACATTTGTATAAAATGTATGGGCTTAATAAATTATTAATAGACGTTGCAGCCATAAGCAGTCCACATTATAGATGGCTACAAGCAACTCATTACCTGTTGGATTTTGGGAGCCCATAGGAATTAACCATTTATTGAAACTGTTCTAACACAAATGAGCCATTTTACTACGATGTCTTTAACATTCAGCTGAATGCTGCTTATGAAGGGCAAGGGTATTTCTCACAGCAGGTACAGCTGGGGAAGGAGAAAGACAGGTCCTGGCTACTAACTCCCAATTTCTCTCAATCCCTTCCATGGCCCTGTACTACTAATTCAAACTGCAGAGTCTCTGCTTACTCATTTTTAAGCTGGCAATGACTGGTTTTCTTCACAGCGGGCTAGCAGAGATTGCCCTTTGTTCTGTAGTTTGAGACGTGATGCATCCCTGCAAAGGACAATTAACCTGAACATACCTTTTACTTGCCCATCGTGTTTTGTTTTTCTCCAATTCTTCTTAATTTACAGAATGAAATTCCCTCTCAGAAACTCTTTCTTAACACTCTACTTGACAGAAAATACTTTGGGTGTTCACAGTCAACAGTAAGTCACAGAGGCAGGGTATGCCTAGTCAAACTGGCTACTGAAATGCAGCTTGACGTATGAGTGCAGGCCACATCTTTTCCCCCCCTTTTGTTACTTACTTCTGGCATGATTTCGATCTTCTCATAGCGTCGCTTATAGGGAAGAGTCAGGACCTCTGCTCTGCGGTAGGACATTGGTGGTGGCTGACAGTCTATCATCAAATCTGTGCGATGAGACTGGGAGGGTGGTGGCTGAGTGTACTGCTCTGGGCAAACTACATGGAGGGGCTGGAAAAGAGGACTGTGGTGACTTACAGAAATGCTTGGTTGATTCTGTGCACTGCCCTACGTCAGTAATTGTTGCCATAAGGAGGTCTGCAGATTGACGGTAGCAAGCTAACCTATTTGTATGAAAACAACATCAAAAAGATGAAATCCAGAAGATCCAATCAGGATTGAAACAAACCATCCAAGGAACAAGCAGTATTTACTTTGTATACAGACAGTGCCCAGAGTAACAAGGCCTAAATTTGTATCTTTAATCACTACATCAATATCAGCAGTCATGTTAGCTGCCATAAGGAGAGAAAAAAATCAAGATGTTCAATAGCATTCTCTTCCAAATGCTTGTCATCTAAATTGGAAGCAAATACAGCAGTGGTGCAGACCATCACAAAATGGCATGGAGCGAGGCAAACGCGTCAAAACACGAGACTGCACAAACATTAGCAAAATAGGCAACTCTGAGTTTTCACGACCTGTCAGCAATGCATGAACAAAGCGTAAACAAGCTGATTACCACAGGGATCACCACAGGATTTAAGGAGGCCAAAGGACATGACAGCGTTTCTGCCAGCTGCTTTGGAAACAGCATTATACCTCAGCAGTCACGTGGAGGAAGAGAAACAGGCAATGGTAATTTCCACCAGTTGGGCAGTGACAAGCCAGGTCACAGAACAAGCAGATAAGATGATCCAGACATTGTTAAGAGGTTTGGAAGAACATGCATTTTTGCATATGATGAGCTGAAGACAGATCCAAGGGAAAAGCTCAGCCAGAAAAAATATGGGGTGTTAATTTAATTATGTCATGAGTCAGAAACGGAATTTCAGTAGAAACAAACAGGATGGATAAGGAGAGGCCATTAAAGGAAAAAATGCCAAGCAGAGACTACATGAAAACTCTGCCCTTCTTCCTAGACAAAGAAGGCTAGATGGTGCAAATGGGATGAGGAAAGTGGTCGACTTGGAAGTAATACACGAGTGGGACTCCAAAGCAGAGGTGCCAAATCAAGGCAAGGATCAAGCGCAGGATTAAGTTACAGGCATGGAGGAGATGGTTAAAGCTGAGGGCACAGAGGATGCTCTGCACTTGGTACACCTTACATTCAGACTGTATCAGACACAGATAGGCTAATTAAAACAAACAGGAGAAAGAACAATGGGAAAGTGTCATTCTGTGTGCTCTCTTATAAAGATCTGTGTGTTATCCTGACTTTGCCATTGTTTAATGTAACAGTCAGTCACAATCTACTTATTTATTTCAGACAAATGTGTGAAGAAACATAAGAAAAGGCAACAGAAATTCATTACCTGGACTTCTTTGAGCAATTTAGACACCTGAATAAAATTCAGTCTTGTGTCAATGGGGCAGTAAACACATTTCATGGCCAAAGGTTGATAAGGAGCCAGAGCATCCAGATAGGAGAAATCTGGTTCTGAAAAGAGAAATGTTGAAAATACTGAATGCCTACTGAGAACAAAGGCACCCGGTTCTCTCTCATTCCACATTCCAGTCTAGACAAGCTGTTTTATAGCAAAGTTAATTCTGTTATAGATTTCTTTTCCCTCCTTCCTTCCCCCACCTGATATTTTCAGTTAATCTGATGAAAATTAACCCCCCAATTAGACTTACCTTAATCAAGCTACAGAGCAATACTATTTCATCTGAACACATTATTGCATGGCTTTTATAACAAATTTAATCAAGGCAGAACCATTATCTCTTATTTTTAATCAGATCCTGTAAAAGAAGGCAAGATGTCTAAGTTTTTGGTATCATGAGGTAACCCAAATGTCAGCTTGTTTTGCACTGTGGCAGAAATGCAGCATAAAGACTCTATCCTGGCTAAACCTGTGTGAACGTCCCTTCCTGCAGACATGTTACCTCCCAACCCCTTTTTCCTTCCAGCATTTTTTTTTTCTAAGTGTTAAGTGGAAAAGCAAAGGTTTATATTTTAATACAACCAAAGAGAATCTGTAGGGTGCTCTCCCACTGAAAGGGCAGGAAATTGGGCCTTTTAGTTATGTCAGCAGAGACAGCTAAGTATGAACTGCAGGCTGCTTACATTAGGGGCTACCCAGAAGCTGAGATGGGCTGTGATAATGTTTTTAGTTGATACCTTTATTAGACCCAGTAAGTCTCAATTTCCCCTTGTACTTTCAGCACTGACTTTGAAAAATGAGACTGGTGGTGTGCCAGGGAAAGCCATGCACTGAATGAACTTTTACTCACACAGAGTAATGCAAGGCGCAATACCGTTTTTACTATTTTTTGGTGTGCGACTGAAAAATGCAAGGTCTGATACGTGACACAGTGTAGGATCCATGAACCCATGGATTAGGAAGCACTTCCGTGCTGGGTGTGGAGTCCTGGCACAGGGAGCACAGAGCTGTGGGGTCTCTTCCCTGGGGATCTTCCAAATCCCCTGGCTGTGGTGCTGGGCACCCTGCTCTGGGTGGCCCTGCTGGGGCAGGGGGGGAATCAGAGGGACCTGAGGTGCCTCCAACCTCGACCACTGTGGAACTCCAGAACCTGGGACTATGGTGAGCACTGACAGAATGCTATGGAAAAGCTTATGCCAAAGAATCAGTGAATCTTGCAACGGTTTGGGTTGGAAGAGACCTTAAAGACCACCTAGTTTCAATCCCCAGCCACCGTCAGGGACACCACTCACTAGATCATTAACTACTCGACATACAGTGTGCAGATTGCCTAATGGGAATGCTGGGAAAAGAAATACTGGTGTTAGTTTGATAAGTAGAGAATGGGACAAAGAGAAGGGCTGACCAGATTTGTCATGCAGACTGCAAGAAATAACAACCTTAACATTCTACTAATGGAAGTACAGCACCCACCATGGTATCTAACATTCAATGCTGGAGCTCATTTGACTGGTAAAGACAAGTTAATTGCTAGCCTCAAAATCCGATGCATCTAAGTATCAGTGGTCACCATGTGGTTGTATTTACCTTGTGAGAACAGAAAATAGCATCAGCCAATGATTGGAACTGTCAAAGGGGCAATTTAACTGAGTTTAAAGCAAGCATCAGTGTAGCTGCCTGGGAACATCAACGTGAGAAATATTAACAAACAATGATACTTGTACAAGAATATCTTATTAGATGCCTCAAAAGCCATGAATTGCCGAACATGAAACAAAACTTATACTGGGCAAAAAGCCATGCTAGTTAAAAGCACGTGCGTTAGTGCCAATGAACCAAAGCCCAAAAACAGTAATGCAAAAAGAGGCAAAAAGTAGCAATGAATAATAAGAATACTGAGAAAGTAGCTAGTTGAAGAATGATCAGTAGTCAAATAGGAATCAATCAGAGGACATTTTAAAATATGTTGGGAAAAAAAAGGAAAAGTCAACCACTCTGCTAGACACGTACGACAAAATTGCACACAGTAAATTAAAGTTATCAGAAGAGAGTTTTCCATCCCATCTGGCAATGTGGATCACACAGATTTGACTGCTTGTTTCTGAAAATGTCATGAGGCTCCAACTACTCAAACTACATATTTTTGAATCAGTAGGTTCAGATAATCTACACACATGCATTTCTTGCTCTAAGTATCCAAAATGGCATCTGCAGTCAATCTACAGTCTCCCTGAACAACTAATGAGGACATAAGTAGGCATGGAAGAGTGAGAAATTCCAATACCCAAATTCTAAGGTCAAAACTGTAACTTTAATACAGGACTTCCAACATTTAAAACATGTGAAAACATAACTGGAGCTAGTTTTAACGTGAGCTTGTGACATAATGCAATTGCTGCTTTGAAGATACTAAAAATCCAGAATTCAACTGCATGATGGAAGACAGTACTCGTCAAGGACACATTTTCTGAGAGAATTACAGGTCTTTAGCTTTTTCCCTAAGACACCTGATTTACAACTGTGTGACACAGTTATAAAATCTTTCACTGTACAGCACTAATGTGGCAAGCATGAGCTGTTTTAAGATCTCCTAGGGAGTTAGTTTTTAACGCACTGTTGTTATCAGAGTGAGAGCAAGAAGTGGACTATTTCTACCATGTTTTCTTCTAGAATTTCTTTGTGGCTCAGTGGAATTCAATATGTTTAATCAATAATCTATTCAATGCTGCCTCAGTGGTAACATTTGCAGATGACACAAGCAAGCAGAGCAGCTCTATACCTCACTCGCAGCTGGTATCCTGTCTTGGCTGCAGCTGCTGAGCTAGTCTGTATTCTCTTACAGTTGTTTTTCACATTACAAATTGGAAAGGTGAAGACTACCTAGCTCCCATGGACTAAAGAAACACTATCATCATTAGTAGGGCTGACTGGCTTGTAGTTTAAAGGTCCTAACTACTAGAAACAATGAGCCCTCAACAGGAAAAGTTAGAACATGATCTGCTGTCACATTCTCCTTCAGTGGACCACATTTCTCTAATAACTCAGGAAATTTTTATCTCAAAACAGAAGCTGGATAATTTAATAATAAAAATCTTGGATCTCAATGAAGTGCTTCAGATTTCCACAGGAGTTACTAAGACCAGAAGAATTAATCTGCTAGGAATTTCTGTAGACAAATAAGTCTTTGTTCCAGCTGAGACAGCCATAAGGAAGTAGGAACATCCTGCTGAGTAGATGTGCCTATGGACAGAGATAGACACTGCAGACAAAAAGCCATAGACAAATTTAAGTAACAAACCACAAGAAGTGCCTGGAATCACTGGCCACTCCAAGGTCACTACAACCAAAATAAATCTCAACTGGAGATTTTCTTGAAGTATAAACTGGGAATAAATCTCAAAGACTGTGACCTAACGTATCCACAAGTTGTTATGCCCTCCATTTGGACACCTTAACAACTTGCCAGGGCCAAATTCTAATAGAAGCCTGTTCTATTTCCTCATTTCATTGAAGGATTAGCTTGATATGGAAAGATTAATTATCTCTTTCTACAAGAAGGCACAGACTAAGATGTTTTGCCATTAAAGACCAGTTTCTGACACCCTCACTGATGGTGGGTAGCACTTTCACAACATGATTAATGCCATTGATTTCCTGAATGTTCACGAAATCACAACCCAGCAGAAGGTGTACATGCTCTGGTTTTAATTGAAGTCCCAAATGGAATAAGAATCACTATTTCCAAGATAATGTATATCTGTACTGCGATTTTACTAATTTCTCTAATTAGGGCATATTTCCTGACATTACCACAAAGGGCAGGAGTGGTGGGTACCATAACATCCACGAAGTTAGTGCAGTGGTATTGTGCACCATTCCCCAGCATAAACACAGTCTAGAGACTGAAGTTTCTTATCTGCTCAGCAAGGACTCCCTTGTATCTTTCCTCCCCTTGCAGGGGGGAACGATGTACTAATTACACATAGCTTAAAATCTATCAATATCCTTTCCAAATGAGTTTAACAGTATCACAATACTGTGACACGTTCTCATACCAATACTGCAAAAGAGTCGAAAGGACTTGCTCATCACTAGCCTAAAATCTACAGTTTAAAAAAAAAAAAAAGGAAAGAAAGAACCCTTTCCCAAATCTGTTTGCTTTAGGAGGCTATGTGCTTCCCAGCAGTCCTATTCACTAAGAAGAGGGGGAAAATAAGCTTAACAGCGGGACTTTGTCATGCACTTGCTGTGGGAGTATGTTTGATCAATTACTCAGCGTTCTCCTCCCCATTTCTAATTATTTTTGTCTTGGTCCAAAATCCACCACAGTTTTATCTGACTGAGAATTATATTTAACGCTTCTCCTATTTATAACCAAGCTCTTTCCACATAAAACTTGCAGCAATGGCTTTAATGATCATGTCTGAACAGTGCCCACTGTAGGGTTCTGTCTGGATGACACACTGGGTATAAAGAGAGGCATGTGGACATAACACCAGTATGAGGGAAGGTGCTGACGCATTTCTAAAGAAGATCAAACTCTAGAAGGCATCCCTTTTGCTAGATCTCTCAGAAGTTTCATGTTCTCTCTTAAATACTTTGTCTTGCTGTTAATGACTGGCATGGCCCTGGGATGCAGCTGCGCTTAGGATCAGAGACCACAGCTCACTCTGAGGTGGACAGCGCCTGATTCATTAAATCCATTAAAATTAGAAACATACTGGGACAAGTGGAAGAACTTAAAAGATGGAGCTGTTGAGCCCCTGGGAGCCTGAGTCATTGAGAAATAGCTCCCCAGGTTCTTAGCTGGAGCTGTACCTTCAGCTTCAGATATAGATGTGCCCGTCAGCTAAAAGGAGTCTGAAAAACAAAGCTCAACCAAAAGACAGCGATGGCATAGACCACTGCTGCTAAGTCTGCATGGGGTGAACACTTACCGACCAGCAGACAGTACAGAAATGCCTCTAGAAACAGACTTTCTGGTTGTACAAGCTTACTAAGGAGTCGAGCAGCAGTCTGAGGTTGTGATGAAAGGCAAGGAGAAGGTGTGAGGAAAGGCTGGTGATTCCAATGGAATATGGAGAAGTGTTTCTCTTTTCCGACCAGCATCGGCTAGGTCTTGCCTGAGCTTAACTTGCAGCCAGCTGCTTCTAATCCAAAAATTAATTTCCTGCAGGCATTTTACTGTTGTGCACAACAAAGGTTTTGCTTGGAAATGGCAAGGATTGACTCTGCATGGCAAAGGTTGGCTCTGCAGGGCTAAAATGAATTAAATGGCACAATAATTACACTTGTCGCTACACTCAATTCTGGGGTCTTAATTTAAAAGAGCTCCTACTGGAGTCAGAAACTTCTGCTCCAGAACAAATGAGTAAAGCTCCTAGGATGTAGCCACACTTCACCAGAGTGCACAACTTATTGCTAATTTGGTAATGATAACCACATTTTACTTACCTGTGAATATAACGGTGTTCAAGCTAGATTTTCCCCATAGCTCCATGAAATGAACCACATCCCCAAATCTTAGAGAGGGATGCCCAGTAAAAATGACACACGGCTGCTTGAAGTCATTGCTGAAGTCTCCATGGATGCTGGGGTAATGTTTCAATTTGTTTGTCTGAATCAGCTGAAACAAAAACACAAATTCAGACATTACAAACTTCTCATGCCTCTATGCTCTGTAATTCCAAGTGCTTATTTACATGTGATTATAAATATTCTACAGGTTATTCGTATTTCATCACAGAGTCCCTTTCTGCATGTTCCTTAGATTTTCCAGTAGAATTAGTCATTACTGTCCTAAATGTTATGAAAAGGAAGTCAGAGCAGGGGGCCAGGTGCCTCCAAGTCCTTGCTCTCATTTCTTTGGTACCAGCAAAGAAACTGAGAGGAAACTGCAAACACTCCCTGCTTAGAGTTTCCTGGAGTGAACAGAGTGCTCAGCTGCCAAATTCAAAACAAGCTACTTTTTCCTATTTGCCATGAGCTCTGGGCACTGACATTTAACCTGGTATTCTTGCATCCCAGCAATACCAGACATTTTGCCCTCAGCAGTATGTTGCTGTGAGTTTCATCAGTGCAAAGGGTTCAAACAAAGCCAAATTCTGTGGAACAGCACAAGAAGGAACAGACTGACTTTTCCTCCCTAACTACCACTGAAATGAGTAATAAGGATGAACAATAAGTAGTTCTTGTCACGAGAGGCAGCAAACAGAGTGTAACATACATGCATGCCCCATGCATGCAGAACAGATTTCCTTACTAAGATAGGGAAGTTTAGTTACCCAGGTGCACTCTGAAGGACAATTTTGCTTTATATCACCTGCCTGTTTTCTTATCTGTAAAGCAAGTTTTAACATAAAAGCAATATAGTTGACTAGTGTGTTGTGCACTCCCATGTAATATTTTCTTGGCAGATATATGTTCCCAACTCCACCATGAAAATAATCTTAAACGTGGTTTTCTTAAAAGTATGTGATTTAAGGCAATGAAATCACATGCCAAACAACTAAGAAAACACCAGGAGCAAGACTTTCTCTGCTGGCCAGTTTTTATAAGAGGAAGGACTCTTTCTCAAAGATCTCTCCATACATTGCTGCCTCCTGCCATGCATTGCAACACTGCCCAAACTACAGAATTCACATATGCAAGGTTCAGCAACACATTTCAGCAACAGTTGTGCACTGAAAACCCAGACATTACCACTAATTAGCAAACAGCACGCTCTTCACTACGTGTCATAACATGATGCGTGCATCATCCCTCTCGAGCTGAAACTCCGTCATTCAAGATGTTTCTCTTCATTGTAACATATTTGATTTTCGAAAGAGGAACTAAAAATGAACATTACAACAAGCAACTTTTCTGGTCTCTCAAAACAGTATGTCATCTCTTCAGATTCTCTTCTACTTGTTACATTTTGCCATGGTAGATCTAACTCAAATCGTGCACCTACGTACATGGGTATGAAAAGAAAACTGACAATTCTGGTACGTCTTTAAGCATCTATGCAACAAATGCTCAACAAAGCACTTTAGAACTTACGGTTATTACACAGTTAGGTTCTTAATTTAATTTAGCATCACTGAACAGAACACCAACCCTATTACACTCAACTTCTAGCTGTCACTACCTAAAGGTATGCTTTGGTGCTAGAACAGATAATGTACAACCTTACCCTCCATGACCTTTCAGTAATTGAAAGCTGATTGCACATAGGTGCAAATATTTGTATCTTTCTCTTTAGAGCTTGATCTACTTTAAATTACTAACAGCAAATATTTTGCTGTGATTTTGCTTGCCATGCATTCTGTTTAAAACCGCTGCGCAGTACCTGGATGACTGGAATTGAATGGGACTGGTATCATTCTTTCTGGGGTTCGGCACAAGTTGGAAATTGTAGGTGGACACGGCCTGTTCCTGCCATGTGGATCCTTGGGCCACAAAGGAGGAAGCTAGGGCACTACACTCTGCAGCTTGCTAGTGACATCAGATTTCTATCTAGACTTCAAAAGGGAAAACTGAAAATAGATCCAGTAACTGCTCTGGCAGTTAATATGCACTCAATCTTGCAAACATTCTTGCAATTAAGGCTGGTAAAGATTTCCGATTAACACATCTGGAGTGCAGTATTTAGAATCTAAACTTAGCCCCAGCGACAAAAACTGCAGGTTAGCAGACAGTGGGCAAAACAAATGTGATCTCATAAAACACTGGCATTTAGAAGAACAGGGAGGAAACGGACCCATGAATCTTTTCCTTTGCCAAAAAGGGAAGTCAAAAGTGCCAAACCGAAGTTGCCAAAGCACTTCCAGTTGGGTGGAGAAGGGGACGATTTCTACTCCAAAGCCCAAATGGGATATGTGACATTCCAGGTCAAAACTTAGTCAGGGACCAGCAGCTACATGAAATACATCTTCACAGCTGCCATTTATGTAACGCTTCTGAAAGTCTCAAACTGTTCTTCCAGCATCCTGATTCTCAGCTTCCTCAACATTAGGCCTATTTGCATACAGCAGCACTAAGATCTCTGCTTCGCCGCTCCACCCGTACAAATGTCCACTGTACATTCATAAACACAAAAACCTGTATCATTATCGAAGCATTATGGCAGCTTCAAGTTCCTTCCTAATACTTTGAAGAGAGACACACCAATTCAATTTTCAGGACTTTGGGTTTTGTGAGCATTTACATTTTTTTTTCAATTTCAGCAACAAAACACTGAGCATAATGCTGTGGTGCCCTGCTTCTAACTGGGGTGCCAACTCAAGAGGAAAAATGGATATGTTGAATCCTCAGCACCATCTCCTGAGGCGTGGTGATGTTTTAACTCTTTTTTTAATAGTTTAATAATAGAAGATTGCTCATGATAAATCCACAGAAGCTCCACACTGCAGCCCACAATCTCCAGCTCTCACAGTTGGATACAGCAGAGGTGAAAGGCTACCCAAACACGTTTAGAGACATTCTACTCACTCCAGTGGTAAAGCAGCTGGTGGATTTTAGTATCTAGAGCAAAGTCTTTTCTAATTACCCTATCAAAAATATATGGAGCTGAACTTGCAAAACAAGTCCAGCAAAATTTCACAAATCATTAAGGGGACTAAATCTGTAACGATCTGCATGGGTCTTTTATACCTACAGATGAGAAGGGTTGTATAAGCACAACCGTCATCACTGTGCCATGTTCAGAGCTCCAACCTACACCAAGCCTGGCCCAGGGCCAATACCTGGCATTTAGTCAGTCCATACTTTCAAAATGGGACTGATTTCTGCAAACAACATTCAGAATGTTTTTCTACATAAAGAACATTTATTGACTGAAAGCTTAAGAGATAGAGGATGGTAAAGCACTGAATTGAGACAAAGGACTGCTGTGTTTTTTTTTAAATCCCAAATGGTTATTATTCCCTTTAAAGCAGTACACTTGATTTACAGGGTCAGCAACTGCTGCTATAAACAGGATAAATCTCTAGAGCCTTCATGTACCTTTATTGAAGTCAGCCAAAATACACTGCCATTTACTCTGTGTGTTTTTGTGTGCTCCGTATCCAGAATTTTGAACAGATGTGGTTCTTATCAATGAATGAGGGATGTGTGGATGACTTTCCCTCCCTCACTCCTTTCATAAGCCCAGTGCTAAAAGGGGCCTAATTCTGTACAATGCTAAACAAAGTATAATACATATGATCACTTTGCTCCAGGTATTTATTGCTTTGAATGTGATATGCAGGAACTGGTACATGGAAGAGGGAAGCAAAGACAAAGAAGATAAATGCTAGCATTTAAGACCACAGAATCAATATTACTCCCTTCCTGGCTATTTTCAGTCAGAAAAATAGGCTTTTCCTAGCAATTTCTCCTTCATGTTGCAAACAGATGCTTAATAAGAGGGCAGTAAACTCAAACTCTTCCTCCACCAGCAAATTGTGATCAATATAAATTACCTTGCAAATATTTCTGTTGCAGCCACTTAGAGAAGCGTGGTAAAGTCTGGATTCACTTATCTCATAGCCTGGAATCAGCTATGTAAACACTGAGCAGAAAGGAGAAGGAGTGAAAGCTTCTCACTGTGCCTTGCGAGAACAATTCCGCTATTCACTTCCATAGCCTCTGCTTGCACAAAAGGGATGGTGCAGAATGTAAAATCCACAGATCTGTGGCTCCTGCTAAAATGGTCAGGGATGTGGCTCATTTAGTGGGCACGGTGGTGACAGGTTAATGTTTCGCCTACATGACCTCAGTGGTCTTTTTGAGCCTTAATGATTCTACGATTCTATGGTTCTAATTCCTTAGCTGTGGCTGTGCCAGGATGGGATCCTGCCGTGCCCTCCTGGGATGTGGTGAAGCACCATGAGTTGGTTCTGGAATACCAGGATAACATAATAACATTTCTAAACAAAATAAGTTATTGATTTACGTTCCACTGCATTCCAGCTAGGCATTGTGGAACCTGAAGCTTTGAGCTCCTCTTCCCCATCGCAACTAATTACTGGCAAATAACTGAATTGCCACTGCTCTGTAAGCATAGAGGTGAGCCATCCACAGAGATCTACCCCTTCCCTGTCGGTTTCTCCACTACATCTCCCGTTTTTCTTCTGAGAAATCACTGGCTGGAATATAGTTTGACTCCAGATCCTAAATTCGCTCCAGCAGCGTCACAGCAACTCCCACCCCAGCGATCACAGAGAAATGCCTTGATAAAGCAGTCCTTTTAGCAGTGCACCAGCTGCACTGGGACTTCAAAAGCTTGTGTGAGAATTTGGACACCCCATTCATATTAACTTTAATAAGAATTGATGTTCAAATTCCACCTACATCTCTGAAGCACTTTAGCCCACATTCCTCGCTCACTACAGAGGGAAAGGATATTCCCTGTTCACTCAGATTGAATGCTAGGAAACAAATTGCCACCCCAAAGAATCATAAATTCTGCACTGTGATTGTGTGGGAGGAGATATGTTGAACATCTACTACTCCATTAAAGAGTAAGTAACCTGGAGGGAATAGAAGTGTTTTGGGTTCTCTGCAGAGTTGAACAGCGTGTCTGGTTTCGTTCACTACAGCAGAACAAGAAATGAGTTCAGAGCAGGTAACATTAATCACAAACCTGGAAATCTTCCATGCAAAGGGAATGAAAAGCTTTAAAAGGCTGAGTATGGAGAGAAGAATAAGATGCTCTTTCATGCTATACATGAGGCACCACTGGAACTCATTGCTGCAAAAGACTATCAGAAGCTTGGAGGATTTTTTTTCCTTGTTTGCTTTTAAATTTGGTTGTACATCTAACAAGAACATCAAATTTCAGGACCAGACAGCATGCTGGGCTGGACCTGTTCCGTGGATAATTAGAAGCTTATTTCCTGGCCTGTCCCTCTCTGATGCATCATGCCAGACACGTTATTAATGCTTGCTAGTAACTGAAAGGCACGTTTGAGTAATTCCTTATTTTCTTCCAACAAGTGAGCAGCTAAGCACATCTTTTCATGATGGACAATTTCCGCAGAGTTTACATAGCACAAGCTCACCATTAATTTGAAAAATGTAAGGCAATTCTCCACTAACAACCTATCCAAAAGAAATGATCGCTCACTGTCTGTTTCTGGGACTCATTAAAAATTTCCTTGAGTGTTAGAAACCAAAGCTGATCACTGTGAGGTCGTGGAGTCACAGATTTTGAAACAGTGTTTACCTATGACAAAAAAGGCTGACTGCTGGTTCAGGCTCCAGCCTAGTAATAGGAAGCCATGAGTCCAGGTCCTTGCTTCCTCCTAGAGTGATGGTACAGCCATGGCCATGTTATTGAGGTCAGGCCTTATATGAAGACCACTCCGCTTGGTAAAACTACACAAAACTACAGCAGCTGAGTCTGGTGTGCAGGGGCATAGCAGGGGAAAAATAATAAATTTGTTAAAGATCGTGCTGAGAAAAGGTAATACAGAAGTTTCACATTATATAAGTTACACATACAGCATTAGCTGCAAGATTTTGCACGGCCTTCCCCTCTCTGTTTGCTCTATCTCTATATTTCACAGGAGAAACCCAGCTCCTCTCCTTGGAAGTAGTATGACAGCATTAAGCCACTACCACTGCAGGTTTCACTGAACCTGCAATGCAACCTAAAGCACTTGAGAATCACCAGAGGAAAAGGTTAATGGTAGCTGTCCCCCACAGGGCAGCAACAAGGAATCAAAAGCTGCAGGTGAGCACTGCTTACCTGACATGGCCGTCTTGGCACTGCGCTGATGAGTGGGGCTGTGTTAGGTGTCAGTCATCTACAGAAATCTCAGTATGTTTTGACTGTTTAAAACCAACCTGTGCAAACTCACAAAACAGCAATCTGTTCTGGTGCTCTCAAGCGTGTCTGAACTTCAGTGATTTATGACCTCAAAAAAAAAAAGCACTAAATGAAACAGCAGGCTTGGTGCTCCTATGCCTGGGTATTAGCTTCCTTTGGTTTCGCTCCTAGGCAAGCTTTTGAAAGTGTTGCTGTGTGCCTAGGGCTACTGCCTGTCAACACACAAACTGGTTTTGCAAAACAGCCAATATGTATCAGGAACTAAAAGTGAAGAGAGCTATTAGGTCACTTAGTCCACCACAGGGCAGGGAAGGGACAGTGCAGGTTACTCCACTTTCAAGTGTTCATACAGCAGCTGTAAGCAACCACCCAAAATGATAATCTCAGTTGTGTTAGATGACTTGCTGTGAAACGTGCAATACTTACTTCAGACAGCAGCTCAGCACTGAAATGCCAAAGGGTGTTTAATAGTTTAATAATTTAAAGGCATTTAATAGTCATTTAATCGTTTGGGAGCCACAAGGGTATGGATGCACACTACTGTGTCGTTTAGGTAAAAATTCAGGAAGCCTTAGGCTGGCTTCCTAGCACTTGTACCCATGGGTCTAGATAAAGTTGTGCATCACATGAGAAAATGCCCCTAGCTCTGTGGGTCATAGCATGGTTTGGCCTTGCCAAGCAAAGCCTGTACCTGTGATAGTCACATTATTCCCTCCGTGCTCTTCGTTTTGTCAGGAGGAAACAGATCCATTATCCACTGCTGTGAGTCCTTTCCTAGATAATTACCTCGATATACATGTAGCACTGAGCATTCAACAGCTAAACAATAATTTGGCAAAATCTCATTATCAAAAAGCCTTGGGAGCATATAAAATGTCCTAAAAATTAGAGGACATAGTTATCACTCTATAAACACAAAGACCCATCATTTAAGATGGCTTAGGGCTTCTCATTTTTGGAAGGGTTTTCACTTAAATCTGCCAGTTCCAGTGTATATAAAAAATGAAAATAAAATTTTGAAGCAATGTCTTAAGAAAAATGTAGGAGTCAGTGAACCAAAGATACTGTGGATCAGCAAGGATACTCTGAACAACAGAAATGCAAGGGAAATTACAAAATATAGCCAGCAGCACGGCTACAGAAACTCCTACTCGGAGATCAAGCCTTGGTTTATTGGATGATTTAATGGTGTGAATGAGATTTTTGATTACAAGAAAGGGGTGCCCTACAATCTGCATTATTCTTGGTAACAGAGCATTCATCATTCATTGTGCATCATCCTTGAAATATATTCAAGCATCTGAAAAGAGCAAGGGCTTCTGGTCAGATCCTACTTCTAACAATGCTTCTGAAGCACCTACAGATGCAGTTTCCAGAACAAGCCCCCGCACAAGTTGCCTCACAGGGGAAAAAAAGCATTTCATCTCTTACACTGCAAAGGCTACTCTCCACATCCCACCAAAAAGTTTTGATCTCATGAACTAAAAGAATTATCTGAGATCACACGCCCCAAGTGGTTCACTGGCTCACAGGAGCAGGTAGGATTTAGCTGAAATCCCCTCAGTCCCATCTCTTCCTCTCCCAGTTGCCTCTCACTTTCTTCAGTCAGAAATCTACTTGTTCCCAGTGGAGGAAATAGGAGATTTCCTTTCTTGATAGGTGAGGTAACTGAAAGCACAAATTACACTGTGTTTATTTAAATGTCTGGATGGCCCTCAAACTATGTATTTTGATGCACAGATGATGCTCCCAGAGTGTAATGCAGGGAAGATCCTCTCTAAAGGCAGGATCCTTACTCCTCTTTTCTTCACTAAGACGCTAGCTCAAGTCATTTCACTTAAAAATTGCCAGTGACAGCACTGCCCAGTGCTTCCAGCTTCAACTTTCTTATATCCACTTTCTATTTCAAGATATCAATTCTCCTGCAGCAGACATCATGGTGCCTGTTTCAGCTAAAGGGGTAGGAGCCGGGATGACTAAGCTGTCTCTGATAACAAGCTCTCAGTTTTACAGACTTTGAAATAAACTGCTTGGACAAAGGGAATATTCGTGGTTGGAGTCTGATAAGAGCAAACATCGATCCATGTGTACGCCTGATAGCCTTCTGCGGGCGAAGAAGAAATACAGGCAAGCATACGTAAGTTATATGCTGAAATAAATATCACCATAATTTTTGAGTTGAGGGAACACCATCGTTCATTCCGCCCCCACGCTCCTAAATTAATCACAGAAGAAGAGGAAAAAAAACTTGGATGAATAATGACACAAAGCTCGGAAATAGTGCTCCTCAGAAAAACAACAGCCACGGGAAACTGCGTTCCTGAAACATACTCACTCTCAGATCTTAACAAACAGCAGGGCTATGGTTTACTTACCTCAGCATGAGGAAAAGGAGGTTCTGGAAGATACACCTTTGTTTGTTTGTTATGACACAACCTTTACAAGAGAAGGAAAATAAGCAGGGTTAAAGAGCTGCAAACATCCTGCAGTATCTGCTGCCACCTACTGTTTAATTTCCTGGAGAAAGCCATCTCCTGTCTGTGCCATCGGGAGCAAAGTCACTAATTTGCTTTGTTGCTTCCCATCTTTCTGATTACAGGACCAACACCTACTGCACACAATGACTCAGTCACAGCCAGATCACTTGGAGAAGGTGCAAGGCAGTTGAAAGCATTATGCAACAGAGCCTCGCTACTGGGGAAAACAAATTTGTAACTAACATTCAGCAAAGTTTCCAAAGCCAAATTATCCTTCAACAGAGAAATTCCACTTACCTCACCCTACTTCTCAGCAATCATTTAGTCCTTTTGTTCATTATAATCTAATTCCCCTAGGCATTTTATTATTGCAGATATAATGCTGGCAAACTGCCCTTCATCCTGGCATAACGCTCACTGTTCCCTGCCATTTTCCATCGATCTTTTACTTTTAAATAGTAAATATTGAAAGTTGTTGATCAGCTCTAGCCAGAGTCCTCATTCACCTTATTACAGAAGATAAACAAAGATTTTTGTCAGAGGTCTGTGTGATGTTACAGTTATCTGTAGTGACAATGTCCCGGTGGCTTTTTCTGGGAAACGCTACCCTTTTCTCATATATTCTTCAATTTAATATAAACTAAATTTAATCAAGACTAAGAGGTATTAAGAATGGGAAATTTCTTTTAAATGACTAAACAGTAGAACTGAAAGGCTGGAATCCCTGAAAATCAGCCCCAGTTCTGACCTCAAATGTTTATGTTACAGGTGTTACGACATCTGTCTCCATTTCCACCTAAGTAAATACCCTACACACAAGTATTTGGAAACTAGCTATAGTGTTGGTGCTGACTTTTGAAGATAAGCCTCTACAGACAAGGAGAATTTAAGTAAATGGTGCCCGAACACTTGGGTGGCTGAATTGTCCCAGCTAGACATAGTAAGCAGAACAAGAGCTTCACTGGCGCACTGCACTCTGAGCTGCCTTACAATCCGCCGGAGGAAGAAAGGAAAGCTCCTCTTAGTTTGTCAAAATTTGGGAGCAATTTCAAGTGGTTGGATTCTCTTTTTCATGGCTCAGAATCACAGACTAACTGAGGTTGGAAGGGATCACTTTCAGACCATCTATTTCAACATTCTGTTCAACCGTGTCCAGGATCGCATCAAGCAACATTTTGCTACCTCCATAAATGGAGATTGCACAACCTCTCTGGTGTTAAACTCCAGTGTTTAACCACTCACTTCATAGTTTAAAAAAAAAAAAAAAAAAAAGGGTGTTTCTTTTGTTCAGATGAAATTTCATGTATTTTAATTTGTGCCCGTTACCTCTTCATCTCTCAGTGGGCACTACTGAGAAGAGTATGGCTCCTTCATCTTAACTTCCTCCCATCAGGTATTTCTACTCATTGAAAACACTCCTCTGAGCCTTCTGTTCTCCAGACTAAAGAGCCCCAGCTCTCTCAGCCTCTACTTATATGAAAGATCATCTTTGTTACCCTGAGCTGTACAACCATATCATTTCTGTAGTGAGGAACCCAGAACTAAACACAGTATTCCACAGGTATCTTCACGAGTGCTGAGCAGAGAAATATCACCCCTCCTGACCTGCTGGTAATGCTCTGTAAAATGCAGCCCAGGATGCTGTTGACCTTTTCAGCAAAGAAAAATTAACGTGGCTCAGCAAAATTAAGCTGGAAAAATCTATTTTCCTTATATACAAAGACCATGGTATCATCTCGGGAGTACTGGATGAGACTTCCAAACAGGCACATTTAAAAGTCACTCAAGTCATGTTTATCATTTAATCATTAATGCAAGTACTAAAAAGCACATCCTATTTGAGTTTGCATGTTCTACAGGAAACCAAGCTTCCCTAATTAAAGAAGATCTACTTACATGAGCACATACACCCTCGTAAACACGTTCACAACATTAATGAAGTATAAATTAGAACATGACAAGCAGACATAGCATACACGTATCTATTTCCCACAGCCAAGTGTGTGAACCGAGCCTGATAAAGCAGCCCTTTAACACCTACCACTCAGCAAAGATCTGGGAGAACTCGAGTGAACTGTTGGCAACAGGTGAGATGAAATAAAAAGGGACGTTGGAGAGTCCAGCAGAGTCAATATACTGATACAGGCACTCCAGCAGATCGTATATTACTCCAGAGGGGTAACAAGGAACCAACACATTTCCTCCATTCCGGACAGTCATAGCTAAGGGAGAGAGAAAAAATGATTAACAGGGTTCAAATTTAAACTCTGAGTTCCTTTAGTACAAGGAAAAGAAAAAATATCTTTAGCATAAAGTACAGAAAAAAAAAACTACTGTACAAATTAGCAGAACATGTTATGCATATGAACTGGGCAAACACTTCTGATTGTTAAATACATTTATTTACTGCCTTCTCCGGGCTTAGCAGAGTGAATGATGATAATACTCTGTTAGCTGGGGGGCACGTAACAAACTGAGCAGATGCAAAACTCCTGACACGAGAGGGCAGTCTTGCACTGGCACAAGAAGGTAAATGCCCAGCGTGACACCCACATCCCACCATCAAAATAAACCCTGCTCCATCTATTACCTGTCCCCCAGACGTAAAGGACAACAGTTCACAGGCCTCAGCTGAAAGCACTCCATGTGGTAAACTGTTCCGTGCTCAGTTTTCATTGTGCTAGATGAATGGCTGAATGTATATGTATTTCAAACAGCCCTCAGAGCTAGAAGTGCGTGAGGGGAGTGCCTTGCCTTTTTAAAAGCTCTAAATATTTTTTAATATAACGAGAACAATTTAAAACCCCAGTAAACTGTAGAGAGCATTGGACACGAGAAAAATATGAGGAAAAGAAAATCTCTGTCATCGAGGTTTATCTGAGTATAAATGCAAGTACAGAGCAAATATTTTGGGTTTTAGCAGAATGAATTACAAAAGTGCTGTACCTTATGGAAAAGAGGAAATACTTTGTCCAGCAATAGCTGCCTCGCTAAGATTTCATCTGTGGTCATGGGGTAAAACCATCCACTGATGTTAATTGCATTGCAGCAGCAGGAACATTATGCGTCAAGGCATTACACAGAAAGCTGTGAAAGAGCCTGAAAATGCACATATTAAATCTCACCGTAATCACTTCCTTGATTTCAGTTATTGACAAGCTTTGATGGGGTATGGATCTAGCACATTAAGGGTCTTCTTGCCCCACCTACGTGTTCAAAGAAGGTTTTTATGGCTGAATGTTTAGAGGTTTTATGGAGTCTAGGGAAATGCACAGACTCCGTAGTGAGATTTTTCACGTGCATTTAGGTGCTTAACTTCTTTTAGGAGCCAGTGCCTATTACACACTGCTCTCAACAACAGTGGCCAAAGACACCTTCTGTATTGGAGCTATATTATACAACATTATCTGCAGCGTAGTGGGTTTACTGTGCAGGTCTTCTCCAAATCACATACAAACTCTACCATCAAAATAATTGTGAATATGAAAAGCAACGCTTTACTTTTTCCTAGAACTTGGGAAGTTACAAAACATCTCAGCAATGTGTTATATTATCCCTCTTACACGGGCAAGTCTAAACGATCCCATCTATAAACAGGATGTGAAGAGAGGAACGAGGAGATTAAGAACGATATTCTCAAAGCCATCTGGGGGCTGAAAGTTAAGCCTCTGGCTCCAGAAGCAGAATTTACATTGCTTCATTATGCACCCAAAAATTCCACAAAGAGGAAAGACAAGTACCTATATCCACAGCAGCAAGAATGCAGCGTGGGCAGAGAGGGGATGCAGAGTGCAGGGTGCAGAAGTGATCAGTGGAAAATGCTAAGGAGTGTGTTTGCACTTCTGCCCTGAATGAGGATGCTGCCTGGAACAGCAGGGTATGTGTCTTCTGGTGATGCACTGGCACAGGCTGCCTAAAGAAGCTGTGGATTCCCCATCCCTGGAGGAGGTGCTCAAGGCCAGGCTGCATGGGCAGCCTGATTTTGTGGTGGGGTAACCAGCTCACAACAGGGGATTGGAGCTCGATGATCTTTAAGGCCCACTCCAACTCAAGCCATTCTATGATGACCCTTGGAAAAGATTCCTTCTTCTTTCACTCAGACATCAATTCACCCAGTTCAGACAAATATTGAGCTCCTCGATTTCAAGAGGCGGCAGGAAGATTTCATCTAATAATGGACTGGTTAAAGAATTTGTGCAGGCTATGAAAAATGTGGGTTTCATTATTAAGCCTTAGAGTTTGAATTTGCAGCTCTCCCTTCCCTGCAGCCATTGGTTCGCTATGGGAGCCTCAAGTTTTTCTGTTGAAAACCAGACACTCAAGATTCCTGGGGCCAAAGAGAAAATAATAGAGGGTAAGGCCTTTGAGCAGATGCCAGCTCGAACCTCAATACCCAGGAAAGTTACAGAGATAGTTAGCATTCTGCACTAAATAAAATCACAATCCAGGGAATGAAATACTCTTCCATCCACAGACCAGCCCACCAACCCAGGCATGATGGCCCCTTGAATCTCATATTCCTGGCCACACAGCAATGCGCCTTTGAAACTGTCCTGGTGAATGCTCCTAGTCCTCAAGACAGGGGAAGCCAGCAATGCAGCCATCTGACTCCTGGCAAGACTGTGTGTCAACCTTTTCGCTTAGGATATACTAGTCAGTTCCTTGGTGCAACTTTGTCTTCATTCACCGTAGATAGTGGGCACTAATTCTTGAGGGTGTTCTTTGTGGTTCTGTAAAGGGAGAAGGATCACCACCCAGCTTCTCCAAAACAGGGATGAACAACTGCACAAGCATATTGCTTTCCATGCAAGTAGCAGGTCCAAGCTGGCTCTCTGCACAACTTCCTACAGTTGTAAGTAAGAGGACACGTTTATTTGAAAGCTGTTTAAAGCCCAATTTATCTCTGTGACTGATGGATGCAGTCTCTTGAAAGAAGTTGTATAATAATCTCGGCATTTCAAATTTAGTCTCCTTCAGTAGCTCCATAACAAGTTGTTCAATTTACAGCTCACAATGAGATACTTGCTTTTCAAACAGCTGCCACTGCAAGGTCAAGTCAGCACCTAAAAAGCAAACTGTGCTCTTTTATGCTTTATATAAACATGCGCACATACAGAAAGGCATGACCGCACACGCACGCAACACATCCCAAAACTGTCCTCGCAGATAGTCTGGTAATTTTGCTGATGATGCCCCAAGCAATGTAAAAATACAACTGCTTTTCTCAAGCTGCAGAGTGCTGGTATGGCAGTGCTGTACCATAAAAAGGGGGTTGGGGCTGAACTTGGAGACAAGACAAAGTGTGTTTCAGCGCAGCACACACAACGCGGAGAGCAAATCAAGCATGTGACTTAGTAACAGTGGGAATCAGCTTCTACAACTCTATGGGCTGGAATGCAAACAGAGATCAAGGCAAAATTTTCACACGTCCATTTCTGTGGTTCACAACACTTATTCACAAACTGCCATTGCCTTATGATACACATTTTTGGAAAATTTCCAATGACTGCCTTTTTAGCAAGTATAGTTTGAGCTTCTTGTGAAGTTCTCCAAACATTGTGGGAATGAGACAACATGAAATCTCTTGTGCTCAGCTTGCCTACACTATTGCTTTTCACAGTAGCCTACTGGTTTTTGGACTTCTTCGATGGCTGACTAGACGATCTTAGAGGTCTTTTCCAACCTTAATGATTCTACGACTCTTTACACATTTACAAGAAGACTGATCTGCTATTTTCTTCTCTTGATGTTGGGGTAGATGTGCAAGTAGTGCTGGTAAGAGACTGCTCTATCACTGCATTATTCATAGAATTACTTGATGTCATCTACCCGGATTTCTGCAAGGCCTTTGACGTGGTCCCCCACATCTTTAGCTCTAAATTGGAGAGAGATGGATTTGAAGAGTGGACTATTCGGTGGATAAGAATTGGTTGGAAGGTCACAGCCAGAGGGTTGTGGTCAACAGCTCTATGTAACGATCAGCGTCCCCCAGGGGTCCATCTGGGGACTGGCACTCTTTAACATCCTTATCAATAACAGATGATGGGATTGAGTGCACCCTCAGCAAGTTTGCTGATGACACCAAGTCGAGTGGTGCAGTTGATACTGCAGAAGGAAGGGATGCCATCCAGAGAGACCTTGATAAACCCAGAAGGTGGGCCCTAATGAGGTTCTGCAAAGAAAATTGCAAGGTTATGCACTTGGGTCAAGGCAATCCCAGACATGTACACAGACTGGGAGAACTCACTGAGAGCAGCCCTGCTGGGAAGGACTTAGGGGTCCTGGTTGAT
This sequence comes from Numida meleagris, assembly GCF_002078875.1. Classification (NCBI taxonomy): domain Eukaryota; kingdom Metazoa; phylum Chordata; class Aves; order Galliformes; family Numididae; genus Numida; species Numida meleagris. Next base: position 107,108,964 of record NC_034411.1, read on the forward strand.
GAAAAACTTATCATGAGCCAGCAGTGTGTGTTTGAAGCCTGGAAGGCCAATGGAATCTTGGGTTCCATCAGAAGAGGGGTGGCCATCAGGCCAGGGTGAGGGAGGGGGTTTATTCCCCTGTACTCTGCCTTCGTGAGGCCCCAGTTGGAGTACTGCATTCAAGTCTGGGGCCCTCAACACAGGAAAGAAGTGGAGCTTTGGAGAGAGTCCAGAGGAGGGCCACAAAGATTATTAAAGGGCTGGAGCGCCTCTCCTATGAAGACGGGCTGAAGGAACTGGGCTTGTTCAGCCTGGAGAAGAGAAGGCTGCAGGGAGACCTCATTGTGACCTTCCAATATTTAAAAGGAGTCTACAAATATGAGGGAAATCAGCTTTTTTTACAAGAGTAGATAGTCATAGGTCAAGGGGGAATGGTTTTAAATTAAAGGACGGGAGATTCAGATTAGATGTTGAGGGAAGTTTTTTACTGAGAGAGTGATGAGGTGCTGGAACAATTTGCCCACAGAGGATGTGGATGCCCCATCCCTGGAGGTGTTTAAGGCAAAGTTGGATGGGGTTGTGGGGGACTTCTTCAGGTCAGCGCATTTTTTTTTTTTTGCAAGTATCACACAAATTCTGGATTCTTACATCATTTTAAGCTTCTATCTTCCTTTCATTTTTAATTGTTTTCTAATTTCTCTGCATTTATCTCTTTTAAGATAGAATTTGGCTTGAAGACATTCCGCAAAATCCTCAAGGTAGTTGAGAATGTTTCTGTAAACCAGAACAACTTGCGCAGATAAACACCCACCTGTATCTACATATGTAACACATTTATTTATATGCATTCATCTTTCGGATTTAGTTTTGGCCCAAACTACAGCTTTAAGACATTGTTTAATATTTTAAAAGCATTTTAATTAACAACAGCCTCACTATTGTTTACTTAGCAAACAGCTGCTACAGTTTAAGGCAGTAGTGACCACCAAGCTGCTTGCTAAAACACATGATTCGGCGGATATCTTGCAGAAGAGTTGGCAGCAAGGCAACCACTCCTCAGCCTCTCCAGTACAAAGACTAACACCTCTGCTCAGACTCTCCTTGGTAGTTCAAGGTGATAGAAGTGATCGTGTTACCACCTGTCCAGGGAGCAATAACCCCCCCATAAAGGTCCAGAAAAGACAGAGAAGGGCAGCACATCTGCATGTACCACAAGGTCACCAAAGCCTATCTGTAACAAAATTAGCAAAGCTTATAAACAATGAAAACACAGCCTCTAATGCACACGCACGCATATATAATTATAGGCATCACTTAGGAAAGGAAGCCACAGGTGTTAAGAATTTACAGAGTTTCAAGGGGAGGTCGAACACATTCCTGGAAGTGAAATCCACCGAGCATTACTAACTACACAAAAAGCCATGTCTGACTGAGGAAATTCCTGAAACAAAAATAGTTCAAGGCTATGAGATTATGAGGGGTAAGTATCATATAATCTCACGCAAGTCTGCTACTACTCTCTAGATATCTTCTTACAGTCCCTGCTGGAGCCAGGATGGTGACAGATAGGATCTTTGGTATAACACAAGATCATCATCTTCATAAAATGCCAAAACGCACTCTATTAATAGGTATTTATATCACAGGTAACCATCCTGACCCTGTAATTCATATTTTTCACATAAACAAAACCCACATGATTTTACCTTGCTCTTCTCACTTTAGGACCTATGACTTCTGTTTGAACCGAAACGTATCTTAATTAGGGATATTTGATTTTGATTTGGAGAAGGCGGGTGATGGAGGAATCTACCACATCCCTTTTATTATTTCCCTTCCACTACTGTGGCAGTCCCATACCGAGACTCTGAAATATTACGAGGATATTCAGCATCTGTGAATATACACAAGGATTTAAAAACAGACATAGCAAAGTATTGTGTTTTTTATTTTTAATTCTCCAAGGGTACATTTAATTTTTAAAAGTAAGATTAAAAACTATTTACACTTCAGTTCCATTCTCACTTTTATCCTGCAACCTTGGGTAAGCCACCTAAATGCCACAGCTCAAATTTCTCTCAGTTGTGCAACGGGGACCAGAACACTTGCTTGCAGTGAAGATCCCCTGATTTAGACTTCTAATGCCTTTTAATAATCTTTTTAATAGTTCTCCTGTAGTGAGCGTTTTAGTTCTCTTGAGAAAGGCAACTCATGGCAAGACAGACATGAGAAAGTGGCCTGATGACAGAAGGGTGAGAGCACAGAAGAACTGAGGTGGGGGAAGGGGAGAAAAGGAGAGAGCTGCACTGGATGTGACATTCTGAACAGGCTGGAAAATGCAGCCATTCACACTGATACCACAGCTTTGCAATTATCAGCTTTTCCAGCTGTGAAAGCGTCTGATTAGGTTTTGTATTTCTGGGGTCTATAAATATATCTTGATATATTTTTTTAAGCAGAGATTGTGCTATTTGCTTTTGATATATTTAAAAATCAGGTGTAAGAAGAGAAGCAGATGTGCTTGTTTTCAAAACTGAATGTCATAAAAAAGCACGCAAAGATTTTATACCGCCTGATATAGAGGAAGGAAATAGCAATATTTCAGATGGGAACAATCTTCAGTACCTATGCAACATGCAGTCTGTTGGCAGCTAAGCGACATACTTAGCAAACCAAGAGCAGCAAATGATTAAATCTTGTCATACCTGTTCCATTCCAAAACATTTTAGGTACAACTGGTGTCTCTCTAAGCACTTACCGTATTAATGACATCAGGAGCACATCGTAAAATCTAAACAGCTAGTTTTATGCCAGAAGATATGGCTGGACAACTTACTCAATTCCAGGAATCTCAGAATTACTTCCCACCCAAAGCAATGAGTAAGATGATAAAATACGCACAAGACTTCTTTCAATGACCTACCCAAGTTGCTGCAGAACTCTCCTACCATGCCATCTGGGTTAGCAGTAGGGATTTGTGTAAGACCCGTCAGGATGAGAACATCACTATTTTTAAGAGAAGCCTGGTCCATGGGCTGAAACAGAGCATAGTGAAATAAAATGAGTAACATGAGAGTCATAACATAGGTTTCTCTGCTTTGCACCAGAAGTACTGCAGTGCATAACAGATACAGTCATCAAGAAGGAGGACACATTAAACACTTTAAACTAGTAATCCCTTTATCTGTGAAGTTAATAAAAACACGACTGTTTACCTGCATATTTAAAGCACAAAACAAGCAATGGAACTGTAACTGGATTCAAAGTGGTATTCTCCATAGACTAATCATTTCATGGCCTTAGGAGCTGAACAACTAAAAAGACAATCATCTGTTGAGGATGTGGCAGTGCAGTCAGGAAGGGTTTCATTCTTTTGTTCGTATCTTGGCTGCACTAGCTTCCAGTCAGCTTCCTTTTGCAAATCACGGTGTCAGCTTTGATTTCCAGTGCTCACTGTCCTGGGGGGTACAGCTGCATTTTCCCCAACAATTCAGTGGATTCTCTTTGAAAGAGGTGAGATCAGCAAAGGACTTTGGGCTTGAAGCTTTCCATTTTGCACGTGAATCTCAGTTCAGCCCAGTTTCCTCCCCTGTCTTGTGAAGCCTGCTTTTCTACTCACAGTATTACAACCACAACGTTCAAATGCTCATTTAAGACTGTGCAAGCCTTTTCAGAAGTTGGCTCTGGTGAAATGGGAAATAGCTACTGCTGGTAGAAACAACAGATTGGTTTAGATTCCTTAACATTGATAAATTTTACTGAATAAATATTTACTTGTATATCTTAACTTTTTACTGTAGCTATACAATCAGGCCAAACATACAAGTATTTTCTTAAAAGTCAGTAGAAAACATGACTTGCCTTATCACCCTCCTCACGTGAATCACACCAGCACTAAAGCTTTATCCTGTATCTCTCTTTGAAGACTGTGCTAGGGGCTTCACAGTGAAATCCGTATCTTCAGAGGGCTATGACCACTGGGCCTGCTCTGCATGTTGTACTGATGGCCTGCGGTCATAGGTACAATCCCAGATTATGTGGTTGAAGTGCTGAGGGTAGTTATCACAAGCATCATCTTGCACACTCTCTAACCATGCCATGCCTGCTTCCTGGGGACAGAGGAGTTTACATCTGCACCATCTATCCACTGGCCCACAGAAGTAGCAGAAGGACCAATGATTTAATAGCCCAAAGAAATATTGTGCTGATTTGGCCACTGGCAGGTGGTATGTTAAAGCAAACGTTGCTTCTACTTTGACTGTGTGTAGAGGTGTGCACTTCACCGAGGTTGATCGTTTGACTTATTTTTATACTGGCATTTCATTAAAGTGGCATGTAAAATGTATGTCCACTTTTCTCTACTAGAAAACATACACTAAAAATTCAGAAATTATACTTGTGTACCTGATAATAAATATATATATATATATATATTCTTGATAGTCAACACTCAGCATAATTCAATCCTGAAGAGACAAAATCCACTTGCAGACGAAGTATGGCTAAGGGGAAAAGTTATATTTTAGCCTCACTCTGGGCTGGGATACATCATCCACAGCTACTGTTCAAACAAAGGAAGGCGACTGCAGCCAACTGCATGGTATTTTATGGTTACTTATTCTTGATAGACTCTCTTCGGTCTCACCAACCAGGAAAGATTTCTACCCTTCTACCAGAAGAGACTGATGAAGAGATCTCTTCTACTGAACTCAGAAGATCACCGCACAGTTAGTTGCCCGTCGTCCCTCAATGCTATTCTTAATTAGCTGAGAAAGATCTTGCTCTCACAAACATGAAGGGGAATTTCACACCAATTTCAATAGAAGTTTACACTGTGCACCACCTTGTTGGACCAGACCAACTACGTTAGATTTATCACAATCTTTGGACACGCTATGGAGTGTCATGAAAATGAAATGCCAATAATGCAATAAAAAATAATATTGAATCTGCTTGTGATAATGTACATTATGATTACGCCGTATTAGATACACATAATTTCAGCTGCTATTGCACTGAGAGGGCTTGCATCGATTTTTGTGGGTTAATGTAAAGAATATGCCTTAAAAGGCTTTTAGCGACATGTCTGAACCTGTGCTGTCAACTCCTGTTCTCCACTTCGGTGCCAACAGGCAATGGTGTCAATTCTAGCCTCAGCAGACAGCAAGGCAACATTTTCAACAGAGACCATTTGCCATAACACAGAAATAAAAGGAACAATTAATGGTGTCAGACCTAACTCTCAGATGTAACATAACTCTGTAGATTGTTGGTATAATCTATACGTAACTTAAAACTTCAAGAAAACTCTAAGCTGTAATTTATACCAAAAAAGCAATTCCATTCCCTTCCCATGGCATCTAATTCCTACTTGTGCTGCTACCTCCAACATGACATCACTAAAATCCCAGTGCTGGCAGGAGGGAGGACATAGGGGAAGGACGATGGGGTCCTAGGCAGTTTTGTTCAGGTGAGATTAACCTCATCTGCGTACTGAGAGAAGGAGATGATTTCCAGGCTACTACTGTGTATTCTATACAAGATGTAAAGAGGAAGAAGCATTGTTCCATTAGTACACCCAAATAAGCTGTGTCTTCTCATCCTAAACAAAATACTGATGAAAGCCTGGTCACATTATACTGATTTTTAATAACTATGGAGGGAGTTCCAGACTACTGGAAACGCGCTAAGACTTCAATGTTACTCAAAAAAAATCAGGATATGTTTTTACATAAGCATGCTGACTAATGGGTTATCTTTAAAAAAAAAAACAAAAAACAATGACAACAAAGTGCAGTGACTGTATTCATACACTGGAGTTTCACTATGACTGCTCACCACGATTCTATGGAAGTCAAACAAACAACTTTTCATTTTGATGAAAAACCACTGGATTGTTGAACACAATTAAGGTTTTGTGCCAACAAAGATATTTTTACTACTATATAACATCTGTCAAACACATCAAATAGATGAAGAGCTCGTTGGCAGGTCTCAAAAACTACTAGTCCTTATAGAATTATCACTTTGTAGGAGCTCATAGTGGTGTTCATGGGGATTAACATTAGGTCAAAATCTATCCATTGTCTTCAACAGCCATCTGGAAGAAAATATATAACAATGATACCTGATATGCAAATGATCATAGAATCATAGAATAGTTTGAGTTGGAAGGAACCCTTCAAGGGTATCTAGTCCAATTCCCCTGCAATGAAGAGGGAAATCTGCTAGGTCAGATTGCTCAGAGCCCTGTCCAGCCTGACCCTGAATGTCTCCAAGGACAGGACACCCACCGCCTCTCTGGGCAACCTGCGCCACTGCCTCACCACTACTACTGTAAAAAACTTCTTCCTTATATCCAATCTAAATCTCCTCTCTTTTAGTTTGAAAATGTTTCCTCTTGTCTTATGACAATAGGCCCTGCTAAAAAGTCTGTTCCCCTCTTTCTTAGAGTCCGCCCCCCCCCCGAGGTTTTTCATTCCTGCGATCATTTTTAGGGCCCTCCTCTGGATGTGCTCCAGCAGGTCTCTGTCTCTCCTGCACTGAGGACTCCACATCTGGACGCAGTGCTCCAGATGAGGTCTCACAGTGCAGAGCAGAGGGGCAGGATCACCTCCCTGGCCCTGCTGGCCATATTTCATTTGATGCAGCCCAGGATATGGTTGGCTTTCTGGGCTGTGAGGGCACATTGCTGGCTCATGTTCAGCTTCCCACCCACCAGTACCCCCAGGTCCTTTTCAGCAGATAGGCTGTGCTCTATCCTTACGTCCTCCAGTTTGCACTGATAGCATGGGTCGCCAAGACTCAGTTGCAAGACCTTACACTTGGATTTATCGAACCTCATGAGGTTCACCTGGGCCCACTGCTCAGCTTGTCTAGGCATGTCTGAATGGCATCCCATCCCTCAAGCATGTCGACCACACCACTCAGCTTGGTGTCACCCGCAAACTCGCTGAGAGTGCACTTGATGAATGTCGATGTCATTGATGCAAATGTTAAAGAGCACCTGTCGCAGTACTGACCCCTGAGGGACACCACTTGTCACTGATCTCCACCTGGACATTGAGCCATTGACCACCAGTCTCCGGGTACAAAAGTGATAAGATACCTAATAACATTTGTGATGCAGTGAATAACAAGAAAAGGACAATCTGAATGCATTCTCAATTACTTCATAAGTGATTCCTTCAAATTACACGTTAGTAAAAAATAATGCAAAGTGCAATGGACTGTATGCTAAAAAAACGAGGCTCTAATCCACCATTTGGCATAAGAAACAGTGTCAGTAGAATGAAGAGTCCAGTTCAAACCACTTCCTATAGAACCACAGAATCACCAAGGTTGGAAAAGACCTCTAAGATCATCCAGTCCAGTCCAACTGTCCATCTGTCACCAATATTTCCCACTAAACCATGTCCCTGCAGCCTGTAGCATTACCTGGGATTGTTGTGGCCAAAGAGCAGGACCCGGCACTTGGTCTTGTTGAACTTCATCCCACTGGCCTCAGCCCAGTGATCCAACCTGTCCAGATCTCTCTGTAGGACCTTCCTTCCCTCAGGCAGATAGACACTTCTCCCTTACTTGGTGTTATCTGCAAACTTACTGAGTGTGCACTCAATGCCCTCATCCAATCCATCAATAAAGGTATTGAATAGGACAGGCCCCAATACCGACTCCTGGGGAACACCACTCGTGACCAGTCATCAGCTGGACTTAACTCCATTCACAACAACTCCCTGGGCCTGGCCCTCCAGCCAGTTCTTTACCCAGCAAAGAGTGTACCTGTCCAAGCCATGGGCTGCCAGCTCAGTAAAGTACTGTGGGAGAGAGTGTCAAAGGGTTTGCTGAAGTCTAGGTAGACCACATCAACAGCCTTTCCCTCATCCACCAGGCTGGTCACCCGATCATAGAAGGAGATGAGGTTGGTCAAGCAAGACCTGCCTTTCATGAACCCATGCTGGCAAGGACTTATCCCCTGGTTGTCCCCCATAGTCCAAAGTTTCTCCTCACAGAAGTGTCACATTCATGCCTTGATAAATACTGCTGGTTTTCCTTCTGCGGAGAGCCACAAAAGAATATAGCCTAGGCCAGGTTGAAGCAGATGATTAAAAAAAAAAAAGGAGAGACTGATGTGCTGCATGCAGGTAAATACAGACACGCTATCTATTTATCTGTTGTAGCTGTTCAGTTCTTGAGATCAAGCTTCTAAATGAAGGATGCTCTGAAGCAATGCTCTTTAGGAGATATACTCACCTTGGAGGAAATTACTTACTGATCATGAACCTGACACATTTTCAAAATTATTTTAAAATACCTCATGCTAATATTGCTTTCAACTATTTTGACAACTTCTGAAGCACACAGTACCGCAAACTTCAAGCTATTCTTTGCACAAAGAATTTATGGATCTAGAGAGAATTAATTTACTGGAAATTACATCTACAGCACCATAAAGACTTTGCCCTCAGCAGAGCGGGGTGGAAATGTTGGCAGCCAGTTAGCTATCATTTCTCCCAAGGAAGGATGTTTCAGAAGTGATATAGAAGCAGTCTGTGAACTGTCTGTAAAGACTCTCAGTGAAATATGGATTTTTTTTTTTTTAAAGTCACTAATGGTCTATTGTTTAACTCTGTTGAAATTTTCCTATTTAAGGTGATAGAGAATTTCACAGCTGAGAGTAGGTTAACATCAAATCACTGATAATAAAGCATTTTAGTTGCCTTTCCCTAGTATCCTGTCTACTTACCGGAGTGGTATGTCTTCCTAATGCGCATTCAAAGTCCAGCCAATTACTGACAGAGGTACATCTGTATAGTTTCCTAACTGATCTGATCCCAGCTGGGTGAGCCCTTCTGTTGTTGTTTTTTTGTTTTGTTTTTTGTTTTTTGGCAAAGACACTTGCCCTTATAGAAGTCTATCAGAAGTGGCTGTACCTGAGGGTGTGTTGTAAGCAGAGAAGATCCTGAAACATAGGAAACCTTCTCATAGTGCGACTGGATAATCCAATTGGAACTTCCAAGAGCGTAGCCTGAGCTGAGAGGGGTGACCTGCACAGCACCGAACAACTCCTGAAACACACAGGAAGAGAGATTAACTTGAGAGCCTGAGAGAAATGAGAACAGGTTATTTTACCATCAGAGATAACAACCTAAAGTTACTTCTGCTATTCAAGGCCCTTATGAAGCTGGTATTTGTCTTATGTCTGCTGTCTTAATTTTCCCAGGTCTAACAGGACACAAGGTCTGAGAAAAACTTTTCCTGAGGTAGAGTCTTCATCAGGTCTCTCTTCCATGTTAATCCTCCAGTAGCCGAGTTCACGCTGCACCATAATTCTCACTAGAGGAACTAATTGTGGTCCATCTGGCTTTGATGTACTGAGGAAGTTTGTAGGGGCTTTAGATCTTTGAAAACTCTATACTCCCCTGGGCAAATTTTATCAATACAGTAGAGAAGGAAGGGCAACTTGTTGTGTACTGATATAAAATTCTGTTTGACTCGCACATTTTGCTATAGAAAATGTATATTTAAAGAAAAACTCATTTTACAATTTTACCAATTACTTAGTTACAAATGTTCTTTTTTTTTATTATTTTTTAATGCTATCTACTGGTGATTTAAGAACTACTCCCTGCAAACTCAATCCAAATTCCATCTTCAGCTCTGAGCACAAGCAACCTGTCAGCTGTCTCCTTTCCAGGTGTCATTAGAAAGTGTATTGCTTTCTGTACAAAGCAATGTGTTATAATTGTTTGGAGAAAGGAAAATAAGCCTCCATGTATACCTCACTAATGTGTTGTACTTTCTGGTTACTGAATAATAGAACAAGCATTCATGCAATACTAATGATTTTTCTAGTATCCCAATACATATTTGGATGCCTCTCAAAACAAGGTCTCCATTCCTCTGAGTTCGTAAGCGATAGAAAACGGACAACAAACCATTCTTGACACTGCCACATCTGGGGTTAGCTGACTAATTAGGCTTCCATTCTTTTAAAAGTTGGTTTTGGGAAGAGATGAAGTATGCTTTAGAAAGGTCTCTTTTTTTTTCCTCCCAGTAACTATAAAAGAAGAGGTGCAGATCTAAAAAGTGGTGAGATTCACCCACACTGTGAGGATAGTCAAAAGTGAACAGTAACCACCCATCGATACTGAAGAAGTGCAAGTACACTCATCCTGTTTGGCTGCTAGACAAAACTGCAGCTGTTATTTACACCATGTTAGTGATGGCTCAGGGTCTTTTTTCACCAGCTGTAATGCAGTATCACACAAACAGAAATCCATCAAATTCAGTTTGTAGCTGCACTGGTTATTGCTTCAAACTGTCTTACGCATAAACAGTAGTCTCTGAACTTTACCCATTGGTAAATAAAAGGGAGCAAACAAAAATTCTGGCGGCACAACTTACTATAATCCACCTTTTCACTTCTTATGTTGGTGTGCAACAATAGCAGGGATCATGGTGCACATGCTGCCCATAAGAGAAGAGTGTATTGCAGACTACTGAACTGTTGGTTCAGTTCATCCTACAAACTACACTGGATTACGGTTAACAGCATTAGAGGCAACAAACCTTAGCTGAGAACCTTGGGAAAGGAGTGTTTGAAGTTCAGGTGGAACCATTAGGTTTTGTTTACAATCCCTAATTTGCTCTATAAAAGAAAGCAGAGGCCGAAGCACTCAAAAGATTCCCAGAAGTGAGATACAGTAACTCAGAAGGGGATGTGGCTTACAGACAGAGAGGATACATTCATTTGGTACATCCTCCCAGCTCTCAGCAGGCCAGACATCAATTCTAAATTCACAGGTATGCCTTAAAATTGGCCTCCCCTGAGGAATAGGAGAAACAAATGGATACTCCTCATTTTCAACAAACAACAACCCTTCCTGGGAGGCAGACTAGGGTGCATTTCAATAATATACAATCTTGCCTTACTTTCTCAGGTCAGAGTAACTAGATGCTACACAGGATCTAGAAGAAAAATAGAATAGGAAGGGCATTTCTCAGGCTTTTGTAGGGAAAAAGCTGGAAAGCAAGAAGCTGTTAATATTGACCTGAGGAAAGCTCTGCTGATACTCACAATTTTCTGGGAATATCCCACTAGCTGGATCTTACTGAGAGCAGCATTCACTTCTGGCATGGTGTAGCACTTCCTCCACATAGACACCTCCACTGCATCTTTCAGAGGGGCTGGCAGCAATCTGCAAAGATCAAAAGGATCAGGGTATTTTCAGAACTTCCTGATGGACCACCACCTTTTATTCCCATTCATATCCCTAGATATTTGATTTTCCCCTTTTCCTCCTCTTTCTTTTAAATATGTGTGGTGCTTCAAAGCGAGGAGCAAAGACTTTCTGCCTGTTGAGAAGCAGAACCATACTGTCCATTTTACCTCACCCTAAAGACTGCTCTCCTTCAGCTTTCTTACTGTTGTTCCTATCCAGGTCTTTCTTCAAAGTAGCTGTGGTACAGGTACTACAACAACTCCGGTGTTATTTTTGCCACTGATGAAGGATGTTTGCTGACCTGACACGTCAACACGAAATGCACTACAAGAATCGGTAGAGATGACTTCCATCAGCACCTACTTTGTATATCCCAGTACTAAAACTAATAATTTTAAAATAAAAAGTAAGCTGCAAACTTGCGATTAAAATACCAGTACCGGAGTATGAGCAAACACGGGCTCTGCTCTCAGTTTTGACACCACTGTCCTACAGGAGCACGTGTCCCTGCACTTCAGATTCTTTGCCTTCAACTCAGATACCCTGCTCACCCTCGGAGCGTACTGGCAACACTACATTAGCTGACACTGCAGAGCACTCTGATATCCCCTACACGGAAGTATTTAAGATGCTTTACACCAAAGAAAAATCCATCCATTCTGCTCTTCACAGACACTGCAAGTTAGCTGGACAGCGTTGTCAAGGGAAGAAGTGAACCGTAATGTCACAGGCTGTAAGAGAGATGGCTAACTTCTGGGAAATAAATCTTCCTTAGCAACATGAACTGAGGCAGGAAGCAGCACAGCTGCCAAATGCCAAAGAAGAATAGGAATTTTTTTTTTGTATATTAAACCAATGCTAAATCAAAGGCTAATTCAAACCAATTTCCAAAGATTTATGGAAATTGGTGAAGTTTCTTTGATCAATTTGTTTAAAAGAATTTAATTTATTGTTATATCTACTAGGTCACTGAACTCCTCCATAATTTAAGATAGTGAAGAAAGGATTAAGACCAGCTCTTGCCAAGACCGCTGTACAGGTCTAGTGTGATAAGTGTAATTCCAGCACTTGCTGGCTGAAAGCATACTGCGCTTAAGGAAACAAACAAAGCGTTCAAGGTCTTTTTTGGGAAGTCATAAGCAACAAAAGGCCAAACAACGTGGATAGTTGTCCACCACTGCACTGAAGCAAATTGCCTGTAAAAGCCTTTAACCTACCATAAGAAGCATTTAGTGCTGGATGCTTTCAGGAGCTCCTCTTCTGGGAAGGGGAGAATATATCTCCAGGTAATGAAGAAAAGCGGGGAATTGTCCTTGGTGATAGAAGCAAGTTCCTCTTAGCTTTGACTCTGGCTCTGTTGTAAACATACTCTGATTCCTAACAGAGACCAGTGGGACCAGTCCCCAGTTGTTTCATTCTTTCCTGGTTCCTCAGGTGTGCCCCTGCTCACATTCAACCTGTCATTTCTAAAATCTGCACGCATTCCTAGCGGATATTTTCCAGTTGTGAGTTTAGCTACTAACACTACAGTAACAACCTATTTGGATCACCTCGTAACAGCCAGATGTATGCGGGTAGATTCAGGGACAGTCAACCTACAGCCATGACCAGGGAGGTATTGTGAAGCAGCACGATCCAGTCATTAGACTGGATCATCCAGATTTCAGTCTGGAGAAGAGGAGGCTCAGGGGAGACCTCATCGCTCTCTATAACTACCTGAAGGGAGGTTGTAGTGAGCTGGGGGTCGGCCTCTTCTCTCTTGTAACTAGTGACAGGACGAGGGGGAATGGCTTCAAGTTGCACCAGGGGAGATTTAGGCTGGACATTAGGAAATACTACTTTCCTGAAAGAGTGGTCAGGCGCTGGAATGGGCTGCCCAGGGAGGTGGTGGAGTCACCGTCCCTGGAGGTGTTCAAGAAACGTTTAGATATAGCGTTGGGAGACTAAGTTTAGTGGGGTTGTTGGTGGTAGGTGGATGGTTGGACTAGGTGATCTTGTAGGTCTTTTCCAACCTAGCTGATTCTATGATTCTATGATTAGTATAAAAAAATTCAGGCTTAAGAAGCTCAGGGTTTTGTATTCTTCACTGGGCATCTACACAGAGACAGCTGCTCCTGTTTAATGCAAAGGATAACGTCTGGTATACAACATAACCTGTTCTTGTTTGGAAGGAGAGGAGGGTGTTGGTACCAAAACAGAAGAGTGCCCTTGTTGTCTGCTACCCTCTTTTGGGAAATGCCCTTCCAGACACTTTTAGAAAGATGTTAGAGAACATCAAGCAGGCAGTCACCAAAGTATCTTTCATAAGGCAAACTTCCTGTTTAGCCCCCTGAATCCTAATCAGCACGACAAATAACCTAAGCATCTAGAGAGCTTCCAGGAGACTGCTCATTTCAAATAAAAACCAATGGCAACAGAACTTGCTAAGCAATTAGTTTAGACTGGATCAGATAATGGAAAAATGTAAGCCGCTATAATGAACTTATTATATTTTACACAGCATTTGCATTTAAAATGCTTCAGTGCTTAATCTAATGAAGATGATAATACTTTGTGTTTTATACTAACTATTCAGAGTAGAACTAGCTGAACTGCAAAGCAGTAATGATGATTGATCAGCCTGAAAAATTAAAGTTAGACTCGGAAGTAATAAGTACTTTGTTCAAGCAACAGCCAAGAATTTAAAAAAAATACACCAAGGATCATATTTTCTTAAATAATGGATGTCAGTCTAACCCTGCATGTGCCATTAGCCAGGTATTAATTTGTGGATCTGTGGATGTTTGCTCACATGCTGTAATAATCAGTTCCATAAATGCTTGCATGACACTTGCCATCAGGAATCTCAAAACATTTTGCAAACATTAATTAAGCCCCTGTTAGCCATTATGGTGGGTAGAAGTTCCATTTTACAAAGGCATAGGGAGGTGAAGAGAGGAAACCTCAGAGTACAGGCAGGGCTCAGTTGGAAAGAGAATTCAGATTTGGCCTGTTCTAGCCCACAGACACCACTGGTTCATACCAGCCTCAAGGCTGGGTTTAGAATAGGAAGATTTATAACAGCTGCAGGGCTGCCAGTTACATTTGGTTATCTCCCTTATCGTATCGTTTCTTTGCTCTGCCTCTAGATTGTATATGGAAAAAGTGTACATTTTACCTCTAAGAGTTGGGGGACCTGACATCTGATTGAGGTTCCCTGCAAGACATTGTTCTGTAGCAGTGCTATGTGCTCAGCAGAGGTCCTGTAAGTGGGACAGAAGGGTGGGTCCAGTCTCTCCTGGGGGGTGGGCTCTTGCACTTTCCTCTCACTTCCATTGGTACCTCATTAATACAGCTACTTGATAGCAGAAAGGAGGAACCGTGGATGCTAGGGTACTTCCCCAGCAAAGGGAGACAAAAAAAATACTTATTCTGTAGCAGTCAAATCAGAACAAAGATCACATCTCTGAGTTCACTTGTGGAATAGTCAACAGCGTGTAAAGTGCTAGCCAGCACTTTTTCTAAAATACGACCACCAGGAAAGTGACATTAAATGAGCTCTAAGATATATGATCCTCCTTTAAACCATGCATACAAAACACAGGCACTAGTGTGACGAGAATAATGGCTCCAGCTCTCTTTCATCACGTAACTGTGAGCCTCAGGAGTCATTCTAGTCAGGCCAGCGGACTTCTAAATTAAAAAACACCACTCTGATGAGTGTACCTCAACCAGCACAAAATCCTTATCGACCTTATCATCTTTAGTTTTGTTTCACATCTTCATTTTGTTTCCCTTCTTCAGAAAAGCGAGTTACTCTGCTGAGATAAGACTGCTCCTGTGCTCAGTAGGGGAGTATGTTATATAGCTAAACATATGTTAATTTGGATTTTTAATTTCCTTGCTCTGTGATATTAGAAGATGACAAAACTACTTTTACAGCTTAGGAAATAATTCACTTTTAGTAAACTCTTAAATCAAGCCACATTAAGAATAGAAAATAAGATCAATTAAAATGCACAAAGCAGCATTTAAAAATAACTTTAACCACGTCTGTATTTAAAATGCACTAGCAACAAAACTATTTCCTCTATAGAACATATTGTGCACCTGAAGTTATCTTCACTTCCAAGAAAAGCATTAGCTGCAGTTAGTAAACTATTAGGAAAAGTTTTGGATTACAAACACTTCCAAAATTCTAGAGGCAGAACTTTGAACGCTTCAAATCTCAATTTTGAGCAACCTTGATTTGTATATTGATGGAGTAACAGAGGTAGAGTTTCCAATTAAACCTTCAATTTGTTTCTAAACTTTAAAACAGTGGAAAAAAAAAACCAACAAAAAAACCCCCTTCTGTTGTGCAAGTGTGAAAGAGGTTACAGCCTGTGAAGAAAGGTGGCACTGCACTGTGCTTTGCTCCCAGTGACTTCTAGCAGTTCGTTGTCTTGACTTCCTTAGCATTTTGGCAAACATGAAAGTAAATATCAGTTTAAATTAAACTTCGTAATATTGTATTGGAATATTTTTAAACAGCTTGCTAATTTCATCAACTTCTTATGATGCTAGCACAAAAGTCTGCCATTTTTATCTACCATCATGGAGCTACACTATGTGAGGGAAGATAGGGGAGGCATATGACTTATCAAGTCCTCTTCCAGGAATCAAGCTTGTGTAGTTTTTGTACAGCACTTAACTGTTTTTGCAGCTCAGTGGCATTAGCAAATCAAACCTCAAATGGTGGCAGCTGACCAACCTTTACACTTAATTCTAAAGCTTGGTTAGAGTTTTAGTGTTTTAAGTCAGTCACCCTCCCCAGATGGCTTGTTCCTCACCTCTGTACCTCCTTGTTCTTCCACGTGGAGGCAGACTGAGCCTTTGGCACACGTTCAATGGAATTCACCAGTTCTTCCATGAGAAGTCTGAAACGACACAATAACTAAGTTACTGGTATTGCAGCCTTTCAGGTAAGACATAACCTGGAAAGATTTGTCCCAAATCCTTCCAAAACATCACACGAATTGTAATGCTATCAAGCAGTTTTAAAGAGGGCTTCTTCCTCCAGAGGCATTGCAGCAATTAGCAGTGCTACGCCTGTTTTCCTGCTGAGTACATCAAATTTCAGCTAGTCCTGTTCTATCTGACCATGACACTAAAAGGATCAGGATTATTTGGAAAGGAGAAGGGCAAGAGGAACTCCCAGATCTCTCCTGCTATGCAAGATGATTTCTACATTACTGCCTGCTTGCCATAAGGAATGAGACAAAATATATAAAGAAAACTTGTCAGGTGATGTCTGTCTGTTCACCACTTTGAGAAGTCAAGCACATTGTCAGAGGGAACCCTCCTCATCTACAAGTGCACAATACAGTAGTTGGCACAGAAAAATATGTCAGTCATTAAAAACTGTTAATATGGATTTCACTACCCAAAACTAAACAGCACTTGCAATTGTATGCATGCTTTCCTTTGAAGGCAGGAAATGACAGATTTAACTGCAGAAGAATAGTAGAAGAATTACCTGGGATGGTGAGAACCATACCAGAGTCAACCTTCTAACAAGACTGTGCTCGTTACCTTCAGCTATGGGCCAGGAAGAGCCCAGAGATCTACTACTAGTTCATATTTACATAATTCCTTTCTCTTTCAAGGGTCTTTAGTTTTTGTTTTTACACAAAGGGAGAATTATTCTGGTGTGGAAAGTTTGCATAGGACCTTTAATAGACAAAGGTTCCTGGCCTAAAGTGCTTACAGCAGAAGTTCAGAAACCACAGCCTGATCTGATTTCTAATTATTGAACACGGCAGCTGCAGTGCATGAGAAATGCACACAGCACAACTCCAGTTAGACACATCCAGGAAGAAACCTGCAGCCTCTGCTTGCTGGAATTGATCTATCCAATCAACAAACTTAGGAAGAAAGTACTACCAAATTAGATGACCAAATACTAAGGTTTTGACAGCATTGGAACACCTTGCATTTTCTACTTGTCTTGTATTTCTTTGCTTGTTCTTTCTTGCTGTTTTTCTTTGTGCTTCTCTTTAGAGCTAAGAGCTTTTGAGAGAATCTCAATTGTCATTTGAAACGAAGCCAGCTTGAATTCCCTTCCATGGTGTGAAGACTGGTATGGATCTCAAATACTGAAAAACTACAAAGCAATAATCTTAAAAGCATTTATTAACATATTGGTGACTTCTCTTTTGTTTAAGGGAAGCAGAGAGGGCAGGAAAGATCTTTGATTCATGGTTCTTGAAGGTCTGAAGCAGCCTATACAGTAACTGCTGCTCAAGGTGTCTCAGTCCACCCAGGATCTACTATCCAACATCTGCCTGGACTCAACACAAAACATCTGCTGTAAATGACAGACAGTTCCAGAGTTTGGGAAACACTGAGTTAACACGTTTTCAGCACTAAGGACTTGGCTGGTATTCAGCTACTGCCTAAGAGCCTCTTCGGAACATTAGACACCGCTCCTCTACCCATATTATCCTTTACACCTTTTCCTCAGCAGTGATGAAAGAGGAGCAGAGAATATCAAGGGGCTTTTTACCTGCCAATTTGAACAGTGGGCTCAGTGGCATACACTGTTCCAGTGAATCCTGTGTACTCTGTGATATAGGGCAACGCCATCATGCAGTGATAGTTTGAGATCAAGATTACATCCACTGTGGAGAGGTCAAGCAGCTCAGTCTGAAAACAGAGGAAGGAGATCAGCAACATGTAACTCCTGCATGCAGTTTAAGCAATGACAGAAAAACTTTGTTGTTTTTTTTTTCTTAAACTTAATGTTGCAGAGAAGCAAGCAGCTTAAAAATAAAAAATAATAATGGGAGGGTGCATATGTTAGCTGCAAAGATTAACGTTTCCTTTAAATAAACAAGATTCACTAAAAGGCTCTCTAAAATTATTCCCTTTTCAGATCTAAAAAGGAAACCATGTCCTGGGTTTGTCTGTCTTCTGTGTAATGAAATGGCTGCCGTTAGGGGAAGCATTATCATTACACTTTTATCAAAGAACTGATGGGTGCACTTCCTCAGTGAGGAATGATGGCTGTCCAACCACCATAACTTCTGCACTAGCAATTTATCAGCGGGTCTCGTACTTTTTATGCTGCATATGGTACTGTACCCTAGGAAAGAGATCAATGTACGTTGCATTTATTCATATGCTTACAATAATTTATATATATTTTCCCAGACTAAATGCTCGGCATCTTTATCATTCACATTTTCTACAGCTAGAGATTAAGCTCGCTCATATGATACCACAAAACAGATGGGTGGGTCCAATTTGTTTTGAAGTGACAGTTAAGACAGCAGTTCAGAGAGCGAAAGCAGAAGATTTCACACATTGTTAAAGGAATTTTAATTAGAAATATTTACTGGTAATGCTATAACACAAATGGTGTCAAGCCAGAAATTTACAAGATATATGACCTCTAACTCAGTTATTATAGAGCAGCTAATGGAATCCAACAGTCATCAAGCACGTATTATCTGATTACAAGGCTTGGTCCAGCAATTTGAATAGAAATGGCAAGAAAGTAGGTCACTTGTCTTTTCAGAGGGCTGACACAGTGCTCTGGTGACAAGCTGCTTAACTCACAACCAAGCGTTCACGGTTTCAATCCATGATCACAGATGATTTTAGAGCCATGATCTCCAATCTAAGTACAGTAGGTAAACATGACCCTCCAATTCATGACCGGACACCTTTTATTTTAGAGAGCTTGCCTGGCAGAAATACACTACATGGTTATCAAAGAGTCTGCTGCTGCCTGCTCCTACCAAGCTGGTCCTTCCCAGTTTGGTTTTCAGCTGTGTCCAGGC
Organism: Numida meleagris; assembly: GCF_002078875.1. NCBI lineage: Eukaryota > Metazoa > Chordata > Aves > Galliformes > Numididae > Numida > Numida meleagris. The sequence goes on from NC_034411.1 coordinate 107,127,973, forward strand.
TACACAGAATCAAATGGAGAGTCGCTCCAGGCCTGAGCTGAATCCCAGCCCAGCAAGCCACGGGGAGGTGGAGGATGCAGACTATCACTTTCCAAGCTTAAGTGTCCCATATCTCAGCATCCCAGAAGCATTTACTAATAGGATGAAAAGGGTGTAAAAACCAAAACAAAGTAAAATCTTCCCTGGGATTCGCAGCAATCTCAGTAAAAGTGCCTATGAAGAGAAGAGATTTAAAAATGTTTCTTGAATGTGAAGTGAGAGAGACTAGAAGGTTGCCAAGCAAAGAAAGGGCAGCACTCTGCACTCTGACATGTGGAAGTGTACTCTGCTGCTGAGACAGCCTCTTATCACCTTGTGGCTTCTGGACTACATTCAAAATTTGGCTTTCTTTGGCAATGGTGTTCCTGGAAGTGATAGCGTGATTCTTAAACTAACCGCTTTTGCAGACAACTTTCTTCAAAAGTAGCGGTGTGGAACGAGAAAAAGACAAAGCCTCTTTCACGCAAGCTCCTTCTTATTCTGTGTTGTCAAACACTAGCAACGTTTCTACTTTGCTGATGTGTCTGCTGGAAATGCTCCTGCAGACAGGGGAGCCTGTCAAGCTGGTGATGTGCGCTGTGTATCACTAGCAGATCTGTTCCTAGTGCTTGCAGAGAGGACTTGGCATCTGCTGGGAACCTGGGGAACTGAAGCATTTGAGAGGCTATTTGCACAGCCCCTGAAATGGTGACATGTGCAGCTGGTTGCTATCTTCTAGTCACAAGGACTGCTGGAAAACAGTTACATTCAGTGATGGCATTGGCATAATGGAGCTGCAGGTCCCCATCAGTCATATTTCCAGCTACAGATGGGGGTATTTTCCAGCCAAATAAAGTAACCAGAGTGGTGAGCTGAAGCACCCTAAATCCCAGTAGGTAATTGTTCCTGTTTATGGCCTCAGTTCCAATGGGAATCCAGAAAGTGCACTCCAACCCTCCCTAAATCTGGGACATAATGGCGCTTTCTACATCCCTGCTCTTCTCCAGGACATTAATCAAAAAGCACAAAAGAATGCAGAATTATTGTTGTGTTGTTTTTTTTTTTCCCATTTGTTTCATTTTGGGTTGTTTTGGTGATTAGGTTATATTTCTTCCTGCTGGGGGAAACAGCAATTGCACAGAGAACTGCCGACACTGTTTCCCAAAACCAGTACCAGAGCTGCCACCTTACTTTGAAGAATCAAGATTACAAGAGCCAGAAGCTCCAAGAGGTGGGTTTCATGGTATCAACAGGCATAAATCCCATTGCTAGTACCCTAGAAAGCTGGCAGCAATCTTCCAAGACAGATTTGCAGCTCACATCAACAAGACCGGGCAGAAAGGAGAAAAAAATCCCTGCCCAAAAGCAATCCCAACATGAAATGAAAGAACTGATGCTATCACAGCCTGAACACAGCTGAGGAAAGAGGATACTGTTCTCAGACTATTCACCATCATTCATCCTCACCACTCTTTGCTCACCTTTGCATTCTTTCAGCTCTCCTACAGAGAGGTAAACCCAGTTATCCAAACACTTTCAATAGTCTTGCTTTCCTCTCTCTTTTTTTTTTTTTTTAAATTGACACGTATTCTTGGCCAAACCAACCTAAGCAGCAGCAGCTTGCACAGCTATGTCTATGCAGATATGAAGGTACAGTTCTTTTCTCAAAGTGGCACTGATGAATAGCACAAAATGCAGTGAAACTCTGTAACCCAAATTTGCTGCAGGCAGGAACAGCAGGTCTGACTGCAGCCCTGCAGCACCAAACAGTGGCTTAACCACAGGCCTCTCAGTGCAGCTCCAAAAGGCAGGCCATGCAGCCCTGGTCAGAGACTTTCCTCCTCTTCATTCACTGCCTTATCCAGATCAGCACTTGTTTTCTGACATAATCTAGTCTGGATCAGTTACATTGCCTTTGGAGAGCCCATAACAAGGACAGTTAAGCCTTTCTTATTCTTTTGTGAGATGTGGTTCTGCTTAAGAAGACCTTCCAGATCATAGCAAACCATTGTAGAAAAGGGATGTTTCCATCTTTTTTCCAGTGTCATAGATACTAGAGGTACCTTAACCCGACCACAGGGGTTTTAGTACTACTATTTACAGAGTCATAATAAATTAGCAGGAATCTGCTAATAACAATAATTAAGCAAATTTCTCACACACTAACTGATTTTTAAGTAAGGCTTTGAATTAACTTACCTCTGGCAAACAGAACTCTGGCACAGAATCCACAAACACATGGCCAGAGCACTCCTTCAGCTCCTGTGAGAAAAGCACATCAAACAAAAAAGACACAAAAACACAACACCATTACTCCAATCCAGTGAATTTTGCACTTTCAAAACCTTTTGTTTATCATGGGCAATTTCCAGCCCTATCCTACATTGTATTTATTCCCCTTCCAGACATCATTCATTATAAGCAAATCTTCTGCAATTGGTTTTGTGGGAGATGAATCCCTATCTTAGGGCACTTGATGAAACACCCACCAGGGATCTAGGCTCCACATGGCACTTTTGTTCTATTTATCTCTATTGGATCTCTAGTCCTCTATTTTCTCTTTTTTCCAGAGGTGACACTGGAAACTTCTTTCAAATGAAAAGTGACATTCTTCCACACTACGCATGGAAAAGAGCAAAGAAAAATATTCTCAACTCTAATCCTAGCCTACCTCACGAGGTAGCAACCTTCCACGCTCTTCCTTCTCTCACAAATGCTTCTTTTGCTTGTCCCAAAGCATGCGGTCTAAGCCAACTTCAGTCTGATAGAATTAAAAACTGAATCCAATTCTTAATAATTACAGTGCACCTGCCAACTAATAACGAATGAGCAATTACATCTAGTGGCAGAAGTCTCCTAACCTCATCTCAAGGGAGTTCAAAATGATTAAAACTAGATCGCAGCAAATTTCAATGCCTCTCCTGCACGTAAGTTTTATAACTGTCATCCGGAGAGTGCTATAACAGAACGTCCACCCGACATGATAAAACATCTGCCTTTGACTCCTTCCCTTGCCTTTTTCCAGCATGGGTCAAAGTATTTACCATTCCAAGCAGCTACGATGGTCAAGGTGAAGGTATGAGATGCTGCCTTTGAATTTTTAACACACGTTTTCCATTGACCCTGCGCAAGTTTGAAGATTCTCCTGAGCACGCACTGCAGGAGCACCAAAGAAATGTAAATACCTCACTTACAAAATATACTGACAGCCTATTTGTTCTTCAGATAGAACAGAATTCAAAGGCTCTGAGACTAAAGATGGAGTTCAGGAGAAGCAAATTTAAACTAGGTAACTCCATTCCTGCCACAGAGTGTCTGTAACTCTGTGTTTCTCAGCCAGCACATGCTCTGAAGAGAGCTAATACTATTTTACTTACAGAAAGTACTGCCTATATAGTTTCTTTTGTCTCCAATGAGAAGAAAACTCAGGTCTCAAATCTATGACCTTCAGTTTTCTTGCCTGTAAGAACCAGATCAGCCCAGAAGTCCCCTACAAAAGGGACTATTATTACCATTTTCCTTTCATGCTCATGTAGTTGGAGAACAGTCTGTTAGAAGAGTATTTTCTCTACCAATAGCTATTGCTGTACATATTTGAAAAATATCTGCCTATTTTACTAGCATCTGACATATTTTTGTGTTCATTGTTCCCCTATGGCAGATCAAGCTGGATGCTGCAGTGCCTAGTTTCGGTTGAAGCCCAGATAAATTCTCATTATAAAACTACTGTAATGAAAAGAAGGGAAAAAAAAGAAAAAAAAAAATGTCTCTAATAGTCGAGTCAGTCCTGTGTCTTAGAATTTAGGAGGCTGGAGATGAAATCCTCCCTGCTACGTCCAGTGGCAGAACACACGAAGCCAAAGCTTTTCTTCTGTAAGAAACCTCCCATGGGGAAACCATTCACTTGTAGCTTTCCTGTCTAAAAAAGGGGGATGATATCAACCTCATTTACAAGTTAGCTATGAAGCTTTACCGTCATAAAAGCGAGGCTGTTGAATAAGAGGCACTCTACAAAGGTAAAGTACTGTTATTTATGTAGCTCAATGAAACAGGAAAATATTCAAACTGATGGTTTCTGCATTTTAAAAGGATATTTTAAAAAGCTACCTCTGAAGACTGAAAGCCTCAGAGTTGCAGCTAACATTTGGTTTGGAAATGTTCTGCTCTACATCATGGCTGGTAACAGTACACACAGAAACCTTGGCGATGAGTCAGCATGATAGTATTGCTCCTGTAGTGCAAGCCCCTACTCTGTCCGTTGGCTTTTTGCATGGCAAGAAAATTCTAACCATCAGTACATTACCTTGTCCAGAAACGTGCTTCCATCTTTCAAAACTAATCCAGGAAGTTTGGACAGCCTGGGGCTGCAGAAAGAGAGAAGAAATTATACTGAAATACGAATTCTTTCATTGTCACTCGCTGAGCACAGATCTTCTGTTTTGCTGTCAGACAGGAAAAGAACACCATCTCTGTTTCAGGGAACTAACAATCTCAATAAAATAGTTTCACAGTGTTTAAGTGTTCACTGAAATGACTTTTACAAATCATCATTATGACACTTACACATTAAAAAAAAATAAGAGGACGACACATGCAGGGAGTTTGATTTTAGTCCTTTACGATGAGAATTTCAAAAAGGCTCAGTGCTATTTAAGTTGCCTTAGGTGAAATTGGCTGTATAAATGGAAGAAAGATAAAGGCAGCAGAAAACTTTATGTCTGAAACAATACATAAGGACTGTAAAAGTGAATCTGCTTTGGGACAGAAGATGACAAACGGTCACTAGTGTGAAAGTGAAGTGGAAAGATCGACACCGTGGCCTCAGTCATTTATGGACATAGAGGGTGTGATTTTATAGCCACGTAAACCACGGTTTCATGCTCTGAAGACCCACACCAACAGCTGTACAGGCATGTAGCTGTGTTGGAAGGAGAGAGAAGCAAGCAGACTTTGTTGTAATTGCATGTTTTATGCTGACAGCAACAGCAGCCCCTGCCCCTCTTTTTAAATACATTTGTGTTTTCAAATGCTAATAAGGAAACTTCAAGGATAACAGTGTAATCCTGAGTTTACAGTAGGAATTGCTTCAGCATTTCATGCCACTACGCTTCACAGTTACACCTGATTTTTGTGTGAGCCTATAGCTTAGTTCTGAAACTCCTGGTGACTCAGATTCAAGCACACCTACAGAAATCCAGAAAAGCTGAGGAAATGAGAGAATAAAATCTGCCTGGAACAAAGCCCTGTAAAAACTTCAGATTCAGAGACAGAACTTGAGAACCTGGTTGCAGTGAAACGTGCAAGTGTTTTGCACTGAACTCTGAAGAGAGGAATGCTTACGCGCTGTAAGGGCTTTTGAATTTCAGTTCTTGAAAATAGGAAGTGACTCAAAGGCTCAGAGGAATCTTGTGTTTAAACTAACATCAGCATGAAAGATCTGTTCCTAACCGGTACTCCAGCAAGGCACAAGGAAAAGGGGGAAATAAAGACTCATGGAGTCAAGGCAGAAGGTAAGAAACAAGCAGAAGGGTGTCATAAAGAAGCAGCAGGAGAAGCTATACCAGAGAAGCATGACCCTCTTCTGAGGATGAAGAGTAATTCTGAAGAAGTCTGGTGATATAAAAGATGAGGTGCCTAAATGTACTCCCAATAGACATGCTCAAAAGCACAGATTGAGTACTGTATTTCAGAGATGGGTGGGGAGAGCAAATGATCTAAGGGGAAAAGCTGGGAGAAAGCAAGAACAAACTGCCCTGCTAAGCAGCAAATGCAGCAAGTAAGGGAGGAGAGGGCAGAACCGTTGCTTGGAAGGGCCAACTGCAGGCCTGCAGAACACTGCCTCAGAGCCAACCCTAAACAGGGGCAGTCACAGCTTCGTTTTGCTGCAACGTGCAAATCCCTGAAGGATGAGATTCCAGAGAGTCTCTGGGAATGGCTCTAAGTGTGAGACTAAGAAAAACTTCACCCTTGAGATGCTAACGTCCCATCTGAGGCTCTCAAGTAGCAATCTGTGACTACTAGCCCCCGACACGGTCGCTCAAGAAGAGTTTACCTATTCTTTTCAACGTCCTTTCTGGTAGATGCAGAGTGCTATTAGCTCCTCCTCCAGCCTCCTCTCTGCTGGATCACATAAGGCCAACTCCTCAATCTCTCGGTACAGTCATGGGCTCTGAACCCCAGTCATCTCAGACTCCCCCTGAAAACCCTCCATGTCTCTCAGCATCCCCCCCCTTCAGCTGGGAGTCCAAACTTGGATCAATCTGTGCTTTCTCCAGCATGAGGCCAAGAGGAATAAACTTTTCTTGATCTGCTGGCCATGCCTGTCCTAATTCAGCCTTGTATGTGGTTTTGCCTTACTCATGAGAGAGCACAATTAACTTGTACTAAACCTGGCATCCACTGAAGAGTACACAATCTTGTTAAGAGAGGCAAAATTAGCAGATGGGTCCTGTGTGGGGGGGTAAAAGTGGAATATGCAACACAGGACAGAAAGGACTTTTACCTTGAAGCCAAGAAGAAACACAGTTCCTGCCGACATAGTTTTGACATTGTAATAGAGTGATTGATTAATCCAAAATAGCTAGAACTGTCACATAAATAATGTGAGCAAGTGTGTCATGGCTAGACAGGAAAGGTTAAGAGCTTCCCACATGTTCACCTTGCAGTTTTGCATTTGACTTTGGTACAGGGGAGACAATTCCAGTTGACAAACTTCCCTTAAAGTGCAGGAACTGGCTTGGAGCATTTGGCAACTGCTGCACTTTGTGCACGCTCCATGAGCTGGTGAGAACAAGGAGAGACATTTCCAGGATGAGATGGAATCTACATACCTTTTGCTGGCCTTCTTCTGAAGACCAAAGAATTCTAAAAAACGTCCAGTTTTTTTAATGAGACAAACACCACAGCACTTTACTCTCTCACAGATTAAAGCACAGGCTCTCAAAGTGTTTGCTCAAGGAGGGTCCTGTGTGAAGTAGGACACAGGCTCCAGCTGCATAGCAAAGATCTACTGTAATATCAGAGGTAACTATTAGGGCAGCGTCACAGATCGCATTCAAAGACTTGCAGAGCCCAAGTGGTTCATGGATCCTACTTTGGGGACCTCTGGCTCATAGACAGCAAAGAGGAGCGTAGCTCCCCTCTGGTCATGGTTTCAGGTGGGTCCGTCCCAGCCTAGCTGCAAGAAGCACTCCTAATTGTGAGAGGAAATACAGCTGGTAATAACCTGAGGTCTGACAGACATATTTCAAATTCTTGCTCTGCTACAAGCATCATGAAAGATCTCAGTCGGGCCGTCTTTTAGTCTGTTATCTGGAAAATGTTGATAATGTCAGCTCTCTACCACCTACCCACATTATGCTGATAATACACATTTGAGTTTCAGAGGTATTTAGACATCCTGGTAACGGAGACCAGATATATAATGTTTCTACCTCATTTCCACAACTCCCTGCAGGACATCTGCTTTGTAGAATACTGAAGAGATCAATTACTTGCCCAAGTCCGTACTTAGGACAATCCTTGCTGTAAGGGGTGTTCAATCACCTTACCGACATGACTGATTGGATTTAAATCCAACTGCTTGCTAGGATTCCTCTGGGCCATCAGGGGTCAAATCTGACATCCTTTCTTATTGAGTTTGAGTCATTTTAGTGCAGACATTCTGGAGGTACTTGGGGAATTCCAGGTTGTGACCTGCAATTTGGCTGTTCATTCCCAGGGTCTGCTATCAGTAGACAAAGCTGGCATATCCCCAGGGAGCACTGATGCCTGCAGTTCTAAGAACCTCCTAAGCCTTTGTTCAATCACCTAATTTTGCTACTTGTTCCCCTTTCAATTTTGTTTTTCTTTCAGGAGTGGGGAGAAACTACTGCAAGGCAATTCTGTCCGTAGCTGGATTTCCCCAATTTTTTTTTTTTTTAATTCTTTCGAAATCTACTATTGCTCCTAAATATTATAGTTAGCAAAAATAAACTGTCACACAGATCCGTCTCTAGGCATCTGTTGTTCACTGTACAGACCTTGGAACTCCACGCTCTTGCAGAATAATGCCTGTGTTGTCTATGGCTTTCCTCTCCAAGAAATAGAAAATGGTACAAAGTGCAGGTTACCTGCTTTAACCTCATTAGGTCACTTACAGAACTCCCTTCTCAGTCCTACTCTGCCCCTTCCAACCAAGCCTCCCCTGAACCCAGAATGCATCTCACTTCTTCCCCTATGGATCAAAGTTACTAAAAGGCTTTTGTGAAAACTCCTGCTAGCTTCACATCTCCAGGAGCTACTCATTCCCACCTTCCCAAACCACAGTTTCTGCAATCTGTTCCACTTAAAGCAAGACATACGTCACGCTAACTGAATATCCAAAGCCATTAACAAACCCAGGAACAGACTGCTTGCAAGCTAGGGCAAAGAAGGAGAAGTCTTGATCTCAGGATTCTCTTCTGAGCTCCTTTTGTTTCACTGCTGTTCCGTTCCTGTGTGCACTGCGCTTTTATTTATTTAAATTTTAAAAGGGAACAATTACGCCATGAAGTCAACTAAGGAGGACAGTTAAGTGCTATTTTTCTTTGCATTAGTCCACGCTCTGACAAAAAGCCTGAGAAGATGGTGGTTAAACAGTACTTGCCGGGCTCCCTGCACTCCATCTCAGTTACCCATTTATCTCATCTTGCATGAAGAAGCCAGAAAGATGACAGATATGTGACCTCACTTGTGCTGAGCAGTTGCAGCAATACCTTACTGAAGCTTAGAATAAATTATCTAGAAAAACCAATCAATAAATCCATAAAATGTCTTCCGTCTACTGAGCCAAAGGACGTTATTTTGATAAAGAGAATTTTTAAGTGAACAAAGTCTATTTATGATATCAGATGATGCAGTTCATTTGTACTCATCCCCTCTCTCCTTCCAATATACCATTTCATGCACAGCACTCAAACTGCAACCCAAGAAGACACAAACTAAGTGCTCCCAGGCTGCAGAACATACCTCTGAACCAGCGGCAACGGCAGGAAATTGAGGGTAGACGTCATATCCAGTCCACAATCCAACATGATGGTGGTGGACTTGAACTTGAGTACATTGCATGGTAAGGTTGGATGTCCTGACAGGCAGTACTGAAACAAGAACGTGCAGATGAGTTCCTCATCACCTTTACCAATAGACTGAAGCCCCCTGAAAATTGACCTTTTTTTTCCTCATCTTTAAATGCATAGTTTCGTGCACGCCAGAAAGAAACTCTTGATGTCATGTGAATTATTGTCTCAAAACTGTGTACATTCATTGAAATTTCTGCATGTCAGGGTATTAGGATGCGGATTTTCTTCCGACAAGGCTTTCTGATCACAAGGGACAAATGGATGGAGTAGTGTATCTCTCTAATTTACAACACATACAGAATCTCTTTCTTCCAACAACCACCTACTTTCACAAAAATCCTACACAAGCAGTGTATTTACAACTCAGTCCTACTGGCAAAACTTGGCTGAAACTGGTGTGCAAATTTGAGAATCACCTGGGGTGGAAACAGAGAATTCCTGCAGGAGCACAAGTTGTATTTCCTTAAGAAATCAACCCCAACAAAGCAGCAAGGTGCAGGGCACACCTTTCTGTGGCTTCTCGGCACTGCTCGGCAGAGGCAGCCCTAGTGTGCACTGCAGCAGCTCAGGGGCATGCTCTCACCTGCTTTTTGTCTTGCAAAACGCAAACAGGAAACACCAGGGAATAGACCACCATACCTGAATGGAACAGTTTGTGTACTGAGAAATCCCCAGTGCTTTGCAGGGTTAATGAGCCAGTAAGCAGGCTATGTACTGGGCACTTCAGCATCATTGAGATGCAGTCACCTCCTGTACAGAGAGCGGCAAACATTTAACAAGGCACAGGAGCAGCTGAAGCTTTGAATAAGAAGAGACGTGAATAAAAATGCTACCTTTAAAATGTGAGATTAGAAACATAAGTGTCTGAACACAGGACAGCAACCTTAAAGCAAGGATTTCTCTTCTTCGACAAGGGGACTCGATGGTTCTTCAGAGACTGCAGGAGATTTTGCATCTCAAAGTCCAGACATCCCCTAGCACAACAACTCTCAGGCGGTCAGACAGCTTTTAAATTCAAGTTTTGGTCAATTAAGATGAAAAGTATCAACTTGCTCATGCACCGCACTAAAAACTCAGTCACTTTCTAAGGCATTTATTCCTTACGCTTGCTCTCCACAAGTGGAAAGAAGGTAGATTAATCAGTTCATTTTCTGCCTCTGCTCACAAGATGTTAACACAGGACTGCAACTGTTTGAATTTACAACTCCCAAGGAGACTGTTTACATACATTCATCACAAAGCTGTTTTAAATTATATTTAAATATTAAAACCCACTCACGTTCAAATATGAAATTAAGAGTATCACAGTCCTTTGTTTTAAGTTCATAAAGTCTTAATTATTAAGGAGCAACACTGCATTTTGTCTGCTGTTAGCAAAGTTTAAGGAAGCTTGATAAACCAAGCTGGTGAAAAAGTGAGCATACTAACAAAGAATTCAGTTGTCTTATTTGTGAATGTAAAGTACGCCTGTGAAATTAAGTTCTCACCAGACCAGAACTTCGATAACTGAAGCTATAAATCCAAGTAAATAGAAAGAAATGAAGGAAAAAATAAGATCTAAACTATTTTTGTAGCTCTTAAACTACCAGTAATTTGAAAAAGCAATGAAATATCACCACTTTTATCAGCAAAACACTTTCTTACAGTTTTTTAAAACCATGAGTAGGATCATGACCCTGACATCTGTATCTGTGGCTGTCACCCCGTGGTAAATGGATCCCTGGGAGTCAATGGACTCTTTCTATCAGATTCATGTGAAGTGACAAAGTGAATAAAAACAGTACCTATACACCGTGCAGCTACTTGCACCTGACATTGCCAGGGCTGTACCTCTGTTAGAATTTTAGATAAGGAATCCATATCTGCACTATCACATCTCTGTACGTACTCTGATTTCTTCCACCCAGTTCACACTTGATCGTGTCTAAAACAGATCCAGAGACCCCAGTTAATAATATTCCTGACTGGACTGAAATGCAAGTCCTTTCTTGCTCTTAGATCCATTTGCTCTCATCTGTTTTCCCCTTTCGACTAAAGGTCAAAGCAGCTAACACACGAGGTTCCTTATCTCCTAATTAGAAATCGGTTATGAAAAAACCATCACAAAATATAAACAAAAGACTGTGAGTATGCCCATCTCAGTGCACACCTCCCTTGATGGGCTCTATAAACTGGATGGCAGTTTGGCAGAGCAGGGCACAGAGATGAGGGTGAGGGGCTGAAGCCCTACACAGACTGGCTCTCAGCAGACATCTGGCTCACGCCGAGTGCTCACCAGCTCGGAGAGTCACTGGTGATCTCATATATGGCAAGGTGACAGAAAAAAAGAGATGACATCTCAAGCCAGCAGCTCCAAAACATTCCACATTTTGCAAGCTGAACTGAAGCCAACAAATACTGCAGAGCTTTGTTCCAGTCCTATCCCGGGGATCCAGTCCCCTCAGCTGGATTTGCCTGGACCCACGCACACTGAGTTTGTGGAAGTCTGAAATTTTCACTGGATTCTGAGTCAGGTCTGCAGGCTGTTACCTCTGCCTTGTTCTTCCAAATTCAAACCAAATGTACACTAAAGGAGGATTCAATGAAAGCATTCAATTCCCTTTCCCTGCAACCTCCAGATTCAGCCCTAACTCCAGACAAATTACACGGTGAAGAATCTGCTCTTATCACCAGTCTCCAAATGTGAATACAGGCCTAAAAATACTGTCATGATGGCAGACAGCTTGTATTTCCCCCCCACACCCCTTCCCTCAATCTACCCCTGTAGAAGACTTTGCAAACAATGAACTCCACATTTCCACTACAGTCTTCATTTAAAGATTTCTCAGTTTGCTTTCCCCCCTGCTCTATAATATCAGCCTCTACAGTCACGCCCAGAAACACTTTCACAGTTTGTCCAACTGAAAGCACTCATAGAATCATTACTGTTGGAAAAGACCTCTGAGATCCCCAAGTCCAACCCCAGCCCACTCCCACCATGCCCACTGACCACGGTGGTCAGTACCACAGTCCCTCAGTGCCACATCCCCACGGTTCTGGAACACCCCCAGGGACGGTGACCCCACCACCTCCCTGGGCAGCCTGTGCCACTGCAGCACCGCTCTTTTGGAGAAGAAATGTTTCCTAATCTCCAACCTGAACCTCCTCTGGCACAACTTGAAGCCAACACCTCTCATCCTATCACTGTTACCTGCGAGCAGAGGCTGACCCCCACCTCACCACAACCTCCTTTCAGGTCATTGTAGAGATGGATGAGGTCTCCCCTGAGACATCCTCCTCTGCTCCTGACTGACCCATCCCAGCTCCCTCAGCTGCTACCCTGAATGTTTGTCCTTCACACCCCTCACAGCTTCTTGCCCTTCTCTGGAAACACTCCAGGACCTTCATCCACACACACAGACTCAATCACATATCTCAGATTATGCGAGATCAAGCTGTTCGGCCACCTACTGAACTAACTTAACAGTTAAACCACAAACGTGGTTAACTTTAAGACTCAAAATAAGCCCAGAATCCAAGTTCACCTCTACAAAGCTTCCTTAGCTTTGTTAATCTCAAACCCACGAGACAATGTTATGTTTGAAGCCAGGCTTAACACATAAAATGTTTGAAGATATAGTTAATGCTGCTTGGGTGTACAATTCTTGGGAAATGAATCACTTTAAGCAGAACCGAGAGATTCTTCCTGGAAGATAAATTAGCGTCCAGATCCAGGTCTCTGGGAAACTTCAGATGAAGAGGGCTGAGAGGAGACCAACAACAAGGGCACGTGCTTTATGATAACCTTCCCTTTAAACCACGGACAGCGTTTGACTGAGCACAGTGTACAGCTGACCAAGCTACCACAGGAGGGTTTTCTCCTCAGCAGCCATCCGTGGTACTATGAAAGGAGCACGATTTCTGCGGCGAACCACGGGGATGCGCTGCCACTGGGGCAGCCCCACGGAAGCCACATGGGCGCTGGAGAACGTGCGGCTGCAGAAACGCCTCCAGGCCCCAAACCCCACTGCCTTCCCTTTACCCAACCCCAGGAGCTGGGGGGGGACGGGTTTTGTGCCCCTCCCCCCAACACACACACGCTCCTCCGTCCCCTCAGCGCGCCGTTAACTCGGCGGGAATCTCCCCCTCAGTCCCCTCACCCCCAGCGCGGCGGAAGTACCACAGCCCAGGGGGGCAACTCCACCGTAGCGAACACCGCTCAGCCCACCCCCTCGGCACCCCCCAACCCCTCCACTCACCAGCTTCATGCTTCACCCGGCTCTATTTACGCGGACAATCCTGTCCCCCGCCTTCCTGCCCGCTCCCCCTTCCCGCCCCGGGGCATCACGGGACTTGTAGTCCCCTAGCCCGCGATGACGTCACGGCCGGGCCCGCCCCCCCTCGGTTCACCTTGCCCTCCCGAGGCATGCTGGGAGCCGTAGTCCGCGCCCCGCTTCGCCCCGCGCTCCCGCGGCGCGCCGCGCAGCCGGGCATGCTGGGAGTTGTAGTCCGAGAGCCGCGGCGCTCCCCGTCACCCTGGGGAGGGGGGAACTACAAGTCCCAGGGTCTCACAGCTGTAGCAGGTGGGAGCTCGGATGTTGATATCAACATGGCGCTTGTCAGACAGACAAAGACAGTCCGTCTGGTGTGAGCGAGCCAAAAAAAAAAAAAAAAAAAAAAAAGCACTAATTGTTATTTGAACATATTATCCCCAAACATTTTGAGAGGAAGGAAGGAATGAAAAGAAATAAAGTAGGCAAGCAAGAAAGCAAGACAGCAAGGAAAAGAGGAAAAAAAAAAAAAAAAAAGAGAGAGAGAAAGGGAGAGGAGGAGGGAGAGGCAACGGGAGGGCGAGACGGGGAGGGGGGCTCGTATCCTCGGGGGGGGCTCCGGCGGCCGAGAGCTTTCCGCCCCCCTATTGTTCTCCTCCCGCTGCTCCCCCATTAATCTCCCCTCACGCCGGGGGGGGGGTCCCCGCCGGGGGCGGCCGTTCAATGGTGAAGCGGAGGAGCCGCCGGCACCCGGAGGTGAGTGTGGGTGCGGGNNNNAGAGGGATTCGCGGCGTGAGGAGAGCCGAGGGTGCGTGAGGAGGGGGACGCGGGCCGGGGGGTGGGCGCAGCCCCCGCGGCGCTCCGAGTTGCAGCCGCGCGGCTCCGCCGCTCCTGACGGCGCGGGGCGGGCGGGAAGGTGCCCCCCAGCTTCCCGGGAGCTGCCTGCTGCTTTTTCGTCTTTTTTTTATTCTGTTTCGTGTCGTCCCCCCCCTCCCCCCCAACCTCCCTCCCGGGCGCGGGGAGGACGAACTCGCGGCGGCGGAGTCCCCTCAGGCTGGGTGGGTGCTGGTTTCTTCATTTATTTCTTTATTCTTCGTTATTTTTCGGCTTGTTTTGCTGTTGTTGGCTGCAGACTTCGGGCTGGGGCCCCCTCAGGGGCTGCGAACCCCGAGCGCGACTGGGGGGCCCTCTCCCTCATCCCTCTTTTCCTCTTTCCTCCCTCTCTCCTGTCCATGTTTTCTCTCTTTTCTCTCTCTCCGTCTCTCTCAGCCCTTTTTTTTCCCCTCTTTTTTTCTCATTCCTTTCCGGGATCCGACCCCTGAGGGGTCGAGCACCCATTCTGGGGGAGCCCAGCTGCTTTCCTACAGATATAAGGGGGGAAAAAAAGGGCATTCCGCCGCCCCCCGGGCTGTGCTGCTGCCGGGGCTTTGCGGGAGGGCTTTGGGAAGGGCGAAGGCGTCAACCCGAAAGGATTCGTTGTGCGGGATGGGGAGAAGGACCCGGCCAGAAATCGCTCCGGGAATGTGTGCGGAGGGCTTGGGTGGGGTGTCAGCCGCTTGTTTATATTCCCTACTTCTCGGGGAGAGGAGCTGCGGTGCTTTGCTGTCGGTGCCCGGGCTCTTTCGGGGATGTGCCGTGCCCCTGAGCCCAGAATGGCCGGGGAAGGGGCAGGGGATGCTGCCCACCCACCCTGCCCCGCTGCGGGGCTGAGGCAGCCCTAGTTCGGTGCTGTTCTGCCTGTTTTTCGGCTCAAATCACACGTGTGGCAGGTTGGGCTGAGTTCTTCGACCTCTGGTGGGTATTTAGGTTGTTTTGAAGAGTACTTCTTTGGAACGTTTCTTTTTTTGTCTTTCTTTCTTTGCAGTGGGTCTGAAAAAAAAGCCGTGAGCGTGCGGTGTTGTTCCATTCCCCTCGTGTTGGGGAGAAAATGCTTTTTTAGGGGGTGGGGAGGGAAGAAGGAAGAGAAAATAAAGGCTGTAAACACGTTGTCTGCGGAGTCGGGTGTATCTTAATTTGTTCTTGTGCTCATTGGGACTACACAAGTGGCTTTAAGTACAGAACGCACGTGAGCTGAAGCTGGGAAGGTATAAACTTTGTAGGGAGGAAAGTGTTAACTTGATGGCCAGGGCTTGGGAATGTGGGAGCGGATCTGATGGACACCGGCTGTGTCCCCCCCCGATCCAAACTAAATAGGGATGGAGGGGAAGGAAACAGGGTGAAAAACTACAATTTGCCTGTAAGACAGCACGTAAAAGACGTTGTATTGGAGAAAGGAAAACTAGTGGAGAAAGGCATGGAGCCGTGTGGACCGTCTGTGGGCTCCCGGAGCCCCGAAGTGCCTGCTTGCATCCCGTGCTGTGCCGAGCTCATTGCTGCAGGGCTCATCAGGTACACTGCTTTCTTCCTGGGATGGTGCAGCTGGTATTTGATTTCCTCCATGGATGGGAGAGGAGGAGTCCTGTGCAGTTCTTTTTCCCGAGATGATTGCATTTTCTTTGGCCTTGCTGTACCCTACCTCATTAGTAGGAACTGCATCTATATTTATTTACCATTACATCGGGTCCCTCGGGATGTCGGGTGTAGTTTGGAGTAGGTATATATGGATTTATCACTCTCAACGTTTTTTTTTCTCTTGTCATGCTACGGCCAAATCGTTCAACAGCAGGGAACAAACTTAATTTATTTCTGTGTTTTGCATCTCCCTTTTCGCCATTTCTCTTCCAAATTGCTAAGAAAACATTTCTGAGGCACAGGTGGGGGAGGGAAGTAGGAGAGAATTGAGAAACGGATGGGATATTACAGTGTAGGGATGCATTTGTTAGCTGCGTATTCTAAGACCTCTGTGAAAGAGCAGGGCTTGATGCTGTATCTGCAAACAGGGGGTTGGGAACACTTTTTTTTTTTTTTTCCCCTTCTGTGAAGATTATTCTTTAGCCCCATGACAGCCACAACTTTTCTGTATGGTTGATGGGATTGTCTGACGAGCCTGGGCGTGAGATGAGGAACAAGGAACTTGTGTCTCGCTCAGCTCTGCCTGTTCTTCCTCCTATCGTTCCTTTAGCACAGCGCAGGCACCCGAACAGGCATCAGCATTTTTACTCCTGTGTCATCCAACTCTGTTCAGAGCAGGTCTAGACGACATTGTGGTATGCAGACTGGCAGCTGTGTTACAGGAATGCTACCAGAGGTGAAGTTGCGGGGTTTTTAAAGAGGGGGTAAGGAAATCTTCAAGAAAATTCTGTGTGGATGAGGTCTGCTTATCTCTAGAACTACTTACTGAGCAGTCTTGAGCAATTCTTTTCTGTTTTGTTGACCTTTCTAGAAAACATGCATCCCTCTAGTACTGCGATATGGTAATTCCACAGAATTAGGAGCCAGTGTCTGCTGCTGAGGCAGATTCTGTGTGAGTCTTTTGGGTCTCTTTCAAAGTGATATTAAAAGTTCATGGTTATCCAGTATTTGGAAATTGAATTTATTGTGAAGCGTTTACTTCATGGTGATGATCTGTAGTTCATGGAAGTGTTTGATGTGTGTTTTCTTTGGCGTCTGGAGCTGGGAAAATGGGAGCTTCTGACATCGGTTTTTAAAATGATTTTTATTTTTAATAAAATTAATTTTTAATCAGCGTGAATTTCCAGGCCTTTTCTGTCATTAACTTTTGGGACTACGCTTTGTTGTATGTCAGTGAGGCTGTGATGAAATTTGGGCTTTTAGGATGTGGTGTTTGGGGGAGGAGTTGGAAGAATGAATGAAACCGAAGCATGAGCAGTAAAAAATCCGGCACTGTCCGTTTCATAAAGACATCTCTGAAGATGTTTGGTTGTATGCATTAGAAAATGAACAGATTTGCATCAAAAGGACAGCGCATTTGAATCTGGAAAAAAGCAACTTGTGCTTTACAGTGAGTTCTTTGCAGAGCTTTTAAGGGCACCACAGAACTCCACGTGACAGCGCTGGGATCTGTGGCCAGCATTGCTCGTCTCGTGCAAAGTTTAGGATTTGAAATCGAGCTCTTGAAAGGGTGCTGCCAACTTGAGATTCTTACTGCAAAGGAGCATGTCTTTGTTTCCCCTCTTCCTTTATGCAGCTTCCACACTTCTGAAGTCGATTTCACTTTATTCTGGTTTTAATGGAGCAGGCGTTGGATCTGCATGCGAGTCCTCGTGGGATTACCCCTTTAATTATACCTATGCTGATAATATTATCTTGCGTATTATCAATGAAGTGAGACCAATGTCATGATTATAGTGGGATTTCTAGGAAGTAATGAGGAGAAATGGAATTTTTTTGTCAACTCCTATCCTGAGAGCTGTTTTTTATATATTAGAGTATTAATAAACTTTTTTTTAGCATTCTAGCGTTCATGTATCAACTAAAACTCCCTTCTGACATATACAAAGATTAGGGCAGCCGGGCAGCCAAGGATACTAAGAGTTCACATTTGAGCGCTCAGTCATGCAAACTGATTGTATGTTAGCTATGAATGCAATTTCCAGTGTTCATGCTAAAGATGAGTGTTTGGACAAGTGCTTATAAATTGGGGAACAAAGCAAGCAGGAATAACAAGGTATGAAAAGAAAGTGTTATTTTTGGTTTCGCAGGTGGCAAACCAAGGTGTAGAGGGATTAACTTGCTCAGGTTCCTGCATGAAGTCTGAGGCAGTAATCAGTCCTTGATCTCCAGAGTTTGTCAGGGCTTTAATTGCAGTGTTTCTTCCTCCCCTTGTTAATTGGCTTACTTCCACATTTTAAAAATAACGTCTAGAGATTATTTTCCTTTCTTCTTTTCCGTTCTACAAAGCTTCAAACTTTACAGCCTGAAGTTTTTTTTCTTTTTCAGTTGAGCCTTGCAAGGAAAGGGTTGGAAAGCTTCGTCTAAACAGCACCTCCCTGACATCTGATACTATCTCGAAGCAGCCTCTGACAAGTGAACCCTCTCATTGAAATCATGTGAGGAATTCTGTTACTCAACACTGAAGATCTTCTGGGGGAAAGGAGGTTGCAAACTATTAACTATGTGGTCTTCTTTGCAAGCTGGCACAAGAAATGTTCTTATGCATTGAGGCAGTCATGTGGTCACAGAGAGGAGCAAGGAGTTGGCTCTGTGCTTGCCGGCCAAGTGAGAATTTCATCTTGCCACTGTCAGAAATGCAGTTGTTTCTAAGCTGTGCCTGCTGAAAGGAGATAGAAGAGCTTGAATTCTGGTCTTTCTTAAAAATTGCATTGTTTGATTTCCTTCCCCTCTCCTCCCGCTCGACGGGGTTAGCCTGCGGCCCTAAAAGCAAATGGAGAAGCTTTTGTGGTAGAGAACCTTAAAAATCATATGTTGTGTTTGGGATGCTTCTGTTCTGTGCTGTTTCAGTCAGGTTGACCGAAAAGGTCGTTGTTCATGCGGGCTTCCTGCATAATGTGCTGCTGAGCAAAGTGCTCGTTTCACAGTTATGAAACTGCTGCTCTCACAATTACTGCATCATAAAGCCTAACCTAATCAGAAGTGATCGATTTATGGCCGCAACTTGTGTGGTGCGCTGCTGGAGTATGACTCTGATGTTGCACATTTGATTCATCGTGGCTGAGCCACTGTCCTCCTCCTTTACTGCCCTCCGATAAAATAATACTTTGCACCTTTGTTTGTGAATCTCTGCGTACTTTATGAAGATATCAGGGTTTTAAAAATAGAGAAACTGAGGCATAAAGGCCGAGTGACTCACGGAGTCACACGTTGAGCCCGTGACGGTTGTATGCAGCTGCCTCAGTTCCCCAGCTGTTGCACACTTACACCTGTGGTACTCTAACACGTCCGTACACGGAATTTATTGGCTTCTCTTCTAATGCACTCAGTAAAAGCGCCCGAGTTGATGCGATTTATTTATTTCTTTTACAGCAACGGGAGAATTTCCCATCTTCCATTGACTTCTGTGGTTTGACACTTGTCATCCTCATTTATTCTCTTAATTTTATTGCTTTAGTTATTTTTTTTTTCCTCTCTCCTTCTATCAGACCAAAAGAACCACTGGGATAAATTTTCTTAGAAGTCCATAAGGGATGTACCTTTCTCTTGCATTGCTTTTTTTTCTTTTTACCTGCTTTGTTTAACAGGAGTTTTTTTAGCGTTGGACTTCAAATCTATGTTAGGAATGCACATGCACGATTGTCACAGTTTTGATTCGGCGCCACGTTAACGTAGACACCCAAATATTGCCCAGTTGCTGGTTTGATGTGCTTTTTTTTATACGTTAGATGATCTAGGGCTGGTTATTCTACTTGTCTGTGTGCAGATTTCCCTTTCCCGGTTCCTAATCAAAGCTGCATGCGGAGTCTGAAGTTAAAGACTCCTCTTAAAACTGGGAACTGCTGTAGTGGAGTGCTTCTGACGGGGTGAATGCTGCTTCATCTTTCCATGCAGCCCCAGAGCGTACGGAAGGTCAGTTAACTCTTTCTCCTACAGAATTTCCATAGGAATGTTTTCTTCATTTCATGGTATTTTTAGCGCAGTTACTGTCCAGAAACATATCAGCAGGTGTAGCTAATCAGCTAATTCCCTTATAATTGTATAGATACATATATACAAAAGGACTTCTGTGGTCTGACAGGACAGGGACCCAGCTTCGTGTGCATGTCTGCAGCATGTTGGCAGATACTTTCTTCCAGTCACAGTTTGCCTTGTGGGTTGGGTGTTACTTTCAGATCTATGGAAGAATTTTTTTGCAGCCAGAGGAAAACAGATTTTATTATGTGCTTCATACGTGGAGGGGCCTTTTGTTCTCCGTACACATAAGGAGTCTATGGAGGTTAGATTAAATTTATAGAAATCCCATTCACTGCTGTGGTCATAGATGAGGTATTAATATTGGACTGAGGAAGTAATTTGCGAGCCAGGCATGCAAAATGTATTAATTATGTTTGGTTCTGAATACCCCCATCTCAATCTCTCTTGCCTCGAATTCCTGGCATTGGTTTCCTCTTTCTCCACTTTTGAACTGAGTAGTTCAGAAACCTTGTTTTCTTTTCACTTTATTAAAAAAAAATAAATTTCATGGACTCTGAAGTTCATCAGTAAAACAACTCCCACTGAAACAATACTGTGGGCTGTTCTTTCAGTGAGCATTGTGAGCAGCTGGTTTTATTCTTCTGATAAGCTATGTCGTATCAATTAGGAAGTGTAGCATATAGTCATTTCCTGCATTTAGAACTGCCCATTTCTTACGCGCTCTGGAGCAAGCACTGAATCTGCTTTTTGTTCTTCCAGCGGTACTGTAATACTAATGGGAGCAGAAAGCATTTAGTTCATAAAATACAAGCGCTGTTTCTACTTGGGTATTTATTCTGACCTTTATTTTGGACACTTTCTCTGCCATGATCAGATTCTCTGGTTACAATGTCAGCTTTCACTAGAAATCTCTTTGTGATTTCCCTGGCGGGGCTTCGGAGTTTGAGCGGCTGGGTGTGCAGCAGCTCTGACGTGTAAGTAGTACTCAAAGGTTGAAAAGGAAAGTTCTTCTGGCAGCGAGATGTCAGCGGGCTCTCGTTTCCAGGCTGTGCTGTAAGTCTCGCTTTATGACCCAGGGCAAACTTCTTGACTCGCCTGCGTACCAGCGTGTAGCATGAATACCATCCTTTCAGGGCTGTTGAGATGTTTGCATGTTTGTAAAGTATTTGAAGATTCTTGGCTGGGCGGTAGCGCGTGCTGCTCTCGGCAATAGAAACGTGAATGACATAAGTGTATTTACACAGAATAAGAAGCAGTTATTTAAGCTAATACTGATTTTTTTTCATGCCACAGATGGGAGAGGTAAGCAGTTGATCGCCCGTTTTCTGGGCTCGGTGCTGTTATGCATTGTTTCCAGACCTCACGGTTGTTTTTCCTCTGCCTGTTTGCATTTCATGGGGGCTCTGTCTGCTTGATGGAGCAGTGCTGTGTAGTGATAAGGACAGCGATCTGAAAAAGAGGGAACTTACCAAACTCGAAACTTATCCCTCCCTCTTTAATTTCCTTACCCGTAGAAGTAGAGTGATGTTAACATATTGGAGATTCATAAAATTTAAGGTGAGAGCAGACAATTAAATTGCCTTGTCTGATATGTTTTATATGCTTTATATCTCAAGTCTTTAAATTTTAATCATTTACTCTGAAACTGAGACCAGTAACTGATGTTTGGCAAAAAAAAAAAAACCCACTTGGAAAGCCTTCCAGCCTTGAGTGTCCATCACCAGTAATTTCAGACTCCTCGCTTCTCCTGGTAGCTTGTGCCATCTCACTGCTGAAAGTAAGTGGCTGATTTCTAATTTGAATTTGTCGAACTTCTGCCGCTGGTTCTTGTTATGACTTTCCTGACAAGATTAGAGCCCTTTAGTATCCAGTGCTTTCTTGCCATGGAGGTACTTACACTCTGTAATCACGTTAGTCAATTGATAAGGAAACAGAGTTGAGCTTTTAAGTCTCACTCTGAGGCATTTTCTCCAGCACTCAGATCATCCGGTGATTCTTCATGGTCTCCATTTATTTTTAACATAGTGGAAACCAAACATGGTAAATGTTCCAGTCTGCCTCTTATCCATGCAGACTATCAAGGTGCAGTGACCCTTTATGCTACGCAGCTATTTAAAAGATTTGTAGGACCCCTTTTGCATGGGGAAATCCTGCTCTGACCCTGAGGTTCTTCCTAGCAAAGTCTGCCACTTAGCAGTTATGGTTTGCATTTCTTAGTTTATAAATTTGCCTTTGTTTTCAGATATGTTTTGCTTTTCTGGGCACGGTTAAGGCAGATATTTAGACCTCTTTCTTTTGCTGTCCTTTCCTCATAACGATGTACTGTTCCCATAGGCATGGTGTCAAACACAGATTTTTATCTGCAGTGAAAAACGTTGAACTGCATCAGACTTTAAATTTAGTGACAAAAAAATTGACGTGATGCAATACCAGGAAGTAGCTGAAGAACTGGGTAAGTGACAGCTCTCAGAAAGCACCGCTCAACGTGGAGCAGCCAACGTGGATTTCCACTAGAACCGCAGTATGCTCTGTGCACATCCTTCATTCTGTTTGACTACGTTTGTAATTCAAGGAATGAAGTTAGCCTTTTATCAAGGCATTTTTTCCACAAACACATGCTGACTGGCATTACTGGTGTCCCCGTTCTCTAATTCTTTAGTGGGATAATCTTTTTTTTGTTGGCTTGTCTGGACTGGTACGCTGCTGGCCACCGCACAGCGCTCTGGGTTTCCTCCATCCCCTTTTTAAGCATTAGCATAACATGAGCATCCGTCCTGAACGGTGGGTTCCAGAGAGTCCCTCATTTAAAAAAATCTGATTGGTAAGAGGAACATCCTGGAGCGTTTTATTCCTGAATGTCTGCAAGTACAAAAGCGGAGTGCTTTTGGGGAGGCCATGCTGCATCTCTGGCAGGTTGCACGGCTGAGTGGAAGCGGAGAACTTCCCAACCCTTACAGGTGCCTTCTTTGGGAGACACATGTGAATTAGCCCTCAGTTCATTCCACGGGCAGAATTCTGGTAAATATTGGTGTCACCTTGTCACACTCAAGCCAGTTCTGTTTTATTCATAGCAACGTGCCTTGTTACTTTTTGTTAAAAACGCAGCTGCCTTCACTTGGCTGTTCCTTTGAATTCCCTTTTCCTATGCCAAACTGCTTTAGCCTTTACTCCATCCATGTTGCAGCTGTAATCAGCACTGCACATGAATGTCTCTTTCTGGTAGAGAGGCAATATTTATATTGTTGCTTTTTAGGTTGGTATATCATAGGGATCCTGAAACCAAACCAGATTTAAATACCTTTGTCAGTAACAAGTGATGAAGGAAGCTTGTTGTTGGCTTTCCTTTTTTTTTTTTTTTTTTTTTTTCCTTTAAAGGTATCTGGAAGGACTTGCTCCATTAAAAAGCATCTGTTTTGAAACCCGCAGTCCAGTCAGCCAAAATGCAGGAGGGTCAGGCTGAAGTTTGGGATGTCTGTTTCCTCTCTGGCTATTGGATGGGAAACCTGCCGGAGAGACAGGCTTTGAAAAAAGGTTTGGAAGGGGGATGAAAGGGAGGAGAACTGAGGCACAGCGTTCTGGAAGCTGGAAAAGGTACTTTAAAAAAGCCGTGCTGTTTTACTGCGTGAAATCCGAGGTGCGGCCCAGTGGAAGTTTAAGACAAGTAATAGAGAGTCAAAAACGTGTGCCATGTGGTGGGACAGAAATATTTCTTACGGTGCAACCCTCTGAGCTCAGCCAGTGGCTTTCCTGCCTCCTCACTAACTCGGTATCTGATTTTTCTGTTCCTCTGCTGTCTTCTTGCAGGAGTTGTTTATTGACTGAAATTGTTTCCATATGGCTGCAATGTAGAGCTTGATTACATTAAACGTGGCGCTTTCCTGTGGCATTGCAGCGCTATGAGAAGCTCATCTTTCTTTTTTCTCCTTCCAAGCACCCTTTCTTCCGTAGAATTCTGGTTTTGGAATGAGGAAAGGAACTTGTTTAGGTATTATCTTCCCCCCCTCTGAGGCTTGTATAACTGGAAAGCTGGGATCCAGTTCTTTTTTTGGTCTTCATATTTGATTGCTTAGGTGGGTTAAGCTTGCTCATAAATTGCTGATAAAATACTTAAGAGGAAGATTAGAGTGACGTGATTGCGGTTTGAGAGCATTACTGGAGCTGGGCCCTGAGGTGCTAAGCACTGTACAAGTATGCAGACAGGAGATAGCTCTGGAGGTAAAGACTTAGTGCCCATCAAGGCACTCCATTTAGATTGCATTTGCTTTCACTGATGATCGGTTTCAATGTTGCTCCAAGAAGGTGTTAAAATTCCAGCGCTTGGACACTTCATGATCCTGAAGGGCCAAATTCACCACTTATCAGGAGTCTGGAAGCTCTGTCTAGTTCGCAGACAGCAGACCTATTTAATGGCAAATGGATGCCTGCGTCTTTGATAAGAATGAAAGTAGGTTGTTGGTTAAGTTAGCTAATAGAGGAGCAGTTAGCTAAAAAAACAGCATCTCCACTCTCTGTAATTTTGCTTGCTTTCTTACAAACTTGTGTTTACAACCTCAGTTCGGGATTGTCTTTTTAATTTCAAAAATATATCTATTTAAACACCTCTTCTTAACCGTATATAATATTGACACCTGCCTATGTTATAATTATGTTATAACATAATGCCTGTGTTTCTCGCAGTGGATTTGAACAGCGTCTAGGCAATGTATTTTTACTTTGGGTATCTCGAATAAAGTCAAAGCAGTGGAGTGACAGCAGTCACCGTTGGCTGAGCACACGGAACCACAATCTGATGAAGTAGTAAGCCACCTTTTGACAGTAGTAGCTACTCTTGCGTGTGCATAGAGAATATTTTCTTCATTTCAGTGTATTCAGGCAGTTCAGATCGCAGGCTATTTAATTCCATACTGAGAAACCATTTGGGAGCTCTAAATGCAAAAATGCTTGTTTCCCTCTCATAACATAAGGTGGAAAAAAGTGCAGAATGAGATTGACTAATACAAAAGTCTTTCAGTAGAGGACACAACAAGGTTCAATTCATTTAATAAAGATAATTCATGTGTTTTCACTAAAGCATTTTAAAATGCAAACCATGTTTCCTTAACCTTTTTTATGCATCCAGCACATATGAGGTATCATTCAAAATTATTAAAACTCTTAATACATAAAGGTGACATCTGAAAATTGTTTTATAAACAACGTGGCTAATGACTGAGGGTGCCAGCTGAGGTGCAGCTACTCCATTTTCGGTTGCTGCAATGCGAAGTTCTCTCCAATCTTTTTTCATTTCAGCGTACAATGCGAGTTTCAGGGGTAGAAGCTTTCCTCCAAATGGCATCCAGAGACTTCTTGGGTGGGATAGGGCACTCAGAAGCTTTATGTGTCTTTGGGGCAGATTCAAGCCTCGGGTTATTTAGATGTGCTTCATAATTTAGAGTTGTTTGATACAAGGTACGAGGAGAGCAGTGGCCATGAAGCAGTCGTGGCTGCCTCCTCTGCTTCTCCTGTTCCTAAAGGACTCGCTGCCTGGAGCCTCACTCCAGCAAGGGTGTTAACAGCGATGGGATGGAGCTGCCTACTTTCAGCCCCACAGAAAGGTGCCCCACTTTGGTGGAAAGGTGGATTTAAGGCCTTTAATTCTCCTTTATCTTTCATTTTTTTTCTACTTTAGATGGCTCCCTGTCCAAGATGCTGTTTTTGTGGATCACTAGAACTTTTTCTGAAGGGCCATAAGTCTTCCAGCCATGATGGAAGGATGCCTACAAATCCAGATTTTTCTTAAAGATCTTTCTATCCCTGCTTTGCAAAACAGTGTGGGAAAGGTAGGCAGGACAATCCTTTGTTTTCTTTTGTCCCTCACAAAATGAGCTAGCTACGTGGGAGCAGGAATGAAGTTGAAGTTTTCCAGCACTGACATTTTCACAGAGAGGGAGGAGCGAGAGACGAAGGGTGACTGTCCCCACCCTTGTCTCTTGTACACATCAGAACTGTGTCCTGCCTCTTACCTGATGGATGAGCAACTGATAACAAAATAAAACTTCCCTCTTTAAACCCCTCCAAAGCTTCCTTCAAGGAGGAAGCTCCTTCACACTACCAAGGGATAGATAGTAAATGATTTCCTTTTCTGTGATTCGTGAAACCTATGAAAACAACGTGAGTTGATGAAGGCTCTCTTGTGTTTAAAATGAATTCAGATATTTGAGTGTGGAATAAAACTAGTGCAGAGTATCTTTAATTTCCATTAAATTTATGTGCTTTTTTGGTGAATGGTCTTTAAAACAAGATATAACAAATGTTAGAGGCAATGGGAGTGCTCTCTGGGTTTCACAACAACTAAACTGGAACTCTATTAAGGAAATTTCCTTTTTTAATTAACAGGCGATCACAGAGCTCTAGGACCTTTCATTCTTAATCATAATTAATTCTCCATTGTTTTTGCTTTTGACAGGCTTGCTGTCCACTTTCCAAAGGAGACATTGGCCCTTTCTCCAATTATTTGATGAAACAATTTACTCTGCAGCCTTCCCCCCCCGCCCTTTGTGGTAGTGACTGCTTGGAAATCTGCTTCTGGTGTCCTCTTGGGTGCTGCTTCCCAACTCTGCTTTACAGTTGTTGTCTCTTGGGTATAGAAAACTGCACAGTGCTGGGATTGAAACACTTGTTTTCTCCTTGCCCACTCTAGAAATTCAGGTCTGTAATGTGGACCTTCTTATTAACAGTTTGTGGTAAATGTCCTGCAAACAACTGCACGAGCAGAATGGTCCTTCAGTCTTCTAATAAGAATTCCTTCTGAAGGAGGTCTGCAGGCTCAGGGCCGTGCTGTCTTTGCAGTGTTATCAGCACATCTTGGCTGCAAATGTAATTTATTTTTTAAATATTAAAGAGAGGAGCTATGACTTCTGAGGTATGGTTGTGTGGATATGTGACATGGGCCATCCCGAGCCGTCCTGCATTGTTGGGGCTGAGCTCTGTGCATTCAGAGCACTGCGGAGAGCCTTGGTCCATGCCTGGTGTTCACAGAATCCAGTTAAGCTGCAAGTAATGCTCCTGTTGCATCTTGATTCTTTCTTACCCCTTTTCCCAACTCCCATGGATTCTTCGTACTTGTTCCTGTGCTTTTTGCCATTAGTTTTCAGTTATAAGCTTAACTTAAAACCCATTTTAACTCATGCTTTCGTCAGCCACAGAACAAAATTGATTTAGTGATGTTCTCAGCTTCCTGAAGCCACTAGACCAAAATGTGCATCTCTACCTCATAGTCCTTAAAAAGGTCGTATTCTTAAGGAATACATGTCTTTATAGTCTATTTGTTGCACCAGCACCAACCAAAATCCAGGTGGATCATCATGTGCTTGCACATTTATTTTTTTAGAGCAAGTTGCACTGGAAAATTGCATTTTCAGGGGATGATGTGCGGTCTTGGGAGGTGTGGTCCAACCTGAGCAATTCAGGGGTGTGTTGGGGAATTCAGTAAAATGGGGAGACTACAGTAATTGTTTGGTGTAGATATACCCTTGCATTTTTCATCCTGTCCCCTATTCTTTCCCTTTTCCTGTTTTTGAAAGCTAGACCCTGATCTTCTGTAACGTCAGTGCTACCCTGAATATAGGTGAATGCACATGGTAAGATTTCCTTCAGAGGAGCAAATCACAATGTGGAGTCGAAGCTGAGTTAAAATCAGGTTTAATAAATGAAAGGCAATGCTGGTCAGGTCAGAAGTTTGCCTTCTCTATTGCACAAAGCAGCTGTGGAAGCTGAGGAAAGACTCTAAGGACAGGGTGAACACTGATACCAGTATGTACTTGAAGATATCCACACAGCCTGGTTCAGGCTTTCAGTATAGCTTTTGTATCCCATCTATTCCAGTCAAAGAGGGGTCTATGCAAGTTAAATCCTTAATAGAGCCTTTGTCTAGACAGGCTGCCATTCCCAGCTGTGACCATTGCAGTGTTCACCTATTCAGTGTCGCGTACCTGGAGGCTGGGTGCCCTTTGTGGAGTGAGGTTTTCATAGTTCAGTTCCTAGTGAGCAAATGCCTTTAAGTCACTTTTTTTTCTTTTCTTTTTCTCTCTGATATCACAGTTCAGTCCTGTCTTATACCACCACTTAAGGCATGAACAAATACTGTCTTTTAAGCCACCTCTGCTGGACAGTAAACAATCTCTCCCGCTCTCCCCCTCCCGAAGTTACCATCACTGATCTCCTTGTTCAGTCGCACACTTAGTTCACATGAAGTTGGTTGGTTGGGATAACACAGACCTGTGCACAGCTTCACATCTGGCCTGGCCCGGGCAGTTTCTACCCACAGTGACACGGGCAGCACTCACACAAGCTGCTGCCTGGGCTGCAGGGCCTCCTGACAGGGCGGTGGCAGTGGAGAGGTGTGCACAACCCAGCTTTTCACTGACACAGGTGGATCTAGGAAAATGCATCTGTCTGCGTCCAAAGTAGCGTGAACGTTACAGAATGACAGCAGCAGATCTCTGCATTTTAGGTCATCTGCAAACATCTGTAGGACCCTCAGTTACTGTTTAACTCCTGTTCTGTGTACTCTTTGTACGTAAGAACTGAGTCTGCTGTCCTGTAGGGAACTAAGTTTGTATTCTGCCCTGTCGGTACCTTTCTGGTGTGCTATGAGTGCTGTTTGTCATTTCCCTCCCTTGCGAGCTGTCTACAGCGTATGCACCTTTGGATCCCAGTAGGTTTTCCTTTCTCTTGCTCATCACATTTGCACTGCAATCATCTCTCATCTTTTTTGTCTCCTAATACTGTGGGACCATGTTCTCTGTCTCAATACTGTATTTTCTGAAACCCTTTTTATCTATAAAAGTGCCACTGTGTGAGCCTGTTTTCTTGGCTACCGTGATCTTCGTAAGAGAGTTTCTAGCCTTGAGCAAGGATATTCACCTTCTTCTTTTTTTGTTTCCCTTTCTTTTAGATATGTATTAGGTAGCCTCAGAGTTTTGGAGCATGGCTACCTCTCAGTAGCCATGCTCACTCAGGTTTAGCTCACCTCTAAAGCGTTCCTGTTATATAGGATATGTGCAGACACACAGTTTCTAACACAGTACAGCAGTGCTAGTTCTTTAACTGAGGGAAAGGGAACCAGAAACAGCACTGCAATGTTGTTTCCATGAGCTGCATCATTGGAAGCACAAGGGTTAGTGCCTTTCACCAGATGTTTATCTTTCCTGATTTTATTTTAATGTATGCATATAAAAACATATTGGTTTCTTTGTCCCTTTCCACTTCAACTAGAAGCTGCAACCTATTTGTGGTACATACTGGAGAAGTATTTTCTTTAGTACTTCTGGTTTATAGTTCTTTCCTGTAGACGAAGAAAAGAAAAATGGAGGCATGTTTCCAATGAAAAGCAAAATGAGAGGACAGCAGTATCTGCACTGAGCATCATCTCCGCTAATAGGAGCAGCGATGACAAAATAGATTGAATGGGTCCCTACTTCCTCTGTTTTGGAGAGATCAAGGGAAGGCAGTAGGCTGAAGAGAATAATGTGCAAATGCACTGCTGGGAATGAAATTTGCATTCCTCCTTGCACGAGACTGGTAACGGTTCTAATAGAAATGTATTGGAAGTGGATTTTCCTAACCCAAAATGAGTAACATGCTTGAGTTCCGCTGCTGCTGCTGATTTCTATCCACAGATTTCTGTTTTACAGCTGTGGTATTAAAAATTCATGGGGCAGCTTGAGATCAAAGCAAATATATATTCTCTTTACTGTGTAAGCTGGGGTTTTGTGGAACGTATGCGTGGCACCAATTTGTTTTATGTAGGTGTGGTTCTAGCAGAGGCAGACAGCCTTTAGGCTGTGCAGTTAGACCTGAGATGTGGGGTTGCATCCCAGTTATTAGTGGTGGTCTGTTTCTCTGTTGTCTTCCCTAGATGAAATCTTCAGCACTGGGATTCATGTTTCTTGGTTAGTTTGGGGTTTCTTTGCGTGGTTCTGCTGTGTGTGTGTGTTCTACATAAGCAGGGTTCCCACTGCTCTGCTGGAACACTGCCTTGCACTTAGGGGCAGGCCTGGGAACATGGCCGTGGCACAGCCTTGCAGTTAGGGCTTCAGGCTGGAGGCTGTTTCCAGGAAGGGGATGGTCTGTCTCTGTGTGTTTGCTCATTGCTGAGAACAAAGCAACCCTGCTCTAGGTATTACAGGAGCAATCTCCTGATAAGGGCCTTCTGTTCATTCATATTTCTTTGCTGAACGACTTCCTCTTACCTTCCTTTCCCACCTTGCCACATACTTCACAGCACATGAAAGAAAGCAAACTGTCAATACTGGAATCTTGTTATCAAACTCTTAGGTATTTTTTTTCTTTGTGCCAGCTTTGAGAATCAACATATAATTGGACAATGCGTTGATTTCCTTTCCTTC
Source organism: Numida meleagris (assembly GCF_002078875.1). NCBI lineage: Eukaryota > Metazoa > Chordata > Aves > Galliformes > Numididae > Numida > Numida meleagris. Next base: position 107,158,216 of record NC_034411.1, read on the forward strand.
CTTTCCCACCTTGCCAGGACACAGGATCTCACTTTAGCAGGGAGAAGCCTTGTAGACATGAACCTTGACTGCTCCGGTTCAAGAGCACGGCAAAATACCTGGCAGTCCCATGGTTTCTGAAGGGCTGTGCTTGCTCACCTTGAGATGTCTCTTTGAGACCCTTTCATGCCAGTTTTTCCTTGGGTTTCATTCCGCTTCTCACATGCCCTGGTGGGCTGGTTTTTATGTGCTCTGTTGCTTTTGGGCTTTGTGGGATTTGTGTGTGCAAGTCCTGGGTATAGTTGAGCCCGGTATGCTGTTACTTTAAACCACTGATAAAAAGAAGGGGGAGGGAGGGGAGGCAAAAATCTGAAAAGCTGCTAGATCTTAAAGATTAATCAGCCTAGCTTAAATAGCAAGCAGGGCTACAATCATTCTTTTCTACACATTGTTTCCTTTCATTCTGCTCTTGCAATGTTGTTTCTCCAGGGGAAGATTTCAAGCTGCATAAGACTGTGTTCTTGTATTAATGTCAGGACACAGGCTGAGATTATTTGTGTGAATATGTATAAATAGTTACATTACCTGGAGTTACTTCCATTCTTTCTCGCTAGGCGGAATTATGGCCTTATATGGTACAATTCTTTACCTATTTGTTTCTGCACGTCTGTGTCTGTATTTACAATCTCCTACTATTGCATGTGGACTTCCATCCTGAGTGAAAGAGTAAGTGGTAGGGCACCGGCCTGCGTAGATGATAAGAACAGTCAGATTTGTAAATATGCTGAAGCATATGCCGTGGTATTCTCACAGAAAGGACACGGTCCTTTCCTGGAGTTGATGCAGTTATTTGACTGGTTAGTGCTGGCTTTTTTTTTCATGTAAGGAGCGTATACCCCCATGCCTGGACGCTGCTTCTTGCACACTTATAATGCACAAAGAATTCCTTCAGTTTTTGCAGTAAGGAAAAAAGTTATGTGAGCAACCTGGAAGAAGGACAAAGAGTAGGGTAAAGAGGGGGCACTTCGTAGGGCAGATCAATCCCCTGGCAAGAGCTTCACTGGTAGATTGCTTCCTACCACTGCTCGTCCTCTTTCTTCCCTCTGTGCTGGGTGTTTCCTCTGTTCCTGTACAGGGGGTTTAAAAGCTGCGTTGTGACAAGGTGAGCAAGGGAAGTGAGCAGAAATGGTAAGTTATTCCTATTGCAGTTCCTCCTCTTTTCCAAATTGATTACTGGTTATGCTTGCAAAGCACCATTTACAAGACAGATAAAGAACCCAGGAGCCGAGGAACCTTGTTTAAGCAAAACCAGGTGTTCTGGACTGTGGATGTGAGCTAGTTCTTGACTGCTGTCAGTGCTTCCCAGCATCGTCTTAGAAGCTGAAGAAGTGCAGCTCTTCTTAATCAGTATTTTTAATTAAGAATAACTTCTACTGAAAAAAAATTAATGGTTTTGTGACTCTAACACAAATCCATGCAAGTGGTAGCGGTCTACAAGGTAGCCCATGGATTTGCTGTGAGAAAGCTGGATTGTTTCTTTCTTAGGGTTAAGAAACGTGAACTTGAACCATTTTAGGCAAAGGGGAAGTGGCTGTGGATAGCAAGCAGGCAGACCTCAGGTGCAGCCCACTGCACTGGTATTTCCATCTGTAAAGAGGATGGGTTTTGCCACCATCTAGGGCTGTAATGAGAATTGAGAGCTTTCCGTGTGCTCTGTTGCTTGGAATAATATATGTGTGACTTAGAACCGAGAAAGTGAATTCATTTATCGAATGGTGTTTGATACCAGATCAGAGCTTTCGTGTAGGGAAACAAATAGCTTCTTTTTTTAATCTCGCTCCATCAGAAGTGAATGTGGTGAAGCAAGGTGGGGAGCAGTGGGTGGAGTTGTTTGGTAGTGCCTGGGGCTTTGTTCAGAATAATTTTGCTGCTGAGAGGGATTTAACTCCTGATCAATAAGGGGTGGTTATTAGATCAACTGGTAAGCTAGGGAAGATAAATAACAAGGAAAAACCTGCTTTTCCAGCATCTACTGTCCTTTGCTTCCCTACTTCTGATTGTTGGGGGTACAGTCTTTTGAATTTTTTTTGCTGAATAGTGGGCTCACAGCTCCAGGCAGCAGGGGGAACAATTAGCATTGCTCTTGCCATGTATAACATCTCAAAGGAAACTGTCTTAAAGGCAACAATAAATGCTCTGGTAATAATGCAGACTAAACTGTACTTAAAAGAAGTCTGTATCCATCACTCTGATATACTGAAATAGCAATCTGCTGATTTGATGTCAGGATGATGAATTATGACCTTTTTATTATTTATTTTAAGGTTTAGTTGCAGACTTTATAAAAACAAAGCGTGTCTGGGTCTGGCTGTAAGGTTTATTGAATGGCTGGGGGAAGCTTTTAGATGCGGATCACAATGGGTGACTTGTGCATATAAATATGCAAACAAATGCATTTACATCTACTTACGATTTATACTTGTCTACGCAGGTAAGGTGCAATGTGTAAAATTACAGCCAGGTGTAAATCAGACTTATCTACATGCATGGTAGTGGCTAGGGGTCAAGCCGTGGGTGGCACCTTGTTGTACATGGGAGCTCCTGCACGTAGAGAGACAAGTTTGAGTTGGTGGGGGACCAATTTGAGATGAAACAGGGTAAGGCATGTGTGGAGTGACGCTGAGATTGACGTAAATGACTCTGAGGTCTGGTGTAATCCTTCCGATTTGTGCAGGCAAGGCCAGTGGAGAACATCCCTGGAAACAGCACGCACGTGCGTGGCTTTGCATGGCGAGCCCTGTACTGTGCTGCTCTGCTCTTGGGCTGCTGGCGCTGGTGGAACAGCGCTGGTCAAAGCACGCTGCCTCGTGTTGAATCAGATCTGGATGAGAAAGCTGCACATCATTTGTTTTAAAATAAACTCAGGGAAATGGCTCTTTGATTGGTCAGAGTTCAAGCTGCTCATCTGCTCTTGTGGGTGCTCGATAGCTTTGGTGCTCAAGGTTGGCTTGTGGTGGTGGTGGTGGCTTATCTTGGTGTCTTGAATTGGCTCGAGGTCTGATGTGAAACGCCATCCATCGCCTTCTCTTATTCCTCATTCAGGCTAAAACTTCCCGTCACTGAGCAAATGTTTCCCTAAAACTATTGATGCTGCATTTGCTGCTTCCTAGAATGGCAGCAATCAACTTTGCCTGATCAAAGCATGGTTTAATACTTATTAGCAACTTACTAGAACTGTCTGAGCATTTCCCCCGTGTCTCGTGTGATACAAGAATGTGGTCTGTATTTGTGTCATCGTCGTCGTTTGTTCCTTCATAAAGGACGAGTGCTTTTGTTTGTTTGAATTTTATATATTTAAGGTGATTTTTCCCCCCTCTTTGTATGATGGAAAGAGATTTTAACCTCTCTCAAGCCCAGAAAGCTTGATCAGAAAAGCGTGGACCTTCTCAGCGGTGCAGACTTGTCGCTGGATGAGGCAGGCGATGCCCTTGTGTGGGAATGCCTGGAGAGTTAATTGTGGCCAGACCTGCGTGCTTAGGTGTAAATATCTGTGAAGTGTTTGGTCCCTTAGGTACCTCCCAGCCATTCTGCTGGCCCTGTAAGTGCCTCACACAGGCGTGTATCAACCCAAGGATGGCTTTGCAGGATGCTGTTTGTGCCAGCGTGTGTCGATGGTCGAAGTTAGCGCTGCGGCACGGGGATGGATTTAAATCAAAGTGACTTAAATAGCGGGCTGGAAACTTGGGGTTCAACAACTGAACTTAGTTATGCACATGTATTTCTGTGAAAGAAAAATAGAGTTGTGTTGATAACTTTCACTTCCCTGACAGGTGTTTCAAAAACCTAACCAATTACATTACTTCCTATACGCTTATTACATGCTGAATTAGGAAATAGTTAGTTCTCCTCATATTTCCCAGCTGACTTTTATGTAGAAATCATGTCAAGTTACATTTGGATGGAAATTGGGATTCCTTTGAAAGCACAGTTTTCCTTGGCTTCATGGCTGTTGCAGTTGTGTCAAAACACAGATTTTTCTTTTAAAATAAACTTATTAAATACAGTGAGTTTTGACTGCGAAAGGTAAATTTCACTTAATTTCTCATTACCTTGCCCTTCAGAAACGTAGCACTGGCAGAGCTCATCAACTTGCTTTTAAATGAGGAGTAAAAATAAAATGAGAAACTGTTTTTCCTGCTTTTTGAATTCCCAACTGGTGTCTCAACTTTGAAATCTGTACTCATTGAACTGAGCTAAATAAGCAAAGTTGAAAAGAAAATGTTTGTTCTTTTGTACTCGCAGGCAAGGATACTGCTTGAAAGATGGGCTGGCATTCAATCAAACACTAGTCCTGGTGCTTACCAAGTGACTTCCACCAGTTCACTGGCTCCATATTCCTTTTCCTTTGTAAAATGCTTGCAAAATATGTATGTAACTCACTTAGTTAATATATTTAATATTGGACTCCTCAGTCACATGGTGCTGTGCATCCGTGGGAGAGAATCTTCATCAAGGAGTTTGGTGACTGGGAGAAGTGGTAGTGGCTTTGAACTAAATGAGGGTGGGCTTGGACTAGCTATTAAGAAGAAACTCCTCATTATGAGGGCGATGAGGCCCTGACAGAGGCTGCCCAGAGAGCTGTGGGTGCCCCATTGCTGGCAGTGCCTGAGGCCCTGGATGGGACCCTGGGCAGCCTGGGCTGGGGGAGCTGTCTCTGCCCGCAGCAGGGGTTGGAGCTGGGTGGGCTTCCAAGTCCCTTCCAGCTCAAACTGTTCTGGGATTCTGTGGCAGATACGTCCTGTCGTATGGCATTGTCAGGGCTTTGGGGGAAAGCACTGTGCCCCAGAGTTCATATTTGTGGCCTGGAAGTTGACCCACAAAAGAGCTCACCGCAAGCAACGCGCTGAAGAACGAGCTCTTAAGGTGATGCTTACGTGAAGTCCTTCAGTTGTTCAAATGATATGATTTTGTGTTCTTCTTTTGTGCCTGCCCTGTACACTTTTAGGATGAGTCTCAGGGAAGGAACTGCTTAACTTGCCTCTGTGGAAGGTTCACGGCAGGATGCTGGCCGGGGAGCGGGGCTCTGCCTGCTATTTTCAGCTTGTTTATCTTTTCAGATAATGCTTGCCCTGGCATCATTCATAGTACTCCTTTAACTTCTAAAGGCTTTAAATGCAAGGTAAACATAGAGCATCTCCTCCTACTGACTCCTTCTTTCTAGCTCACGTGGGCTATTTAGGATGGCAGCAGTATATCCTTTTACTGACAAAGCAGTGGGTCTTGAGTGGATGGCGGAGCTGCAGCAAGGAAGTGCTAAAATTGGAACTAGTGCAAAGAATAAGAAATGGTTTGAACTCTGCTGAAGGCAAGATAGGAAAGTCGCCCTGCAATTGCTGGAGCAGGAGCTCAGTTTGCAAAATAAGCATTCTTAACAGATGCAACTTCTGTGCAGAAGTTAAAAATAAATTGGAAGGAACAGGGGGAAAAAAAAAAAACAACAAAGTTGGGAAACAAATGTAGGTATCTGTTTATGGCAGTTCTCGGTTTCTGAGTGTATTGAATGAAGTTCTGAAATCTTGAAGCAGAAAATGTCTGTGTGCCATAATAGTTTCATTTGATCTCCTTTTAAAATATTAACTTTTCCTACTTCTGTGTCTGGACTGTTCTCCCTCCTAAAACTTTGTCTGCTTCTTACAATACTTAGGGAGAAAAATGGTGATCTGTTACCTGCAGGGATTTGAAGGTACACAGATCTGGGGAAAACTCTGTTTAGTGAATGTGTCTTGGGGTTACCATGTAAGCTCTGATCCCCAAAACGCTGCAGTACGCTAGTAATCCTGCTCAATCCACTCTGACTGCTGAGTGGGAGAGCCCACGTGGGGCTGTGCGTTCTCAAATGCAGAGAAGTTGTAGTACTGTTCCATCTCTGAAGTACTGGGATGTTTTAAGCTAAAATATACTGAAATCAGATCAAAATGACCGTGCTAGTTATTAGCTTCGGGCCTCAAAGTGTTTGTGGTTTGGAAAAAAATAAATAAATAAATAAATCTTCATACTCTGAAGATTATCTTGTTTTTCTTGTATACCAATAAAAAAGGTGAAAGCACTCCATGTTTACTCACTGTTTTTGAGAGCTGTACGTTGTGTGAAGTGTTACGCATGCACAGCATCTCCTCAGTTCTTGGTTGCAGATTGCTCTGCTGTCTCGGTGTACTTGATAGAATCATAGAATGGCTTGGGTTGAAAAGGACCTCAAAGATCATCGAGTCTCAACCCCCCTGCCAAGTGCAGGGTCACCAACCACTAGACCAGGCTGCCCAGAGCCACGTCCAGCCTGGCCCTGAATGCCTCCAGGGACGGGGCATCCACAACCTCCCTGGGCAACCTGTTCCAGCGCGTCACCACCCTCTGTGTGAAAAACTTCCTCCTAATATCTAACCTAAACCTCCCCTGTCTCAGCTTAAAACCATTCCCCCTTGTCCTATCACTATCCACCCTCACAAACAATCGTTCCCCCTCCTGTTTATACGCTCCCTTCAAGTATTGGAAGACCACAATGAGGTCTCCCCAGAGCCTTCTCTTCTCCAAACTGAACAAGCCCAGTTCCCTCAACCTTTCCTCATAGGAGAGGTGCTCCAGCCCTCTGATCACCTTGGTCGCCCTCCTCTGCACTCGTTCTAGGTTTTAAATAGAATTGATATGATCCTGACATCTAAGTACCAGGATCACCTGAAAGTTCAGGTAGAGAGCCTGAGGGTTGGGGAAGCCAGACAGAAAGTATCGCAGCTCGGGGTGATCTGTGAGCATTTTGGACAAAGCTCTCAGACACAGACCGATTTTTGGGCGGTCCTGTGCGGAGCCAGGAGTTGGACTCGATGATCCTTGAGGGTCTCTTCTAACTCAGGATATCCTGGGGCATCAGCAGGACTTTGTATAGGCAATGCTGAAGTATGTGGAACTCTGGAATGGGCTGCCCAGGGAGGTGGTTGAGTCACCGTCCCTGGAGGTGTTCAAGAAACATTTAGATCTAGTGTTGAGAGACATGGTTTAGTGGGGTTGTTGGCGGTAGGTGGATGGTTGGACTGGATGATCTTGTAGGTCTTTTCCAACCTAGCTAATTCTATGATTCTATGTCAGGCTGCACTGGAAGATGAAACCTCCTTTCACGAGTGCAGAGACTGGGAGGTGCTTAGCGAATGTTTCTGTTGCCTTTAGAAAAGGCAGTTTTTCTTTAATGAAGCAGAGCCCACGCTATGCTAATCCATGCTTTGCTCCAGTGATCAATGCAGGAAAACAGCATGCTGTGAAAATTTACCACTGTAGATCAATAGCCCCTAGCTACCCAACTGTATTAAAGATAATTGATGGGCTGAGGGGATCTTGTAAACACTTGTTTGTCCCATCAGCATGTTTGCTTGTGTGTTTGACAGTGAGGGTATCCACAGAGCCACTGTTGGCCGTAAATGTATTTCTGCTTCTACCTGGGATAACTGCAGAACGTGCCTTTCTTTGTCTTTTAGGCCACTTCAGCATTTCGAATGTGATTAGACATCGGTAATGGAAATGAATGAGGTGATAGCAGATGTTATAATTTTTTGAACAAAAACCTTATGAACGCTGGGTGAACAGAGATTTCAGTTAACAACCAGCTAGCTTTGGCTCCAAGATGACGTTTCAAGGGATAAACGATCAAGGTTATGCAAATGAGAGAATTGATCAAAACTGGTGATTTAAATCGCTGATTTACATCTGCGAGAGGGAGGCTTTGATTTAAATCATTGATTTTAATCTTGTTTTGGGATTGTACTTTCATTATTTTCCTACAGACAGGTTGATTTTTATTGGCTGGTAACTATTTGAGGCATGTTTATTTGCAAACAAGCGTAGCTCTTAAGTTAATTTCTTAATTTCTTGCTTTGGGCAGGAGGGAGAAGGCTTAACTAGCAGGGTAAGTGGGGCAGGAACGTGTCTTTAGGCAGGAACATAATTGAACAAATCCTTATTTAAGTTCTTGATGCTTATATTTTCCAGAAATGGCGAACAAGCTCAGTATAGATAAGGGCCGGCGCTGAAAGTGAGAAACCAAACCTCACTGCTCTGAAATTTGTGTTTAAACGTGGCTATCTTAAAATGCCAGTTTAAAAAAAAAAAAAAAAAAGAGGAAAACGTCTTAAAAATGTTTTACATTTGCAAACTGATTCATTAAACAAAGCAAGCATTATCTGCAGTTAATGGACTGAAGTGTTTCTGGATACTGTGTCCTTCAAGGTTTCAAAGCTGGCGGATCTTTATTCTCATACCTCGTTCTTATTCACAGATGAGAAGAGGAGAAAACAAGCTTTCTTGCTCTTTTTTTTCACTCCCAGTTGTTTTTCAGCTTTTCAGTGCACAAGTCACTGAAATGAATCAGGTGAATAAACTGAAATGCACAGAATACCGCTTACGTGCCAAAGCAGGCAAAGGTGGGCGAGCAGTCGTGACTTCTGCTTCCAGGTGTTGGTGCTGCACCTTCCACCACTTGAGGAGTCTCTCGTGTTTCCCTTCCTTCCTAGCCTCCACATTGGTGCTATCTGCTAAATATTTGACGCGCCACTTGAAATAACGTTGCGTTAAGCTTGCGCTTTGGAGTTTTTTGTCAAAATGGTAACAGGCCGTTGAAAGAAGCGAATTCTAAAAGTAATTCAAAACAGTTTTGCCTTCCCATCTGAAATGTGTCCGATACGAATACAGATGTTTTCAGAGCATTTTTTTATTGGCGGATGCGATCTGGTTTGGTAATTGAGGTGAAAGGTGTGTTAAGCTGGCTTTCAGCATGGAATGCATACTAAATTTCTTCTTTTTTTGGCTCTCTGAAGGACTTTGCCTTTTTCTATTTTAGTTGTTGTTGGTTGGCTTTGTTTTGTTTTGTTTTGTTTTTTATAATGTAGAGTGTGTCCGCTGGAGAAGCTCAAGTGCTTTGGTCTCTGTTAAAGTTCACAAGGTGAAGGAGGCAAGCAAATGCAGTTGAGTCTTTTCTGTGACTGAAAACAAAAGGCTTTCACACTTCTGTGTTCCGTCCCTAAGTCAGAAGACTTATTGAAGCCCTCGAGCAATTACAATGAAGACGGAATAAGAGTAGATGAGAGATCCTATTATATTTATTTCATTAAAATTGATGGCATGATGACAGTTTGGTCTCAGTTCTAAAGAGCACCTTAATTCCTTTGGTAATTAACTGTTTGCTTTATTGCACTGCATCCTCAGGCGCCGAGTCAAATTCACAGTTAGGAAGAACGGCAGCAGTCGTGAAGCTCACGATGCCTTCCCATCTTCCTCTGCAGCACCAGGCCTGCTCTGATGCCTCTTACAGAGAAGTGCGTGTATTCTGCTGAAGGACCAAGTCTGTGTTTGAAGGTGCAGAGCGGCTGCCTCGCTTTTTCCTTGGGAAAAATACATTTTTCAGGATGTACTCTTCTCCTTTTGCACCGCCTTGAAACATATGCCTCCCCTTGCTCATTTAGCAGCGTTCTGTCGTTGGGTGTGCTGTACTGTAAATCAAGGAGAAAAGTGAGGTCCCAATGTCTTGTCACTCAGTTTCGCCTGAGTTCTGCATTGTCAGGTCGTTCGTCTGCTGCTGCTGTTGGTGATGCTGTGATGGATAGCTTCGCCTTCCGTCATTCAGGTGGCTGCTGCTGGAAGTGGAAAGAATGATACCCTCACCAGGCCTTCCTCAGATGTTAAGCTTTGTTTAATAAGTTAGAAAATACTTGCTGTTTCTGGCGGAAAAAACTACGTGAGTGCAAAGAGCTTTTGCTGTTCAGTTCTGTAAAAGTGGTAGGAGGAAGCAAATAGTATGTATGATCTTATGATCAACTAGAAACATCTGTTGTTACATCCTTGGGTACTTCAGTTCCGTGTCTTGGATTAGATTTTAATTCTCTTCTCTTCCCCCCCCAAACTGGGCGCATATCTGAATACCAAGTGTGAGTTGTGGGCTGATAGGGTGTACTGAGCAGGTCTATGCGTATTGGGGCATCCATTTAGGAAAAAAAGGTGATGGGAGGCAGAACAGAAGTACCGAAAGGTAAAGAGTGAATTGATAAGTGCTATTTACCCTTACTTGTAGCCCAAGGAGTGCCAGGTGTAAAATGAAACGCAAAGGATACCCTTTAGGGTACGTGCCAGCTTTGATAAAATAGGGGCTTTCTTGCCCATTTCTGTGAAACACCTGATTCCTGGTGGTGTTATAAATCTCATCCCTCAAAAATGTGGCCATGGGAGTAACAGATTAACAAGAGTCAAAGATGGCTAATCAGTCAGCAGGGGCACGGTCCGTGGCCAGCTGTAGCACGTGCTTTCTGTTGCTTAGGTGGACAGGCAAACAGGAATGGGGTGAGAAAAGAACTGGAAACGACAGACTGTGAGGATAGGGTAGAAGCTGAATGTAGTGCAGTGAAAGGATGGAGAGGTAACGTGAGTTGTGGGAGGATTGCTGCAGTGAAAGGAAAGGGTGAAGGGATCTGAAGTGAAACCCTGAATAATCCACTTGCCAAGAGACGTTCAAACCCAGTGTGAAAGTTTGCTGTAAGGGAATTGTTTCCTGTGTCTGCTGTAGGCCCTACAAGAAGTGGCTGAGCTAAATTTCCGCAACAAATGAATATTAGGCAAGTAATTTCTAGCCATGCTGGAATTTCGGAATAGCTTCTTTGCAGAGGTTTAATATTCTGGTTGCTCTTCCCTGAGTTGATGTAGGCTTTTCCTGCCAGTAGCTTCATCTCAATGCAGCAATAGTTATCTGTGAGTCAAAGTGATCCTGCAATAAAAGGGCCTTCTTAATCAAAGATGGTAAAGTCGGAGACAGTCAGTGCTTTCAGCATTGGCATCCTGTTCTGCTAAGGCAATCCCACGTAGGAGGAAGACAGACACAAAAAGTGATTTGGCTGTAATGCAGCAAAACAAATTCTGGCCAAATTGTGGACTTGGAGTTAATGGGTACACAGTGTTACTCTGCGAGCCTCTGCAAGCCTGACTGGAAATCACGGTGAGTTTTGTAGTCTGTTAACTACTTAGACTGTTGCGTTATTTCATGTTTGACTTCAGCTAGTGAAAAATGGGGCACTTTCGCGTCTTATATTTCAAAAATAAAAACATTTTAAGAATATTAGAAGTAAATCTTGCTAGATTGCTTTAGAGCAGCCATAAGGCTGTGATCTAATCCATTTATATGTATGCATGTGTCATCCCCTCCCTTCCCCAGCCAACTGGATGTTGACTTACGGTGTCAGTTTTCTCCTTGCAGATGTAGAGCTGAGTCTGTTCTGCTGTAACGTGTTTTACAATACATTCACGCGCTCTGGCTCATGGAATGGCCGTCCATAAATTGCACCCGGGCCATTTAAGAACATAATATCCTTGCTGGGTCAGACTGACGGTCAGACTGGCCTGGTATCCGAGCTCTGATTACCGTAACAATGCTGCTTGCAGAAACTCAGCCCCTTCCCTGCAGCTGAAGGGGGGTTTGATACTGCAGGCAGAACCTGCTCGTGGCTTCAGCTTCATGTCTCCTGACTGACAAAGTTCAGGCCATCAGACGTCCCTTCTTTGCCCTGCCCACATCTCTCTGGTTTGAGTTTTCTCTCTGAGCCTGCTTTCCCTGACCTGCTTTCTGCAGCCCATCTGCTGGGCAGCTCTTCTCAGCCAGGCCACGTGCTGGTTCTTGACTGATCAGCCTGTCATAGGTAGAGTGGCTCCAAACTCCACTTCACAGGTTAGCAGACTCTATACCTACACAGCTTGGTATTTTTTGTTTGTTTGTGGCCAAGAAAGCTATAATCCTAAGTCCCAGTTTAACACATACAGGGCATGAGTAGTCATTTGGAACTAACTGATGTTTGTTTACATTCTCAAACATACAAAAAAAAAAAAAGATATTAAATCACAATTTGTGGTAGCGAAGAAGTTGATTCTATATTAAGGCTATAAGATATATTTATTCACTTTTCATTTCTCCGCTTTTCTTTTGCTCTCTATTATTTGACTCTAGGAACTGGAGCTTAAAGAAAAGCAAATGCTAACTGTGACTGTGAGGACAGTGAGAGAGTTGCTAAGATGTTTTACTTTCTGATTTGACTTCTAAAGAAAGACTTTCAAAGGCTCCAAACTGTCAAAGTTATCTCACTTCCATTTTTCTTTTTCACATCCTTAAATTGTTCAGTTATCGCAAGTCCGTGGTGTGAGCTGCAGGGAATCAACCAGCTCTCTCTAGTCTTAAACTCTTTCCAGTGATGCAGGTGTTGATCCTGGAGGGAAAAAGCCCAGCCTCCTTAAACTTCTGGAGGCAGTTTGCTACACACAGCTTTGATAGAGCTCCTTACACCCCAGGCCACCAAGTGGGGACAAGGTGACAGCGCTGTCTTCAAATTCTGGACTGAGGTTGTTGGGCTGGGCTGCATGCATTTAGCTGTGTTGATGGAGGGGAAGGATGACTTCTGCTGAACCAGTGATATTGCACAGGAGGCAGTGCTGACATAGGGAAGGATTTCTTACTTCGCTGTACTTGTTCCCCCGTTTCTGTAGGAGTAGCAATAAAAGCACCTTTATGTTACCATAAAGTAACAGGGGAGGAAGTTACACTAATATAATATAATGTAATTTTCTAGAGCAAAGTGTCCCGAGTTTGAGGCTTAGATAATATTGAGCCATAACTTCTCTCACTCCATTTGCCTGCTAAGATCTTAAGAGAGTTGTGTGAGGTTTCCAAATGAGTGGCATCTTAGCCCTGCTGCTGTCATAGTGTGAGCAGTATGTCATGGTATGCACCAAGCTCACTGCTTTGTTGGTTTTTTTCCCCAAAGATTTTGCTTTTTGGTTTTTTTAGATACTTTTCTCGCTTGATATCTAACCCCTTATAGGTACTTGTCATCCCTTCCATTGTTTCTAGCTAAGGAAAATCAGATTTTTTAATACAAAGTGGATGTAGGAAGCTCCATCCATTTTGATAGGAGAGAATTCGTAGCGGCTGCATCCAGTCAGTTTACATTCACTTACATCCCCAAAATGGTTAACGAAGGTGGAAACTGAGAAAGAGGTGAAGAAGTTCATGGTCTCCGAGCAGCCTCGGAGGCTGCTGTTTGGTGCTCTTTTCTAGAGGCTCTAGCAGCAGTCTTACTGCCGAAACTTTGGAAAGCCTTCCAGGAGTTCTTAGTCCCAGTTACGTGACTAACTCAGTTATGGGATTTTAGCTCTTTTCAGTGGTAAGCCATGCTCAAGTGTGGGGTTAAACTGGCTTAAGAGACGGTATCCTCCTGCAGGCAGGGACAGACTTTGGTGTAACTGATAAGCCTGCCAATATGTTATCAACTGGGTGTAGAGAATCATAAATGTTTGCATAAAAAATTGAAGTTAAACGTACCCCTTTATATAAGCCAGTATTTTGGATAATATTCTTAGAACTAACTGTAAGAAGAAGGAAAAAATCATCCTACTGTCTCCTGTGCTTGGCAGCAGAATTGTTAGTCAGCAAGAATGTGCAGAACTTTGTGAAAAATTGTTTTTTAGATAATTGCTTGTTGCAGACTGTCTACAGGAACTCACATTTTATTTTTGGCGTATTGCATTAAACAGTAGCTTTTATATTTTAGGACTGATGTGTTGATTTATGTCTCCTCCAGTCCTCTGGTGGAGGTCCAATTTTCCAAACTTGGATACTTGTGTTGAGTAACTTGTTTCAAAACTTCCAGTCTTTAGCGAGAACCTATTACCTTTGCAGCTCGAAGCAAAGGATGAGATGAGCCTGAGAGGCCCGAAAGCCTTCATAGGAATGACTTTATGTTACTTCCCCTCTGGATTTTGGTGTGTTTACCACTGCGTGGATTGCATTTGCATCAGAGCAACGTATGTGCGCTTAGGGAAGGCCATGTAAAAGCTCATCATCCAAATTCCAAATAACGCGCGAATTAAGAACCCCTTTTCTTTCGTTGTTCTTAAAATTACAGGCTAAATGAAAAGAGCAGCTTAATGCTGGCATTGCCACTTGTTGGTATCCCCCCACACACAGCAGATTATCTCACGGGCCTTTCTGAATTATTGTTGTGAGATACTTGTTAGGCAATTTGTGTTGCAGCAGCACTTTGCTGAAGGCAACAGGACAAAATGGGGAAGGTGCAGTTCCCCCCTGTGGTGACCAAGCTGTGCCTCCTGGAGCATGTTTGGGAGCGTGGTAAATGGTGTGTGTGTTTACATAAAAAATATTTAAATATAAATAAAGGAAAGCTCTGGAAATCTGCACGGTGAGTTATAAAGACACTTCCCCCATCCTTGAAAACATGGGTTGTGGCATGGAGACAGAGCGACAGAAAGACACGTCTAGAAACGATGAAAGTCAGGGCTGGAATAATTCTTCAGCTGGTTTCTGTTCATCGTGTTATCGCTGTGCAGCAGCGTGGTCTGCAGCTTTGAAGGCGAGTCAACCTTGCTCTGAGCTGATGCCTTTTGAACTGCTGTGTGAGCTGGTGGGTACCTGGCCCGTTCGGAAAGGAGTGAGTGGATACCGTGAGGCCGCTGCGTGAAAAGGTAGGGAGCTGGGTTCAGCTCCAGCAAAATGCTCGTGCAAATGGCTTTAGGGAATGAGCAGTGCTGTGGCAGGTAGCCCTGTGGTTAAGGGGGGCTGTGGGTTGAGAGGAAAGGATTCACACAAACCCTGGATGTGATGTGTGGGGAGCAGGGGAGGAGTAGCTCATGCACTGTCTGAATGTGAAGAGTAAATGAAGTTTTTTTCTGCTGTCTTCTTTGCCGTTTCCGTGCTGTTTCCCCTGGCATCAGGCCGGACCCTGGGTTTGGCCTAAGTGTAAGTGTTGCTTGGTTCAGAAACTGCAGCAGATTAAATATTTTCTGCTTATTTCTGCAAAAGGCAAAACTCCGTGATCAGTCAGCTACGAGAATAAATCGATGGCAACCCTGCCTGTCTTCGGTATGGATGATTTCTTTTCTAATTCTTCCCACCCCTTTGCTCTCTGTGTCTCTCAGTTAACAAGTTTCCTCCAGAAGTTGCCTGTGTTCTGTTGCATTATATTTGAAGAAAGAAAAGTTTTCAGAGAAGGCAGCAAGTGAAAATGGAGTAATGGTAGCCATAACCGTAGCCTTTGCTGCCAGTGACAGCTATAATTATATATGGGGCACATACATTCTAGCAGATGCTTCCCGTTTAAACCACACTGGTTTCAGCACAGACCAAATTTAGGATCTAAGCACGGTGACCATAGCACTCTCAAAATCTCTCATTCCATCTTCTGCCATTTGCTGTCTTTCTCAAATGCTCAGTGAGACTTTTTTTTTCTAGTTGTTCTATGGAACAGCTTTGATTTTTCTCACTTTGTGGTTATTTTAAGCTTCAGAAAACAATACGAACGTACTCTTCTTTCCTTCCCCCCCTCTTTCCTCTGTGCTTTTATGGAAGCAGAATCTGTGTAGATAAAGCACAGTTGATCTGTTAGGGATTACTGTTTCTCAGTTATTCTTTTGCTCTTGCATATCATGCCTTTATGTAGAAGAATATTTAAAGGTACCATGTAGAACAGTGAGATGAAAGATGCTTTGTGCACTGAAGAATTCTGGTGTCGCAGGAGTCCACTTGTTCTCCCGTAACTTTTTTTTTTTTTTTCCCAAGCTGAAGTTTATTTAAAGTGAATTTTAGTGCTTATAAAAGCTGCTGGGTTTTGACGGCCTTGAAGGCTGAAAGCCTTGTCCCCACAGGTGGCGGCAGCAGCACTGTGCCCTGGTATTCAGGGCACAAGTGTAGGGATCTGAAGATCCACGTTCTGTTCTCATCTTTTATCACAGGTGACCTTGAGCCAAGTAGCGTGTTGCTGCGGCTCAGTTATCTTGGAGAATATTACCCCAGCTCGTAAGGACGTTGTAAAGATTCGCTTCTCTCTTAGGGAGGATAATACGAGGATGAAAACTTCTTGCCTTGTCATCAAGGCGCTGAGCTCAGTTTGAGTCTCCCAGAGATGAGAGGGAATGGTTTCCATGAGATGATATTACCAACACCCCGCTGAACATCTCAGAATAACTGGTAGTGCTTTTATCTGCGACAATACGGGAACTGGCTTTGTGCAGGCCCAAGAGGACTGTAGGATACTCTTGGTGTATCCTACCTGAAATCACAGCCATATTCCTGGAGAGTCAAGCTGGGTCTTTCAGCAGGCTCACTTAATGTAAGGTTGGGTGTCAAGCAGTGGTCAGTATTAGGCAATTCATGCACCTATCCAGCTTGCGAAGCTATTCGTGTAATTAAGTACAAGAAGAGTTTTCTTTTTGACCCTTTCAGGCTATCAGCTTGATTCCCAGAAGCTTCGGATTTAATTACCCGTATCATCACAACATGCATAGCTGCAGATTTTATTAATGGCTATAAAGTTATCGAATCCTCTTTCAAGTGGACGCGATTCCCAGCCAGCAGGTCCTTTCACACATCAGCTCCAGTACTAGCGAATCCCACAGGTTGGTGCTGCACCTCTCGTGTCCTGGCTCCTCCATCTCACTGCACCCGATTTTCCTGCTCATTTACCAACCTGCAGAAATGCTCCTCTGTAGTTCTGTCACCAGATTCAAGTATTCTTGCCTCTAAAATAGCAGCTGAGCAGAAGCGTTACCATCCACTGAGCCTGTTCCGGTGACCTTTACACCCCTCTGTTTCAGACTCCTCCTGCTCACTGGGTTACTTTGGTTCCGATCCCTAAAATGTTCTTTAATCCATTTCAGTTCCTTTTCCCTGGATAATGCTTTATGACTTTGTAAATCAGTCTGAGTGATACAAAATCAAACGCTTTCCTGAGATACTGATAACTTATGTCCACTGTTTCGCTCTTGTCTAACCTAACGATTTGGTCGTATAATAAAAAGGATTTCAGCAGATTTGTCAGGCATGACCTTCCTTTTATGAATCTGTACTGGATGTCCTCTACTAAATTATGCATTTCTAAATGTTCTGCAATTTTGGCTTTTATCAACACTTCCAATATATCCCCACAGCTGAAGCTGGATTTCCTACTCTAAGAGAATTCAGCAGAACTGTCACAGCCCAGCAAAATTCATTCACTTTTCAGAGTTCTGGTATTAGATTCTTGATATTGGGACTAGCCTTGTGTTTAGTATAGCTTTGTGAGCACCATGCTTTCTGGACATAACCAGCTCCCTGCTTACAGCTCAGTAGGTTTGCATGTCACACGTGAAATGAGTTGCCAGTTCCCAGCCCAGTTGCAGGTAAAGAGGCTTTAGAGCAGTGGCTCAGTTTGGTTCCAAGCTTGCTGAATAATTTCATTCAGGACTGTGGAGGTCAGCTCACCTCTCTGTGCATCTGTTTGCTTTTCTGGCCTGTTTCCTAAGGAGTATTTTGCATTGCAGACTTGCATTGTACTTTTGTCTGAATATGTATGTGGGGGGAGAGGAGGCAGTGAGAGAGAAGGGAGACTCCAAATCCTTCAAGTGTTCTTGCTTAAAGCCCTTATGCTGTGTTTATACCTGCTTTGAACGTATAGCTTGCCACTTGGGCTGTGGTTCCAAATACGGATTTCTCTTGGAGGTATGTTCTGACCCACCTACTTTGCACTGCAGATATATTTAGAAATTTTTGCTGTAATAACCCTACAGTGCTGTCCCAAAGCTTCCTATGTCATCTGTGCTTCTGCCTACCTCCTTCCCAGTTACCTCGTGTGCGTCACCAGCCACCTGCTGGAGTTCTGCATCTGTGGTCAAGGCTTTCTTTCACTGACATGCTTCAGTTTCAGGACTAGGTTGAGCACAGAGGCTGAACGGCCCCGTCTGCCCTGCGTGGTGCTCTCTGGTGATTGCAGCTTGCCTAAACACGGGTTAATTCCTCTGTGTCTGCAGCAAAGGTCGTGCGTTCCAGGAGAAGACTGCATCAACACAATCGGAGGCATTCATACGCAGAGCCTCAAAGTGAGGGGATTTTGTGTTTTTAAGCAAAATGCACAGATATGTACATACTCCTTTCCCAAAGGTACTTCTCAGCTGGGTTAGGTTGAGAGCAGCACAGGAGGTTCCTTTATTGGATGATGATGAAGGAGCAGACCTTCTTGGGGGATGTCATTAAGACCCCTGGGATGGTTCTTTTTTGACCCGAGCCCAGCCTTGAGTGCAAGAAGCACTAGAATACTAGCTGGGTAAGTGTCTGCCCATATCTGCTGCTTATTGCAGGAGGGAATTGCCAAGCTGTGGGGATGTTTAAGCTACAACAAAATTACTGGAGATGCTGCATTTAATGGGCTAGCTTTTCTTTAGAAGGCCAGATTCTGTCTCCCTCCTCTATTCTTCCTGAAAGATGTCATTCAGGATGGATTCGAAGTGCAAAAATGAAATAAATAAAGCAAGTAAACCTGCACTGAGTGAATCATTCGCACTAAATTTAAACCGCTTATTATGGGGAGGAAAAAAAAAAAAAGAAAACTTGGATTACAGGTTTAGCAAGCATGAGCACATATTTCAGCATGTATTGCTGTATTGTTGCCAAACTACTGATTTCTTGGAAGTCTGCTATTAGCACTGTTAAGCAGTGTTCCAGACAGTCACTTGTATAAATCCCTGTTAATGTGTTAAGCAGAAGAAGGTCTTTGCAAAAATAATATTTTACCAACAAACGATCCCAATTTTGGTGATGCTCTCGCAGCTAGGGATGGATAAGGGAAGGAAATGTGCTTGCTGGCAGCATGTCCTGCTGGAGCATCGAGTTGATGTTTGCTCGAACGTTGCTGCTACTTCTGATAGGCACTCAGGGATTTAGTTGTATTTTGGACAGGAGCCTGATTGTGAGGTTTCTGTGCAGGGTGAACCAGCAGTAAGGCCTGGACTTTTCAGCTCTCTTGCTCTCCTTCGTGTGTTATTCAGGTGATAAGTAACCACATAGAAAAGCACCTTCCTTTTCATGGTCAGAGATATTGTGCCTTTTCCAGCATGCTATTCCAAGCAGCGATGCCTCCCGGATTCTGAAACTACGAAAGCAAGCTGGTAAATGCCCCGTTTTAGTTTTCATAACACCAGTGGAACCTGAGCACTTAGAGCTGTCAGTTTGCTGATCCAAGTCATCTCCCCATCCTTAAACTAGTCAGCGAGGAGAAGTAAGACAGAGTATCAAGAGAATGAATCTGCCAGAGTACAGCGTTACCTTGGGCGAAAACATAGCCCTCTTTCACTTGCATCTGCTGAACCATGTATCTCTTGGGGGGGGGGAAGAGCCACACAGGCTTTGTGGCAAAGCATGTGAAACAGAAAAGTTCTGGATGCTACCCTTATGGATGGACCTGGTGAAGATCGGGGGGAGCAGAGAGGAAGAAGAGGGAAAAGCAATTTTATGCCAACTTGTTCAGGAATGGAAAGGTCTGTGTGCTCATTGTATTACAAATCACTGAGAGCTCGCCAAGCTTTTTAGAACGCAGTTTAGTATTTTTTAAAGTTGCTAACATACTTCTTGTTGGTACAGCATGTAGTCTTCTTGCTGTTTGGAGGAAGGAGGCGATTTTTAAATCCGAAACCTATTTTAAAGACAGTTCATGCTTTTAAGTTTTATGTGTTTGCTAAATGATCCCACACTCATCTTAATAGTTTTCTGTGCAATGCAAAACTGAGGGATTTTGAGACATTGCTTTTATTTTTTCCCATGCTTGTTCGTGGTTCTAGTGATCAGTGAAGTATCTGATCAGCAGATAAACTTCTGGTTTCTTCTCTTAGGTCAGCAACTGGGGCATAGGTTCCTCAGCTGAATAGACAAGCATCTTGCTTTGGGCATTTTTGGTATTCATGTAGGATCTTGGAGTAGCAGTTTTCAGTGCCTTCCAAGGGTTTGTTGTACCCTATCCCACAGTTAATCTCCCTCTGTCGGGTGACCTGATGCCAAGTACAATTTCTGGAATTCTGCTAAAAAGGAAGATCTGGAGGCTGTAATAGCAGTAGCTTTGCTTTTATTCCTAGTGTGCTCTGTCAGGCGTAGCTTGCCTGGTCTGCATCATGCAAATTGCAGTCAAACAGACTGAGCTGTTCCTTTGTGCCAAAGCCCATGCTTGGTGCTGACTGGCTGAGAGAAATGGCAGACTTGGGCCCCTCAGGTTGTCCAGTGCTTCCACAATGTGCCATGGAGTAGTTCATTTGAGCAGGCCCGTGTGATGAGGAGCTTTGTTGTGGCATTGTTATGGACATAACCATAGTGGAGTGGGCTGCAGGTGATTGTGGTTCAAGAGCCTCGGTAAGCAGAGGTGCTCACATGGGACAGTATCCTGCAGTGGAGGGGTACTTGTGCTATGCAGACATGCTTGGCAATACAGGAGCTCATTTCAGTCGCCGTATCCATCGCTACTGCATCACTGCTCTCAACAGAAATCTGTTAAGGTAATTAGTGTTAATTGAGATCTCTTTTGAATGAGCCCCTTATTTATTGTACGCTTGGCCCAGACTTGGACTCCAGTTTGGCAATCCCCCATCCACAGTGTTGTCCAGATTAACGTATATAACTGTATGTATCCAAAGAGTTCAAGATATAATCCGTACTGTTGGCATGCAGATGCTTTAAATCTTGATTGTACTTTAGGATATGTCTTGCTCACTGGAGATTTATAGGAACTAGCTGGGATTGGACTGCTCCTGCAGCTCCCTGCTCTTGCTTGCTGCCTTCTGCCATGTAGTTACCGATTCTGTGACAGCTTCTGCTCTGTTGCAGACTCAAAGACCTTGGACTGAGCCACTCCACTGAGAGTTGCCTCTCCTTAAATTCTCTCTCTTGATTGACCATCTCACTCATCCTCATCCGTATCAGTGCTCAGTTGAATTGCTCCAAGTGGTTCAGTGATCTATTTGGCCACTGAGACAGCAGTCTTGTAGCAGCTGATGTCCAGCAGTGTTAGACATGAGACTGTGTGTCTTGTGTCATTTTTCTGCTATACAGATCAGCATGTAATTGAGACAGCAAGGCCAATTCATTTCTGATCTCTAGTCCCAGGCAAGTTTTCAGACTTGCTTGTAGAGGGTAAAGTACGGACATTCAGAAGATATGACAGTGTAGGTGCTTGGGACATGAAGTTTTGAAACTCATTTGTAAGCAATAATGAAAATAAAACCTGGGGTTGTCTGCTGGAACGTGTCTGGAGATGTATCTTGACAGCATTTTGTTTTCCAGCTGCTGCTGAGGACAATGCAACACTAAACTATGCCTTTCTACTGCAACTGCATTGCTTCTAATGCACCTCTGGGAATTCTGGAATAGCTTGGGGTCCTTTCCAGTGAAATACGGATCAACTTCTCTGCGTTTCTGGAAGCCTTGGGGGAGTTCAGAAAACTGGTTTTGTCACTCCAGTCTTTTGGTGGAGAGGATCATTTACTACTTTGCTTTGAAACAGAGCCTGGCCTCCAGCTTGCCATCTAGGCCATTCCACCCCGTTTGGTTAAGGGTTCTTCTCTTGTGTGGGGTTGGGAAAGGAAAAGGAGAGAGAAATAATGGCCTTTTGTTTGGTGGAGATCAACTGCAGGGCATTTTGTGGAAGCAGTGGTTTACTTTCTTTTTTAAGTGCACCAACTGTTGCTTTCTTTATCATACGATCGAGGCATGTGTTTTCTAAAGGGGAAAAGGCTTGTTTTGGTGGTTTCCCTTCAGTTAGCAGTCTGAGGAAGAAGAGGATCACATCAAAATTCTTCACAGTAAAATTGGCAAGATGCTGCTCTTTTCCCTCACCATAATCCCAAAATAGTGTTGTCTCTTACATTGTGTAGTGTAAAGGACTTGTTAAGCCAACTCAATCACAATAAGACTGAAAACAGAGTTAGCTGAAGGTAACTTCTGAGCAGATTTTTCAGTCATTTTTGTTCGTGAAAAGTATATTCTCTTGCTCGCTTCGACCTCTTTTCTGATTTACGGGCACAGGTTGCTCAGAGAGGTGGTGGAATTTCTCTCCTTGAAGATATTCAGAATCCATCCGGGCTTGGTCCTGGGCACCCAGCTGTAGGTAGGGCTGCTCGGGCAGGGTTGGAGGTGACCTCCTTGAGTCCCTTCCAACCTCAACCATTCTGTGGTTAGAATGGCACAGACTGTTCCTTAAGATAATGCCTCTGCCTTAGCAATTCGTGCCACGTTACCTTGTCAAAAACCAATGTCCTCTGTGTAAGCTTGCAGCTTGAGGTAACCCAGAAGGAAACTGCAGCAGATGCAGTGGCTGCTGTGTTTAGCAATGGTTCTTGACCACAGCTTATTGTGCACTTTCTTCAAGTTCTGCGTAAGACTTTGCTCAGGATACAGATGACTGCGCTGACTTCAAGCGATAATTTTTAAGTAAATTAGAGCCCGGAGGCCTAAAAGACAACTCTTCTCTTCATGTTGCAGTACAGTGACAGTGTGAAACGGAATGCTGCACGCTGCCAAGCCACAGAGCACGCTCAGGAGGTGGCAGGTCTCAGAGAAGGTTCTTAACCTTGCTTTCCAGGGCACAAATGTAACACATCTTTGAGTCATATGGCAGAGTATATTTTTTTCCTAATAGGCCTATTTTGGGAAAGTGGGCTAGAGAGTCCTAGATTAGCGTTAGTATTTTGGATGCTAGTCCTACTTTTGTACACGCACCCAGATGAATTTTCGGTTTTGATACAAATACAGTACATGAAGTTTTAAAAGCATTGGGTAAACAACAGCCTGTCTGAACATCTCCCAGAAATAAAGGGCTCATGCTAGCAGAAAAGGCTTGACAGGAGCTATTAGCTGGAATCTGAAGCTATACACGTTCAAAGTAGAAATCAAATGAATGTTTTTAATGGGGGGAGCGATGAACCACTGGAATGAATGGCTGAGAGAGGGCTGGCTCCTTGGTCTCTTGCTGTCTGTGAGGCAAGATGTCTTCTGGACACAGAGAAGCTGTTAACAAGTTTGTTGTACTTTACACTGACTTCAGGATAGAGAAGGTGAAGTGACTGGAATGTGATGGCCCACACTTACGGACATGTACGTATGCATGCGTGCACACACATGCATGGTAGACCTGCCAGTTCCTACCGACCATAAGCTGTCCTCTAGGTAAAGGACTTCAATTTTGAAATTTCCTGCTGTGTCTAAGAGAGGGCTGGTTTGCAACCATGCACAGGGTTGGGTATCTGCCTTTATTATGAGTTCAGGAGTGAGTGCTCCTCTTCTTTCACCATGCAGCGAAGCAGGTTTATGAGCGAGCTGAAACTTGGTTCTCCAGCATTTCAGTAGCTGGTAGCATTGTAGCCTGGGGCCCGTGTCCTCAGGCAGACATCACTGATACTATCTGGTGTGGTTGGAAGCCAAGAATTTAGCCCCTCTGTTCATGTTTCATTTGTAACAAAATAATGATGTTCCCCTTTCTCAAGGACAGAAGGCTTTTAATTTCTTTGTAAAGCTCTTTTTAAGAACTTACCAGGGAAGGTATTAGTGAAATACAAAGTGGTGGTGTTATTTTTTACTATGTGAGTCACTCAGAAATTAAAAAGGAAAATCAATTTCTTTTCCAAATAAGTTACATGAGCCTCATCTTTACCGAGTGACTTCCTCCTTGCTTCTGCAGAGTGCTGTGGATGAGGGTGAACTGTACTTCAAAATATCTAATTGCATACAGTGAGGAACGAAGAAAACTGAAGTGGATCCCAAGAATATATTAAAAATCTAAACTAAAATGAGAATGATTTCATGTCAAGTGAGACAAATGCAGAGTTGATACTCCACTGCTTCACACATCCACTTGTCCTTGGCACTGAGAAAATGAGATTTTTAATATCTGAAAAACAGAATGCCACTAAGGCTCATCCATTGTAAATTTAAGCTTCCTTTATAGCAACTTAAGCCGGGGACAAGATTGTTCATTACATCTGATTCTACAACTGTGGCCATGATTTCCATATTAATATTGAATTTTTTATTATCTCTTCCAGAAAGGAATGGAACTGGTAGTGTTTTCCCTGCGTTAGCAGATAAATTATTTAATGAATAATGCGAAAAGGGCAAAGGTTTGTGAGTTCTTACTTGCATATTAACTATAGATTGTGGTGACACCTGTTTTGCTGCTGTGATCATACCTGGTTTGATGCTTCGGTTTATGCTAAAGAAGATAGAGGGGAAGAGCGATGTTGATAATTTTAAGAATGTTGGTTGCAGTTACCCTGCCCTGGGCTGAATTTTTTCCTAAAATTATAGGTGGTGGATTGCTTGTTATTTGTCTGATGAACCCCGAATCAGAAAGCCACTTCAGCAATCTTTATGTAGGTGCAGGGGAGGGAGGGTGTTTCTGTGCCGCTGAACTTTAGACCAAGGACTATTTGTAACACTTCTCAGTAGCTGTTGTTCTGCTCTGGCATCAGATGTAGGAAACATTGGTTTCCTCTCCTTTCTCTTTAACTTCATTTGCTTTCACAACTCTAGCTGCCGAGGCAGACCTTAGGATTCCCTGACCTGCCTTACGGTTTGGCTTAGTCTGTGACAGTTTGTGATTGCAGCCA
This sequence comes from Numida meleagris, assembly GCF_002078875.1. Taxonomy (NCBI): domain Eukaryota; kingdom Metazoa; phylum Chordata; class Aves; order Galliformes; family Numididae; genus Numida; species Numida meleagris. The sequence continues at coordinate 107,182,675 of NC_034411.1, forward strand.
GACTGTAGCACTGCTGCCTCAACCTCAAACAAGGCAAAAATTGATAATTTCTCCTATTTACTTGTGAACTCTCTATTGTTTATTTCTGCTCTATCATCCCCTTTGTCTGTACTTAGGGATCTGGAGTATGTTGGAAAAGTTCCTTCTCCCTCCTCTGTTCACATCCCAAATCTGGGCTGCATCCTAAAAGCTCTTCATTTATAACATCTGAAGCCTGCACCATTTTTTTCTCTCTTCCATTAGTATCACTAAAATCGTTGTCCTGCCTTTGTCATCTCACACCTGAATTACTGCAGCCTTTTCTTTGGCTCTGTCGTGTTCCAGTTTTAATTCTGTGTTTCATGGTGATGGAAAGTGATCTTTTTTTCCTTTGTGAGTTTTTTTTCTTTGGTTCTTCCACACTTCTCACCCTCAAAGCCAGTCTTTCTCTGAGGAATTCAGTTCTCTGTCGTTAGCCTCTCTGACCTTCAGAAAGTTTGTATCTATTTAAATTTAATTTCTTCCTCTTTGGAAAACAAAACAGTTCTCTGTATTAAACTCAAAATTTGGCAGTAAGCCAACTGCATGATCTCATATTTTTTTGTGACTGCTTCAGGGAAGATGTTTTAAATACTGCTAAGAGGCTTAATGGAGGAGTGTCTAGTGGTGTAGAACTATCTTGAGAGGTTTGGAGGTGGCTGACTTCAGGGACTTGTCCACTTGTCTTTTCCATCCATCAGTTCTCCAGTGTCATGGTTTCTTTCCTAGGCCACAACGTGTCTTGTGGTCTGCTGGAATTGTCCATTGTGCCTGTGATATTGCTCTTGGCGTCCTCTTCTTGTGGAGAGGAGTAAGGCAACTCAAAACCTAGATGTGGGCCAAAGGAATTGCAGTTGCCACCAAAAAAGGGAGAAGAGCCCTAGTAATTGGGGACTCCTTCCTGGGAGGCACCGAGTCCCCCATTTTCTGCCCGGTTAACCTCTCCAGAGAGGTTTGCTGTCTTTCAGGGGCATATGTCAGAGATGTTAAGAAGACTTTACCACATCTGATAAAACAAGGTGGCTACTATCTGCTTGTTGTCATTCAAGCAGGGCCATGGGAGGCTGCCATGAGGAAACTACATAATATTAAAAGGGGCTTTGCATCCCTTGGAAAGACACTAAAGGGAGCAGGAGTGCAAGTAGTGTCCTCCTCTGTCCTCCTAACTGGCGGTTGGGTCCTGGAAAGAAGGAGGAGGATAGATCAGGTCTGTTACTGGTTGAGGAGATGGAGTCAGGATCAAGGTTTTAGATACTATGATCTTGAGCAGGATGTTGAGAGACCAGGTATGTGGGCATCAGACACAGTGCAACTGAGCAGATAGGGCAGAAGTGTTCTGAAGTGTTCTGGGGTGCAAGATGGCTGGCTTGATTACCAGAGCTTGAAACTAGATTTGGTGGGGGAAGGGGATGGAGTTTCTTGTGACAGAGAGGGGCCTAATAATGCTGCCTTTTCAGTAATCTCTCAATTGTCTAATTGGATCTTGTGATAACTATTCTGAGAAGATAACATTGCCAATAGCCTGGCCTAAACCTTCTTGCATCCCTCTAAAGATACCTGCACCCTCTGCTTCCCTAAAGTGCTTGTATACCAATGCACGCAACATGGGAAATAAACGGGAAGAAGCAGAGATCTGTGTGCAGTCACAGGTCCCCAATCTCAATGCAATCACAGAGACATGGTGGGACAGCTCACGTGACTGGAATACTGTCATGGATGGCTGTGTCCTTTTTAGGAAAGACAGCCCGGCGAGGCGAGGTGGTGGAGTTGCTCTTGATGTGAGAGGGCAACTAGAATGCCCTCTCACAATTGAGCTCCATTTGGAGGAGTATCGTGGACTAGTGGAGACCTTGTAGGTAAGAATTAAAGGGTGGGCTAACGTAGGTGACACTGTTGTGGGTGTGTACTACAAGCCACCTGATCAGGAGGAGGAAGTGGATGAGGCCTTCAGCAAACAGCTGGAAGTAGCCTCACAATCCCTGGCACTGGTTCTCATGGGGGACTTAAACCATCCTGGTATTTGTTCTGTTTGTTATGTTTCATCATGCAGATGGTGGAGGAGCCATTGGGGAGGGGTGTGCTACTTGACCTTGTTTTTACTAACGAGGAAGGGCTGGTCAGGGATGTGATGAATGGGGGAAGTTTAGGATGCAGCGATAACAAGATGGTGGAGTTCAAGATCTTGTGTGGAAGGAGCAAAGCAATAAGTAGAATTGATACCATGGACTTCAGGAGAGCCAACTTTGACTTCTTCAAAGACCTACTTGGAGGTATTCCATGGGCTAGAGTGTTAGAAGGTAAGGGGGCCCATGAGAGCTGGTGGTGCTTAAATACCACTTCTTCCAAGCTCAAGATCGGTGCATCCCTAAGAGTTAGAAACTGGGGAAAGGTGACAAGAGGCCTGTGTGGATAAGCAAGTAACTCAAGGATAAACTGAAAGGAAAGAAGAAGGTCCATGAAATGTGGAAAAAGGGCCTGTCCACGTGGGAGGAAGATAGGAATGTTGTCAGGGCCTGTAGGGAGGCAACGAGGAAGGCTGAGGCCTTCTTGGAATTAAACCTTGCAAAGGAGGTAGAGGTTAACAAGAAAGGTTTCTTTAGGCATGTCAACGGTAAAAGGCAGACTAGGGAAAATGTGGGTCCCCTACTAAATGAGGTGGGTACCTTGATAACGGGGGACGCTGAGAAGGCAGAGATTCTGAATGCCTTCTTTGCTTCAGTCTTTCATGCTAATCCTAGACTTCAGAAATCCCAGACCCTGGAAGTAAGAGAGAGAGTCTAGGTAAAGGAGGACTTCCTGTTGGTTGAGGTGGATCTGGTCAGAGAGCAGGTAGACCGAATCCACACACACGCATCCATGGGCCCCAGTGGGATGCACCCACATGTGCTAAGAGAACTGGCAGAGGTGATTGATGAACCACTCTCTATCATCTTTGAAAGGTGCTGGCAAGCAGGAGAGTTGCCTGAAGACTGAAGGTTAGCCAGTGTCACTCCAGTCCTCAGAACAGGCAAGAAAGTTCTGGGAAACTGCAGGCCAGTCAGCCTCGCCTACGTCTCTGGAAAGTTGATAGAACAACCTGTTCTGGATGCCATCTCCAGGAAATTGGAAGAGAAGAACGTTATCATGAGTAGTCAGCATGGATTCACCAAGGGGGAAATCATGCTTGACCAACCTGGTAGCCTTCTCTGATGTCATAACCAACTGGGTAGATTTGGGGAGAGGAGTGGATGTTGTGTATCTTGACTTAAGCAAGGCATTTGACGTCGTCTTCCACAACATCCTTGTTATGAAACTTAGAAAATGTGGGATAGATGAGTAGACAGTGAGGTAAATTGTGAATTGACTGACTAGGAGAGCTCAGAAGGTGGTCACCAGCTGTGCAGAGTCTGGTCGGAGGCCTGTAACTAGCAGTGTTCCCCGGGGTCACTGCTGGGTCTGGTCTTGTTCAACGTCTTCATCAGCAACCTGGATGAAGGGATAGATTCCACTCTTAGCAAGTTTGCTGATAATACAAAGCTGGGAGGATTGGCTGACACGCCCGAAGGCTGTGCTACCATTCAACAAGACCTGAACAGACTGGAGAGATGGGCAAGGAGGAACCAGATGAGGTTTAACAAAAGCAAGTATGGAGTCTTGTGCCTGGAGAGGAATAGCTGCATGCACCAGCACAGGTTAGAGGATGACCTGCTGGAGAGGAGCTCTGCAAAGAAGGACCTGCGGGTCCTGGTGGACAGCATGTTGGCCACGAGCCAGCAGTGTGCCCTGGTGGCCAAGAAGACCAATGGGATCATGGGGTGCATTAAAAAGAGTGTGGCCAGCAGATCGAGGGAGGTGATCTTCTGCCTCTATTCTGCCCTGAGGAGGCCACATTCAGACTACTGTGTCCAGTTCTGGGCTCCCCAGTACAAAAAAAGACAGGTTTCTCCTAGGAGGAGTCCAGCAGAGAGCCACAAAGGTGATGAAGGGCCTGGAGCATCTCCTGTATGAGGAAAGGCTGAGTGACCTGGGTCTGTTCCATCTAGGGAAAAGAAGACTGAGAGGGGATCTGATCAATGTTTGTAAATATCTAAAGGGAGGAGGGAGGCAAATGGATGAGGCCAGGGTCTTCTCGGTGGTGCGTAGTGATAGGACAAGGAGTAAAAGCTTAAAACTTGAACATTGGAAGTTCCGTACTAACATGTGGAAGAACTTCTTGAAGGTAAGGATGGCGGAGCACTGGCACAGGCTACCCAGAGAGGTGGTGGAGTCTCCTTCCATGGAGATATTCAAGACCCGTCTGTATGCCAACCTGTGTGACCTATTGTAGGGAACTGCTTTGGCAGGGCAGTTGGACTCAATGATTGCTTGAGGCCCCGTCCAACCCCAACAATTCCGTGAATTGTTGAAATGGCAGCAGCTATCTCTTAACAGCTCCCCTCCCCCAAAACACTGTATTCCCTTTGCCACACCTGGGTGAGCTGTAAACCCCCAATGAAAGTTGGTATCCAGAAGCTGCCAGCTGCTACTTTCTGGAAAAGTTTGTGCAGCCTAGTCCTGAGAGTTCCAAAGCTTTTCACAAGAGGAAAAAAAAGGTCATATAATTAATCTAGTGAACCTCGTACAGACTGTATATGCATAGTGAACTCTGACTGGAGTAGGTGCTGATTTTCCCCAAAGCCGTTAGCAAATCCTGTGGTGCTGTAGAGGAAGAGCCATGCTATAGCATCTGGACCACGCTTAACAGTGAGAGCAGCCAACATTTGTTCATCCACAAAGCTTGGGTGCTGATATATTTAGGACAAAGGGGAATGGTTTTAAACTGAGACAGGGGAGGTTTAGGTTAGATATTAGGAGGAAGTTTTTCACACAGAGGGTGGTGACGCACTGGAACAGGTTGCCCAAGGAGGTTGTGGATGCCCCGTCCCTGGACGCATTCAGGGCCAGGCTGGACGTGGCTCTGGGCAGCCTGGTCTAGTGGTTGGTGACCCTGCACTCAGCAGGGGGGTTGAAACTCAATGATTTTTGAGGTCCTTTTCAACCCAGGCCTTTCTACGATTCTGTGGTATTGTGGACAATTATGGAGCAGAGTAAATTATTCAATGCGCTTCCCCTTGCTTCTCTACTCACTTGTTTTCTATTCCAGCTCATGTTCGCCTATAGCCTGAAGTGTAAATATTCTCTCTAGATCTTCCCACATCTACCTGGATGTAACATACTCTCTTTCTCTTTCCTAATGGTTAATAGTTTGACTTCTGAAGCACTTTCAGTCTGTTAGTTTATGAAGAAAGACGTCAGCGGTGCTAGCTGAAGAAACTTCTATTAGGTCATTCCTTTTCAGAACATAGTACCTGTCTTCTAAGCTCTTGGCGGATGTTAGCCAAATAATCCTTTTAATAGCTTTTGTGAGTTAAAAGGGTAGGTAACTGTCATAAGGCTGAATGATTGCTCAGATTAATTTACTCGTGGCAAAAAGAAATCAATTGTAATTTAAATTTTTGTCTGTGAACTGATTACACTACCAGACATCAACTTTCTCCTTTGGAATCTACCTGGAATCTGCATTGAAGTGTGTTTGTGATAGTACAGATTATGTGGATCTGAATTAGTTACAGATTATAAAGAGTAATGTGAATCAGCATTTGCAGTTTTTAATCTGTTTGGTATACACAAGCTCCGCATATTCAGCTGATAGGCCTTGCTTAGATCTTTTAAGCATTCACTTATAGAAGAATTCATCCATGGGGTGTTTGGATGCAATGGATTATTTCCTAGACTTTAAGGCCATGGGTCCTTTCCAAACCATGTCAAATCTCCCACTCAAGGCAAAGAGAAGAAGGAGGGTGAGGCTCTTAACAGTCCACGTAATAAAACATAAAGCTTGAAAGTGGATGGAAGAAAATGTAGTAGTTCAAGGGAGCATTTTTCTTAACCGTGATTATATATAGTGATTGGTATCCTTCCCTTTTAACAGAGAATGCATTGGGTGCTGAAGAAGAATCCTGAAGTGGCCTGTGTATTTTTCCTAGTGACAAGTGGTTTGGGGCTGCTGCCGGGTAAAACTACCAGAATGTTGCCCTTTGTAAGCTGGCTGTATAATTGTAAGCCAAACAATAAGAAATCGGAATGAATTTGCCTTTCACTGAAACATCTAAAGTTTTTGTATCTTTTAATTGTGTCTTACAGAATGGTGAATAACACTGAAGACCCCCAAGAGGCTTTATAACGTCCCATCCCCATGTAAAGTATGCTCAGAACTTTTCCAGTAGTGTAAGTACAAGCAAAAAAAACCAAACCAAACAAACAATCACACAATGACAACAAAAAGATGATATCTTGAGCATTGTATTTTTTTCTGTTTTGTCTGAAAGGTGCAGAGAAATGATTTTAATGATAATCAGCAGTTTGCTAAACTGGAGAGTTCCACTTGTTTGGCATTTGCTAGACATTGAAACCAGGAAGCGGTAGTGTTTAGTTCTTCTCTTGGTCTGGCTGATAGTGTCTCTGAAAGAGAGAAAATCATACAACGCTTAGAAACTCAGCCTTGATCAGAGGAAGTGTACTGTTAAGAGCTGGAGTACTCCATACATCCCCACGACATAGTAGAAGGATACCAGAGCTGTAAGTGTTTAGTGCCACTACAGACCTGGTGAAAGGAGACGAGTACACCAGAAGTGTGGCATTGTATATCAAAGGCAGAAAACCTAGCATAGCCAACATTGGTAGTGAATGTGCCACAGCTGCTGAATCGTGAACCCCAGTACAAACTGAAGTTATCTAAATCTTATGCTTGAATTTGAGCCTTTTAGTTTGCTCCTTTAAATGCCTTCTGTTATGAATCTCAGATGTATATCTGAGATGTATGTACTCAGATGAATATCCATTCCATTTTTTCCTCAATAAATAAGCAAATGAATTTGAAGTTTGAAGCTTTTAAAGCTGATAGGAGTGGCTTGTGCTGTCCTGCATCCCTCTCACTGTCCACCCCTGCATTAGTGTTCCCTGTACCTCTTACAGGCTTGACCAAATGTCCAGTGGCAATCAGATTGTTGAGATGCTTTGACCTCTTGGTTTCTGGTTGTACCTTCTGTCTAACTGAGTTACAAAGCGAAATCTTTTGTCTATTGCAAGTTGCAAGTGGGATGCTGTGAATACAGTTAGATTAGTCCAAGATGGGTTATTTCTAGGATGAAGATTATTTGGGTAGTGCATGGACACTCATAAAGCAAGTTGCAATGCAGGTACAGACCTCTGTGTAGAGAGTCACAGTAAAGAGTAGCAGCTGACAGGAGAGGCACTTATATGTTGGAAATTAAACTACCAATATGCTTCAAATAGGCTTCTTGATACGACCATTAACTAGTCATTTTCTTTTGCTGGTGTCTTAGTCTTCCATTCAAAGCTAGTGGTTTCTTCCCCTTTTGACACTCTCCTGAGTTGCTTCCTGTTCTTTGTTTTAGCTGGAAATATGTTGGATTTCAGTATTAAATAGTCACCACTTGAAATCATAAAGATCTAGTTCACAGCAGGAAAGAAATCTGGAGGTAAGGCCACACTGCTCTGTGCATCTTTATTATGCTGGTAATGCAGAGTTTGCAGACTGATCGTAGAGTTCTTCTGTGCTTTGTATGAGTACAAGGACAGTCTGTCAGCCTTAACTTTGAATCAGACTTATAACATAAATTTCCAAGCAGTGAATTATATAGTCTTAATTTCCTGTGCTTTAGCCAGATTTCAGACGTGTTCTGCTTCTGTGCAGTTTTAGTTGGATATCATATACTGCTGCTTCTTGGGATCACTGTGGCATGTTGATGAGTGGTATTAATCAGCTGCCACCCTCCATCACAAAAGCAGTCACTTTTTGCATTGATTCCAGTATATGTACAGTTAATACAGTCATTGAGAATACAATAAAAAGTGTAGATGAATGATTTTTGCCTGAGTGAAAGCTGGGGTGAAACTATTTGGACAGGGTTAGAGAGCTTTAAATCATGGGAAACGGGCCAAGATGACCCAGTTGGGTGTAAAGTTTCCAGACTGAACTATAGATAACTTTTAAAATAGATAAGTGGACATCAGAAAGGAAAAGGAGAAAACAGTTTTTTTTTTTTTAAATAAAGCAGTTTGACAGCCCACAACCTGTAGTTCATTGTGAAATCATGACCTTGTGTGTACCTGACTTGTGTGTATCTGTTTGTAATAACTATTAAAAAAAAAAAAGTGTGCCTGGGCATTCTTCACTGGGCAGGTGAAGAAGGTTATAAAGCAATATCTGTGGTATTCAGTTTTCAGGGCAGAGTTTTAAAACAAGCTGAAATTCAGGTTTGTTTGCATTAATAAATCTCTTAAAACTACCATAGTTAAAGAGTAGAGTAGTTTGGTTATCCTCTTATCATTATCATACTCTGTCTGAAGAGCAAAGTAGGCAATTACCATTTCACCTACCTTATTTTTATCGACAGTTGAATGAGAGTGAGTACTTGAGAGGAATTTGTTGCCTTGCGTGAACACAAGAGACTTGATGTTGATGTCAGAAGAATTAGTTATTTATCTGAAACTAAGTCCTTCTGTAACCAACGTGAATATCTCTCTACTGGTTTCTTCACAAATATAATGGAAGCAATTACTTGTACTTCACAGGATCACAACAGTATTGATTAATTAATGTGTGAGATATGACCATGAGTATTTATGTTGCATTTTCAAACTCTCAAAATACGATTTTCTTATGGAACCGGGCAGTTTCAACATTGCCACGTAAAGTTTACCTGAATTATCGGGTCTGTGTGTATGGATCTAATGGCCAACTGTGACAGAACTGTCTCTGGAGAGAGTAAAAGCCTACTGAGTGGAAAGGAAATCAGTGTGAGTAATGCAGATGAAAAAAAAAAAAAGGCTGAAGTCTTGTTATCGTTTATGAAAAACAATGGAAAGAAAGGAATGAGTAAGTGAATGCTATCAAAATCAGCACACTGAAAATAGCCATTGGATTACGGTGGCTTGGAAAGGCTAAGCTGCCTTAACTGCCCTGCTTCTCTGAAATGTGATTCAAAACACATTAGTTAAACCTTGGTGAAAGAGGCTTCAGGTAATTTTCTGTCTTTGTCTTTGACAACAAAGTATAGTGTAAACAGTTGGTGGCTGTAGAAATGTTCAGTTGACATTTTAAGCTTCTATAACTGAAACATTGTCTGAGCCCTTAGTTTTACTGTCGGATAAACCAGATGAGTTAATCCATTATTTCACGGGCAGCTAACCCAATCTAGAAGGGACTAAAAGAAATCTTATTCCCTGTGTGCCTCTTATGCCTTCCTCTGTTTTTCGCCAAATTGACCAGCCCCCATCTGTTGTTTTGGTGATAGCAGTCATCAGAGCTAAGCTAACACAGCTCGCTAACCCAGGCAAAGAAAAGTAGCTAAGGATTGGTTGGTTTATTTATTTTCCTGGTGTGTTGAACTGAGTTGGTTTGTGGAGATTTCCACGAAGCTATACAGGAAGGCAGAAGAGCAGGACCCAGCCCCTACTGCAGGAATGATAGAATCATAAAAGATCCTGAGTCAAAAGGGATCCTCCACTCTTGTTGGATGCTCTTAGGTCAGCTCACGCTCCCTCAAGCATCTGCACCCTCAGCATATGCATGTTGAGGTGTTCTCTTCCTGCTCTGAGTAGCAAAAAAAGGGTTTGCATTTACCTTGAGAGTGCAAACTGGGTCTTCTCTGTGTCATGCAGGAGGAAATCTCCCTAGATGGAATCTAGGCTTCTTGAGAGGTTTGTTACTTTAAGAGCATGAATAAGATGTGTATTTCCTTCTGAAATGTTTTTAAATAAAATAAAACTCTAATATGGAAGCAGCTGTAGCCAAAAGCCCACGTTTTTGCCATTATGATTTATATTCTTCAGGGAGCTGCTGTTATCTGTTTCAAAGTTGTTCTCCAAAGATAACGTCTGTCTTCACCAAGACTGTGTGCCAATAATACTACTCCCACAGACTGTGGGGGTAAAAAAAAAAAAAAAAAAAAAAAAAAAGAAAAAAAATTGCTTTATTGTTGAACACAAAAATGGAGATAGTTAAACTTTTATTACTAGCTGATTTTTGATTTTGGTTTTCTGAACTAACAAATTTCTCTTTTATGGAAGTTGTTACTGTTGGTGATAGATCCTGAGGAGGAATGTAGGTTTCTGTAATGCGTGCAAAAGAACACGTGGAAGAGAAGTAGTAGAAATCCTGGTGATGACATCCTATGAAAGCAGGTCCTACAACCTGTCCATGTCTGGTGCCGCAGATGAGCCACACAGGACGATGAGAAAATGTTCAAATTTTGGCCAAGCAGTTGGTCTGCCTTCTTGCAGAATGCCGTTGTGGCCATTTTGCCTTGTTTGAAGGCTCGTCCCTTTCTGTGAGCTCTTAGTTTCAAAAGTTAGCCATAATAATATTATATAATATTATAGATATTAATATATGTAATATTAATATTATATATAATGTTATTTTCCTGCCACACAGGGTTGTTCTGTAGAAAGACGTGTTTCCCGCACTTAGATATTCCAGTGGGCAGACGTAGAACTGTTGACTGGAGATTCTATCTTGGTTTTAAAATATGATTGGTCAAATTTTGCAGTGATCTAGAGGAAGCAGAAAACAACATTGTTTCTACCCCTGTAATTCTTTCATCTGGCAATGTAAGATTTGCCACTTCATTTCTACGTTAAGCCCATGTCTCCTTTCTTTTTTTCTTGCCACAATAGGTGTTACTTTGTGTATGATGAAGAAAATATTTCAGTGTGTTGCAGAGGCTGGTGTAACTGGAATTCAAACACAGGAGTTCCGCCCTTATTCTGTTACAGAGCTTTTGTGTATGAAGCTTTGCCTTCAGCTCCCGTATTTAAGAGCTCCTCCTTTGCTCTTGTCACAGCTTTGGGTCTCAGTTCAGCACTCAGCTGCCACTCTGGTTTTTCTCTCTGTGTCAGTTCTTCTCATTCCTCGTTCTGCCCTTGAATCCAGCCACAGAGTTTGAATTCCTGCCTTGCTGCTGTGGAGTTGCAACAATAGTTGGAAGCCCTGATTTTAGAAGTAGGGAACGTTAGGGTTAGACAGATAAGGTGTCGGTGTGAATCAGTCTGTGCCTGGAGTAGAATTCAGAAGTATCTGGCTCCTAGCCCTATGCTTAGTCAGAGGTCAGTCTCTTTTGTAAGACTTGGATTATGGCAATAATTGGCATTTTTATTATATTTTCCCCTTGTAAGATGATCTGGAGTTCTCTCGCTTTTTTTCCAAAGATGTAAAGTGGATACTATAAAGGACAGTAAGTTACTCACCCAAGTGGAATCAGTGGTGAAACTGCCAGGGTTTGCTTGCTGCCAGTGTGTCAGCACCCAGTAAAAAAATATTTTATCAGCAGTGAAGAATATTGAAGGCCGAGTGGAAAAACAGCTTAAGTAGAAAAAGTGAGTCTGGGTTGGGGTTCTTTAACTAGCTGAAAATCTTGAAGCTTCCTAGAGAAATGATATGTTGATATTCTGCTCTCAGCTTGCCTTCTATAATTTGTGTAGCGGTGAGTATTTGATTACGTTGGATTTATTTTCAGAAGTTTCAGGCTGCTCTTATTAACTGTCACCATTTTGATCGAAAGCATATGGCAGTGTTCTGCATTCATAAGACGGTGTTTTGCATTCATAAACAGAACTGGTGACGTTTAACCTCGATAGATCAGCTTGTAGTCTGATTTCACTCCTTGCTGCAAAGTGAGGTTTTCGTTTGCCTCGGATGAGAGCAGTCATTATACAAGCATTACATTTTGTTTGTGAATCAGGATGAATGGGAGTAGAGTCCTCTTTGAAAATCAGAACGAAGAGATGAAACTGCAGGAGATAATTATGCTAACGTATGGGTGAGGATGGCTCTGTGTTCGTTGACATGATGAGCACTCGAGGCCTGATTTTCTAATTTTTTTGTATATATATTTTTTCCCCTCTCCTGAAAACTGGTACAACTCCACTGAAAATACTGGAGTTGCAAGTGATGAGCATAAGTGTTGGCTCAGATGAGTCACATCCTTAATCCTCTTTTGCGCTCCAGAATTCATAGCATCAACTACTGTTTTGAAGGAAGCTTTGCTTAATATGGTACAAAGCTTTGGGCGTTTCTGAAGCGCTTAAATTGGCTGTGAATAAAAGGAGATGCACTTGTTAAGCAAGAAAGGAAAAGGCCGGTGCTTGAATTTCAGACTGCAAGATAGTTTTGCCCTAAATGTCCCAGCTGTGTTCCAGCAGGGTCTTAAAGCTGTACTTGATGGTCTCGCAGTCTTAGCCTCTGAGCTTGCAGGCGTGGTGTGTGCAGTGTTTACTTTGTGTGATGCACGTCAACTGTTGTGTTTGTGGAATGACCGTAGCTCAGCATGAAACTGCCTCTCGAGCATCTCGTAAGGAGCAGCTGCATCCTGGGTGGGTAACGGTGAAACCTGGAAAGGAAGGAGTGAATAAAACTGCACTCGAGCGCTTAGATCTTGTAAAAATGCACGGGGAGAACAACAAGCTTACGGAATGTAAAGCGTGGTTAAACAAGTAACAGGCTGGACAGCTGGAAGTGGGATTTCATTGTAGTCGCGGCTTCTGATAGGAATTATTTGGAGTGGTAGTTGCTGTGTTGTTATCAGTCCAGTTGATACGTTGTAGTGCCTTTGGGAATAGCAGTGTTGTACTTAATACCCGATTTTATTTGCTGTCCAGATCAGAGACCTCATGCAGAAGGGAAATGTAGCAGCCCAGTCACAGTCACCAAGGATCCTTGATGCATCGTTGCGGGGGCTGGGCGCCCTAGGCCAGCACGGCTGCTCCTGTGTGTTTGTAGCAGCTGGGGGGCACAGCACTTCTCACCAGTAGGGAAAAACTCTTAGCCTAACAAATTAATGCTGTGAGAAACTGTAATAATTGAAGTGTGTTTGGTTAACTGGTTGTAGCTCAATTTTTTGCTGTATACCGATGGGCAATTTACTTCAGCTGAAAGCCGTGACTTACACGACTTCACAGTATGAAGATCCCACAGCACCACCCAAACCCTATGGCTGAGATCACCGTCTCAATGCTCCCTGAGTTCCGGCAGCTCAGGGCTGTGCCCACTGTCCTGGGACAGACCCTTTCCCTAACCCCCACCTGCCCCCTCCCCTGACACAGCTCTGTGCTGCCTCTTTGGGCCCTGTCACAGAGCGGAGCTCCCTGTGTGGAGCTGCAGCCGCCATGAGGCCTCCCCTCAGCTCCTCTGCTCTGGGCCCACCAGACCCAGGGGTCTCAGCTGCTCCTCACCCCCCTTGCCTTCCAGACTTTTCTTCATCTCCATAGCCCTCCTTTGAACGCCCTCTAACACTTTTTTGTCCTTTTGGTGGCATTACAAAAAGTTGAGATTACAAATGCTGGTGAAACTGAACAGGAGAGCGTAGTGCTGCTCAGGGCCCGGCCCTGCCAGCAGCTTGTGCCATATTTCAGAGGAGGCTGGAAGTTGGCGTCTCTCCCCATCCTGTTTGCCACAGTTGATGCAACTTTATCAGAATCGTTGTTAAACCAATTACCAGACCTGGGATCCTGTTCTGAACACTTTGGCTCTAACCCACATCCATATTGTGCAGATTATATCAAATATAGGTCTCATATTAAAAAAGCACAACTGGTTTTGTAAGTGTCTTGAGCTTTCTAGAGCTTATTAGATAAAGCAGTGAGTTTTAATGGAGATTTTGAGAGGGATCTCTGCAGAAAAGGATCTCTTCAGTGTTGCTGGAGCACTTCCTATTCATGTATATTAAGTAGAAGAGACGAAAACATGATCTCTTCTGATCGTTAAGGAGTCCAGAGCTATTTTCTCAGCTGCTAAAGGTGTTAAGGCCAGTGTTCTGGCCTTATTCCCAAATGGATAATTGAATTACTTTGAACTTCTGCAAGTTCAATTGGACGTAGAGTTCTCCACTTCCTGCTCTTGGTTGTTTTTATGGGATTATTCTATTGGATTCAGCACCTGCAAAGTTCGTGCTGGGTAAATGATTCCTGAATTTGTGTGGGCTTATGCCATGGTAGTGGGTGAGGAAAGCCTCTGTGTCTGGCTACGTATCCCCTGCTGAAGATCAGTGCTTACGAAGTGGGGAGAGAGCTCCATGTATACAGGGAGAACTTCATACGAAATAAGCTTAAATATTCTTGAAATGAGAGGGAAAAGGGTATTGAGAGTACTGTCCTTAAATAAGCAGCCCTTCACTTCACAAAGTTGTGTTAGAAGTAGAAAAGGGTGATGCTGCATCTGACTGGTTGGGACCTGCTGGGTATTTTAATTTCTGTAGATTTGGGAGTGGGGAAAGGGCATTTTTGCTTTTTATTTGTAGGTCTCTCTACAATCTGATATTCAAGCACCTCAGGTTCCTTTAGGATGAGGCACAAAAGATAAGCATGAAGCTTTAATGCTTTATAGATACCAAGAGGCAGTAAGTGGAATTGGGCCATCTGACATGGGGCATGACTGCCAGCTCAATGTGAGAAATGTAAATAAGTTAGATATTTTGAGCTATCTTTTTTTTTTTTCACTATCAGAATCTAAATAAGCTTGATCCATTTTAAGGACCAGGTTCAACTGTTAGAAAATTGGTTAGCTCTAGTTTTGAGTTTAATTAATTCTTTATAAAAGTCTTACTTTTGAATTTCAGGGAGATAAATGCATGCCAGTCCTTCCTTGGTTGGCACTTCTTTTTCAGCTCTCTCCCTAGGGAAATTTGACACCTTGTCATGACTGGTGAGAGTTTTGGTAAGGCGAGATATGTTGGTGTTGAGGATATTTTGCTAAATTGGCTGGAAAGTTTGCTTAAGTTTGATCACAGCAAAGCAGTCCGTCACAGTATTACTCTCAGGAACAATATTTGCTGCCTTGATTTTCTTCTGAACACCTCCAGTCATTCTTCCTGTCCTTATCTTATTTTGCTTCTTGTTACTTCTGCAGTTGATTGTATTTCTCGAGGAAAAAGAGGGGGAAAACAAGCTGAATTATAGCTAGCCAGAGGAGTTCAGGAGGATACAAGGCTCTTACAGCAATGTGGGTGGGGAGAGGGGAGGGTAGAGAATATCCATTAATTAATGAGGTGAATGAAATTCTGATTATTCTAAAACGGTTGATTTACTTAACTGCACTGTAAATTGATCTTCAAACAGGATAAGTTTATTAAAAATATTTTGAAAGTGGAAAATAACTGAAGCTTTGTTAGAATAACATTTCTAAATAATCTTAGTGTAGTTATTCATTAAAAGAGAGTAGATAGCTCGTAATGTCGGAACATGTTCAGTACGTTCATACGAGGTTTTGCAATATTTGTTTTGTGTTTTTAATGGAAAATTCCCAGTTCCTGAAGTTGTTTTCAATACACAAAACTGACTCAGAAGCATTTTTTTTTCTAAATCTTATGCTTATATAGAAAAGCACATGGAAATGTGAATGAGAGTTCAAGATCACTGAGTATCTATGTCAGATGCAATATATGCTGTGTTTGTAGCTATAAGCATGGGAGTTTTTAAATCTGTATGTGACACTGGTGAGACCAATGAGATACTGTGTATGATTTTGGCGTTCATTTTCTAAGTGTTGAAAAGTTGTGTAGTGTAGAAGTTGTCTAAGCTAGAGGGCTAGAAGAATACCTTGCATGGACATCTCTAGCAGTGATTGGTAATTACAGTATAATGGATTTAATCTGGCAGTGGGTTTGCTGTTCTTCACTTACTTTCTGCAGATGTTTCAGAAGCAGTCTGGAGGTTAACAGTACTCTGTGGGCCACAAGTTGGATATCATTGAATATCTTTTTCTCATGGTGGAGAATGGCCTTTCCAGCAGCACGTGTATCCCTGTGTGCATCACCATGCACACACAGTGGATGCTCCCTGCACCAACACTGAACAAACTGGAAGCCAGATCACTTTCCTACGTACACCTTCGTGCCACTGAAAGTAAAATGTTTATCTTGCATATAAGAACCTAGATCTAGAAGCTGAGCCCTGACATTTTCGATAAATTAGTGATCGCACCCAAATTTTAAAGACAATGAGAGACTGTGTCAACAAGCTGCTGCAGGAAACATTAGGTTCTTGATCTTACTTGACATTTTTGAAGCCATCTTGTGCTTCTGTCAGATCACAGTTTTTTGGCTCATGGGGCTAGAAGAGCAAAAATTTTGAGTTTCTGGGTCTGTGACAAACTGGAGATTAGCCTAGATAATCTGAAGTATGTTTTAGTATTAAATCTTGAAGAGTCACTAGAGGAGGAATTTTGAGTGGAGGTAATTGTGGGTGGAGTCTCAGGTTCATTAAATCCTCCAGTTCAGTAAAGTACTTGAGGACGTGGTGTTGACAGATAAATAATTCAGGAAATGGTGATGTTAGAAATACAGGTAAGAAATGACAAAGGTGGGTTTATCTCTAAGGAAGGGTGAGCCAGCACATATAATGAAAACAACCTCAAGGCCAGATGTTTAATAAGAGATTTTCCTACTTGAAAAGCATGCTACTTAGAGCTGACATAGGGAGCTTTCATGCTTCACAGGGAGTCAGTAAGGCAATGTGGCACTCATTGCAAAGTTTGGACAAAAGGGCTGAGCATCTCTGCTTCCCCAAATACAAAGGCCAAAGACCTAGAACACAGTGTCTTTTTCCAAGTGCTCCCTGTCAAGCCCAGAACATCTCAAACTGCAGTGTAATGTCCAGATTTTAGTTGTTACAATTCCGGTCAGTTGCTAGACTATTGCTGCACTGGCTGCTCTGCCCTCATTGTAGTAGAATAGTCTAGGTGCTTGTCTTTTAAAATTGAAAATGGCATTTACAATTTCAGTAATTAATTGTCCCAAAGGACAGAGCATTCCTTTTGGACTGAAGCACTCATATGGCTGTAGTCTGTCTTTTCATGTGGTCATTTTCTTGGATGGGAGTTATCCCCTTGCATTGTCCTGCTTTCTTTTCCTGCATACACGTTTCTAATGTTAAAAACTGTGAAAGGGGTTCACTATTTTCTATAGGAAGACAAAGATAGGAGCTTCTTTCCAGTCTGCACGTGCTATTTTCATGGATGTATGCATGCTGTTTTTGTATACCTTGTCTGTAGCTATGCTCTAACTTCAGCTCAACTAAGCAAACCAGTTCTTAGGGCTGCTCTTCAGTCCTAAGGCCACTGGACCACATCCATGCTACTGGACTAGCCTTGAGAAGTGGGTAGCTGCATCCTAACACCATCCTTGTGGTTTCTGGTCCACGCAAAATCTTGCTTAATGCCTGCTAATTGATCTGGACTGCAATAGCTGTGTTGTATCAAAACTGTGCAAAAGACAGAGCAATATAATAATCTTGTAGATGATTCTGTGGGTACTGTAGTGCTTCTTCCTTGGCACTGTTTATTTTTACAAGTATTGATATAGCTATACTTTCTGGCTTGAGGATATACCTTATCTATTTCCTTACCTAGTCATATCTATGTTGTGAGATGTTTCAACTTTGAATAGATTTTATCTCTATACCCCCAAAACCTGCTGGCTTTGTTTAGGTTTCTGTGATGCGAGTACCTGAAGGAAGTCCCTGCAAGGCCTAGTGTAATCACAAAAGCCATTTTTCCTCTTTTGGTTTTCATAGGGTCCTTGTAATTCTTGCTTGACTTTTCATCTGCTCTTGCTTGTAGGGATTCTACAGTTAGCTCTGTCCCGTGTCATGGAGTTTGAGTGATTTCTTTACCCTGTTGTCCTGCAGGAATTGTAAAAACCCTCGACTCTTGAGAAGATTCACAGAAAGGTTGGAAAATACCCTGATCTCTCTCCGAAGTTCAGTGTGCCCTCCATCTGCTGTCCCTTCTTCTCAAGATCCTGAGTTCTAAAGGAGTGATCTTGTCATTTGCATGCTGTTTGGTTCTGTTGTAAGAAGTCTTAGGAAGGAAAAGAAATTTAGGGAACTCACTGTGCTTTTTCCAGTTCCATTTCTTGTCTTTGCAGCAAATTCATAGGACGGTCATTGTTCTGATACCTTTGGAAGTTTAGTAGTTAAAAAAAGCTTTTGATGAGCCACCATGTTGATGGAATTACACCAGAAGCCTGCCTTTGGAGGGAAGAAAGCAGCAGACATTTCTTTAAATGAAAGCTCGTAGTAATTGGATGTGCTGCACTTTCCTTCTTAGGGCAGGCAATCTGTGACAACATTCCAGGTTCAAAAGTTGCTAACTTCAGAAATCGGACTTCAGTCAAATCAGCTTTGGTCCCACAGGCCACTAGAATTTCCGCTAGGTACGTTTTTATCTTCTTTTTTCAAGGTAGCAACAAAAAGTTAGGGCAACTTGAACCCTTTGTACTGCAGATTCAAAAGAGTTGCGATTCCTAAATCTCATGTCATAACCGGTTAAAAGTTCTCCACAAAAACTCTACTTCTGGCCTTGAATGAACTGGTCAGTTTGGGAATCTCTGGTTTCTATTTGGCGGATAGTTGGCAACGAGGAAAATTTGGTGTGAATTACTGAACAGCCATCCTCTTACTGTAACAGAGGATTATTAAAAACAGAAGAGTAGTAACTGCTGGTTCACTGTAGAAGGCAGAAGGAGTAAAAGAAGGAGAGAGAAATGCTATTTGAGAAGTTTGCAGAAGATGAGCCTTTCTGCCAGGTCAGGAGTACTGTTCATGAGAGGCTAAATACTGAGCCTAATTGGAGGTGGACTGTTGGGCTGCCATCTCTGTCATAAGTGTGGCTTAAAGTGTCAGTCTAGAACTGGTGTTTCCTCATGCGAGATATTTTCCATGTACCACAGAGAAGTGTTGAACTGAAGTTTTTGCTTTTACATTTCACCTTGTTTTCAGTCTGCTGGAAACCATGTCTCACTACACAGACGAACCAAGATTTACCATAGAGCAGATAGACCTGCTGCAGCGCCTGAGACGTACAGGAATGACCAGACATGAAATCCTCCATGCGCTGGAAACCTTGGATCGTCTTGATCAAGAGCATAGTGACAAATTTGGAAGAAGGTCTAGCTACGGAGGTGGTTCCTACAGCAACAGTACCAACAATGTCCCAGCATCTTCCTCTACAGCCACGGCTTCAACACAGACCCAGCATTCTGGGATGTCCCCCTCACCAAGCAACAGTTATGACACCTCCCCACAGCCTTGCACTACTAATCAGAACGGGAGGGAGAGTAACGAGAGGTTGTCTGCATTCAATGGGAAGATGTCACCCACCCGCTACCCGCTAGCAAACAGCTTGGCTCAAAGGTCTTACAGTTTTGAAGCTTCTGAAGAGGACTTGGACATCGATGACAAAGTGGAGGAACTGATGAGGTCAGTAGAAGTCTTTGTAGGTTTGGAAAGCGAGGGTGAGAAGTCCTCCAACATGCAGGTTCCTCCTGTGGAACTGCCTTAGTAGTGACAGGCGTTACCAAGAAAGCAGGAATTGCTTTAGGCAGCTGTTCCCCTGCCAGTCCTAGTGGTCACTGTCTCAGTACCTCTCACCTGCTCTTAGTCTTGTGTAGACAATCCCTGCCCATGTGCAGATATATCAGAGGCTGTTCTACTGTTGAAACATTCGTTTCCATATGCTGTACCAAAGATTGAAATTCATGCTTATTCACTGAATTTCCACCCTACTCTTATTCAGAAGACTTCTGACTGAGTCTTAATTCACGTGAGTCTTCCTCCGCTAGTGTGTACCGGTTGAATTTCCTTCCATATATAGGCAGAGTAGGGAAGCTGCTTGGTTAATGCTTTCCGCTGTGATCTGTAGTGCATGTATGTTATCTGTTTATAGTTTGTGGCAGGGGCTGACTCCCTCCTGAATTTGCACAGTCTGCAGATTGGTGCAGGAAAACAAAACACGCACAAAAAAAGAAGCAGAGGTCTTTAGAGGGAGCTAGTTGTTTTTTGTTTTGGTTTTATTTTATTTTGCTGTTTTCTAGATTGACCTTCCTTTACTTTCAGCTGCTTCCTTTTCAGCATTATGGCAAAGATTAAAAGGGGATTGTTCCACCAAAGATGAAGGACTGTGAGTGGGCTTGATAGCAAAAAGAAATACAGGGAAAGGGCCAAAAATCTTGAAACTATTTTAGTTATAATGTTGGGATGTTTTTTTTTCCTTGAAACTGCCACAGATCAGAAGAACCTATGGGAGAGAGAACTAGGGTCCATAATCTCCAGAATGAAAACATGTTTGGAGATTTAAGGTAAAAAGTGTGGCTGGAAAATATTAGAGATGAGCAGTAAGAAAAGCCAGTCAGCCTCGTTTACTGTCAGCTGCAGGGTACTGGAATAATGCAGGAAGGAGGTGAATACAGCAGCATGCAGGAGTTCCCACAGCTGAAGTTTTCATCATTCCTTTGAGTTTTTGGTTCCTATAAGTCTCAAGTAAACTGAAGCTAGGTTTATTTTCTGGCGTATGGAAGATAATTGAGTATGGAAGGAAAAATGAACCCACAACATAGCATTTATTTTCCATTTTGCAGGATTGTCTGCCTTGAAAGCTGCCGAGGCAGGAGAGGAGAAGGGGAAGGGAGATTACTGAACAATAAAGCCAAATAAAGTTTGGTTTTACTTGTCTGCATCTTTCAGGGAAGAAGGGAGGAAGAGGAGGGAAAAGCGTGTTTTCAGCAATTGAAATTTGCTGCGTATCACAATCCTTATGCAACCACAAAATTGTTTACCTTTTAGCACAGTGCCTTCTGAATGATCTTAGTATACCTTAGTACCCACAGCAGGGAGGGTTGGAGCTTGGTAATCTTTAAGGTCCCTTCCAACCAGAGCCATTCTATGATTCTACCTTGTAAAAAATCACGCGAAGGCTTTAACGACTGATGCTTGTTCATTCAGTACAAGCCATGGGCTAGAGAAGTAGCAATGGGGGAATAGGGAGTGCAAAATCTTTTTTTCCTGTGGATCTTTTCCTTGAAAAGCTGGAGAACATTTGTGTAGGTATATTCAGTTGTGCTGCTAACCATGCAGACCCTGCTATCCTTTATTTTTTATTTTTGTGCCTTATTTTTATGACTGAGGTTTTTATGCTGGTATGAGAGATTTATTCATGCCTGTGTAATGAAACTTTGCACATTCCATATGGCAGCCCTGCACCTAATATGAATTATATAGGACACGAGCCATCCATTCTCCTGCTAGGGTACTTTGATCAAACGTGACACTTGTTAAAAGAAGTGTCCACTGGTGAGGCGCTTTGACTATTTTAATGCCTGCCTTCCCCACTCCTTGTCCCCTAAATAAAGGAAATGAAGCCATTTTGCATCTTCAAAGTGCACTTTGGTCTGTCTGGGTTTTTCTCTTGTTTCCTTTTTTTTGTGCTCTTCTATTTTTTGTTTTGGTAGGAGGGACAGCAGCGTGATAAAGGAGGAAATCAAAGCCTTCCTAGCCAATCGGAGGATTTCCCAAGCAGTTGTTGCACAGGTAACAGGTAAGAGCTCGGGGAGTCCTTCCTTCATTTTGGGAAACTGTGTCTGACTGCCTATGTGTGCATGGTGCAGATGTTGGAATATTGCTTGGCTTTCTGCATTGCAGTGCAGATCTGTCAGCTTAGTCATGATAATGTATGCCTTTGATTTAAGACCCATTGTCCCGCACATCATGGAACTTCCCCAGTGAATCACTTGTTCTTTTTTTCTTTTTTTCTTGTGGCTTGTGCTAGCAGATTTTATTTTACAGCATTATAATAAGCCCGAAGTTTTTATCTTTAAAATGAAACCATTTTCCTTAATTCTTAAATTGTTTGTTGAATGTGGTAAATAGATACATATCTGCATCTTTGTGTATAGAGATATGAATAATACATATTTTATAAAATGCATATGAAAAATCTGGAGACACAGCTAAAGCTGATATCACTACATCCAGCAGTCATTTTGTGATAGTTTTGAAGTTTTTCAATTATTTGCCTTTGAGTCACAAATAGTGAAAATGAGTTGTGAGACCGAGGGGGAGGCTATTTTAGCTTAGATATTACCTAGAAGGAGTAGTAGGGTGCTTGGGGCTTTTTTTTTGTTCTGTTTTTAACCCTCTGCTTTATACATTCTCTCTTTTGCATTCAGGGCAAGTAAACAGTGGTACCCCTTATTCTCTTCGGGTGTTATCAATTCTCCTTTACAAATAAATAGATCAGTCCCGTACTATATCTATTGCATCTATTCATTTTTAAAACCAAGCTGGATTAATGATCTTGGAATGGATCCTTTTTAAGGTTCCTTGATGACTAGGAATGCCAAACCGACAGGAGGGGAGTTGTTCTTTTATGATATTTCCAGTGTTTGAAATGTCATGAGAACCCATCTGCCTGGAAGATCTGGGTTTGCAGACGCTGTGTGTGCTAGCAGTTTAGGTAGGCAGGCAGAAATGGGTGCTGGGCCCACGGAGCCAGGAATTCCTTCCACATCTATGATCTGGGGCAAATTACTTGTACAAAATTAACATTTTTGTATCGCTCTAAGGAGCGTTGCTAACCTTACCAGATATTAGCATTAGTACTTCAGAAATTTAATGCTGAGTCTTCTTACTTGAATTGGACCTGAACTGTGGGCAGCTTGTGGGTCAGTCCCATACCTTTGTGCAATTCTTGCCCAAATATTATCTTGGAATGGCTCATTTCCAAATTTACCTCCTGTATAGTTCATTATGAGGGCAAGCAACAGAAGGACAGAGCTTCTGAGCCTGAGTAAGTCAAACTTATTCTCCTTCTTCAAGACAAGTGTTGCAGAGAGGGAAAAAAATGTGGCAGGAGAGTATTTCCAAAACAAACCAGCATTTTTTT
Organism: Numida meleagris; assembly: GCF_002078875.1. Taxonomy (NCBI): domain Eukaryota; kingdom Metazoa; phylum Chordata; class Aves; order Galliformes; family Numididae; genus Numida; species Numida meleagris. Next base: position 107,205,449 of record NC_034411.1, read on the forward strand.
TGTCAGACTATTGCATGCCATTAAATAAGAATTTCCGTGCCAAATCTAAAGTCGTCTGGATCAATAAAAGGAACTGATCCATTTGCCTACATCTTGGTGCATATCTCAGTACCCAGGCAGGCTGTAACAAAGTCAAGACGGATCTCTTCACTCCTGGTCATGTTGGTCCTTCCATCCTCATCGTACTGTCTCTGTTATCGCTAGATGTCTTAGCCTGTCAGTGGGACAGAGCAGAGACTGACCTAATGGCACTATGCTGTTGTCTTATTTTCACGTGAAATCAGAGGGAAAACAGGTAGCTCTAAAGGTTAAATGGCTACGTCTTTTTGCAGCTGACCAATGGACCTTTCAAATAAGAAAATAAAGTGACATTTTGCACCTGATGCACTTTCTTAAGCAAAGATAGCTGTAAGGCCTGTGCTATGCTGTGACGCACAAATCTTCCTCTTGCTGCCCTTTGCAGTTGAGCAGTGTTTTCTTCCTGTACTTAATGGGAAGGTCTTTAGGAGCTGGTTCATTTTCAAAGTAGCCCCTCAGCCTTGTGCATGCAGATGTGTAGCACTTATGTGCCACTATTAAGTACATAGTTATGGCTTATCTGAAAGAAATAGTCTCAAGGAGATTGAAGGGACCAGATTAGTGTGTACTCAGCACTAACGGGGGAAACATCAGCTTCCTTTCAAAGGCACGGAACAGTGAAGAGTGGCTGAAAATATCTCAGGACAGAGACCCAGAGTGGAATGCATGTGTCCCAGGACTCTCATTTCCACATTTGTCTTAGACCTGATGAATGCTAGTTGACTTTTGGATTCTTCAAATGTATCCATCGTCCCTTCCCATTCAGCTGTGAAGCAGGCTCCCATGGAAGGTTTGGAAACCACTTTTGGTTCTTCAAAAAAGGAGTTTGGGTAGACTAGTGTAATGCTTTGCGGAATATATAGTCCCAAATGTTGGGACCATATCCATATATATGGTCCCATCTCAGTGTTTACAGACTTAGTCTTGCTTGTGAAGCTGATTTGTAAATCATTCAGTAAGCAAGAGAAAAATGGATAAATAAAATTCAAAGAGTGGTCACTAACAGATGGCGTAGGGGAGGGCTATAGGAAGTGATATCTCTTCAGAACGCTGCTCAGTCTGGGTGATTGTACTCTCACTCCCTTCCAGCCCCAGGCATCATTCATCACCATTCCCTTAAATCCAAACATAGCTGCAGTTCAGATGTTGGGCGTATTTGACTTGCCCAGCCGCTAGTTACCACCCTCCATCAGCTGGAAATCATTTGTTTGGCACTTGAAATAAATGCAGAACACTATGGCCTCAGCTTTTATCATTCATCTCTTCTGCCTTGGGAAGAGAGGCAAGAAACAAATGAATTGAAAAAGCCGTGGCTGGCTCTGTCCAGGAGGAGAGTTGTTTGACCCAGCTGCCTGTGCTGTGGTCCTACTCCTTTCAGTCTCTACCTATTCCTATGCTATTTTAAAAATTCTGCTTATTTGTGTAATGGGAGGGGAGAATGATTATCACTGATTAGCGATATTAGATCTCGAGCTAGGAACCTGAGGCTTTACTTTCTTAATTATTACTGGGTATGATATTGTCTTAATTGGACGTGTAAGTGACAAACATTTGTTAAAACAGTGTATTTGTATGCCTTCAAATTGCAGGTCATGGGCTAGCTCATGAGCTATTGAATTGCTTACCCCGTGCTTCCAATCCCATTTGTCCCCATTCTATCTTGTCATCTTTCTGTCCTTGGAGCAGGAACCTCTAGTGCAACTTCTGCAACTTGAAACTTCACTTTTACCTGATTTCATAAATTCCTCAAGGCTCTTAAGATCTCATTCAAAAAAGTGTTTCTCTCTTTTCTCATCTCAATTCAAATATTGCAGTGCACTCACAGGATATGCATTCGTATATCAACCGCAGTCCTACAAAGTACCCTGAGCAGGCTTTCAATTACAGCCACTGCAATGGCAAACTGCTTTTCCTTTTGTTTTTCTTGTGCTGCACCGAAAGGGGGTGGGAAGTGATGGAGGCCAAGGATATGTAAGAATGAGACACGGAGCTGAAGGTTAAAGTCAGCTGTTGCAGTAGAACAATTTTTTAGGCTCTCTTAGTCTTTATAAAATTACCAGAAACTTTTCAAGTCATTTAGATAATGAATCTGACAAGGAAAATTAAACCTGGAAGACATTCCGCAGGGCCGCCTTGTGTACTGAGAGAAGAGAGCAGATTGGAAAATAGTAACATTGGAATATTAAATGGTGACTTGGAAATAAAGAAATGATTGATAAGAAGCAAAAACTTAGCATAACACTTATTAGTGCAGGTCCTAAATACGGGAGCTGCTTTTTATAGAAACTTTTTTTTAATGGTGTCTGTAATAAGATAAACAAGAAGCACTTGGGTTGGGCTCTGTATAAATAATCTCCTACTGATAAGAAAAATGACAGTATAAACAGGAGCTAATAATAGTTCCTGCTGAATTTCCTATCTTGGTTTTTTTTTGAAGCTCCTTTTTAGCATCGCTGCAGCTCACTCGGGGTAGATATTTAGCCCTACGTGTGGCAGGTGAGGTGCCAAATTGTTATAAACAACAATTTGAAGTCATGCAGCGTAATTTGTTTTAGCCATCAGCGGAATTGTTTCTGGGCACAATGTAAGAAGTACTCCAAATGCTGATTTGGAGATGCTGCCTCTTGATGCAGGCTCCAAGTGTAGATGGAGAGTGGGGGAAACGTCTTCAGAAACTGACACCTTTCTGTTGCGTACCGCAGCAAAGGAGAAAGGGAGGAGTGTTCATAGATGAGCTCCTTGCAGCCAACCTAAATGCTTTGATGGACGATGCCTCTGCAAGGTTTGGAAGTGTTGACTTTTCCACTTTTTACACATAGAGAAGAGTGAAGGAACAAAAATCCGTCCTTTCCTGAGCTCACAGTGACAGCAGTCAGTGGTAGAGCAGGAATTTGAATTCGCATTTCTCAGTTCTTAGGTTAGTGCCATAAAAACCAAGCTATCGTATGTGGAAAAATAATAATAAATAATGCGGAGGTCATTTTTTTTTTGGAAAAATATGTAACAAATGGAGCTTTCCAGTGTGCAGTTCTGCTAACCTTCCTGATTATTCTGCGTGTATAATTCAACCTTGTCCTTCTGTCTCTGTCTTAATTGATATGAGATCTCCAGGACTTAGCTTTGTGTTGTGCTAAATACACAGGGCATCTAGTGCAGTGGAGAGCAGCCTCTAAAATCTCCTAAGGTTTGGAACCTACGCGCACGGGTGCCAAGCAAATTACAAATACAGACCAAGTGTAATTGAACTAGTTCAGTTGTGAAGAAAATTCAGAAAATTACTGATCATCTGAGGTGGTAAGAAACTGGCATTTCTCATTATTTTTTTTAATACTCCTGACAGCACAGGGAAAGATTTTCTTTATGTGATTTTGATCTTCGCAGGTTTTCTGTAAACAAGCATTTGCTAATCTCTTAAATTGATAGATGTCCTTTGTAAGCCTGTGCTGTATGGATGTAGGATTTTGCTTTCAAACGGGAGAATTAAGACACTGCCAGTTATTTCTTCTCCAAATCTGATGTATTCCAGGTGCTTCTAAAAATCTCTCCTGAAAGAAACATTAAAGAAATGCAAAGTAGAGTCACCGAACAAATCTGTATGTGAAGGTGAAAACAGTTACTAAAGACTGGATGAATAGCAGTTTTGAGGGTTACTAGTGGGTTTGTACTGCAGGTATCAATTGCCTTCTCTGAAGGCTACATTTTGCCATTTCTTTTAAGTATATGGATGGGAAAATTCTTCCCATCTTTCTTCTTCTTCTTTGTTCAGGAGAGAATGGGGATGTCCAGAGGAGCATGCTTGTGCTGTCATCTCCTTTTTGCATATAATTATGAATTGTAACCTGCTGTGGGAAGGAGTGATGTGTGACACAAGAAATCAGCATTTGATTTGCTGTAATCCTTTGTGGCTACCACTTCTTCCTTCACTATTTTCAGTGAGTGAGCTAGTTGTGCTCATTACAAAGTGTTCTTGTCCCTGCTGATCCTGAGCCCGGAGGATGTCAGTCTTCCCTGAGGTCCGTGGTTCGCTTTGAGAGTGAATTTCCTCCAGACAGCTGGATTTTCAGTACTCCAGAGATCTTCTTTCATTAATCTGCTTCTGGCAGCAGGATGATTTCTTTTTTCCTGCCAGTGCAATTTCCTAAAGTAGCGTGATTACAGACTATGTGACAGGATGGCGCTGGTGGTGGTACTAGTCGCTGTCCCTATGAGTCAACTGTGCAAAATCTATTTGAGATGCAAGAAATTCTGATGTGACTTCTTTTTTTTTTTTTTTTTTAATTGAAAGGGGTGAAGGATGGGTTTGTGATCTGTGCTGAGATCTAGGAGACAGGCTCTGGATCAGTTCTTCTGCACCTGACTTTGCACGTGACCTTGAATCACTAACCATTGGCACGTGTGATTCTGGAGCCTCTAAACTGAACTGATGAGCAAATGAAAAGTATTTGGTCTTAAAAAGAGAGAGGAGTGCTGTAGGTAGAGGAAACCTTTAAGGAGCTCAGCTTTTGTTCTGTCTCTGAAACAGGGAAAGAGAATAAATAAATAAAAGCAGAAAAGATTGATAGAAAATGGGATGTGAAGGGACTTGGACAGGTGTGCATTCTGTATAGAAGTAAGATCAGCTGCCTAAGCCACACCTCATGCACGTGATCTGAGTTTGCAGCATTGCTATAGAAGTCTCCTAGCCAAAGAGCAAAATTGGCTATGAGCTTTTCACTAATGCAAGAAATGCTACGGACTGCAGTGCCATCAGTGAGATACCATGGTCAATAATGTATTGAGAATTTATAGTGCAGTCTTTGTATTAGTACATCACAATGTCCTGTACAAAGCCCCATTTTGTAGAAATGACTTTATAAACTGAGAGGACTTGCAAGGAGTCAAAAGTGGGCATAGCTGTGCACAGCTTTGGCTCCTACTCCTTTGCTTTGTCTGAAGTGGCTAATATCTGTGCCACCTCGTGGCAGTGTCAGGGAACCCCTTGGGCACAATTTGGATTCTTGCACGACACCGCTCTTTTTGAAGATACTTAATCTCAATTTGTAATTTTTATCTAATAATGCCTTGCATTTATACCTTATGTTGTTATGCAAACATGCAGCGGACACTAATTCATTGCAATAAGTGTAAGTGGACTGTGGTTAACAAGTAAATTAATGGCGCTTCAACCCATTGATTAATAGGAGCCACGCATCCAAAAGCAATGAGACACAACCATTTGTGTCCTACAGCACTGTGTTAAGGAAATGCCTTTTATAAATCATAACTGTAGATGGGAAGCTGCATATTTTCAAAGCTTCGTTCTTGAACTGACAATCAGGCATCTGGATTGCATTTTGGGCCAGAGAGCTTTATCAACTGATACTTATTTTTGGTATTAGCACGTGTGCTTCCATAGTTAATTGGTGGAATGTAAAGTTTGTTAGGTCAAGTTATTTCACTTCTGTACTAGTACAAACCCAGTTATATACCTAATATGTGCCCTGGGGGTTATCAGCTTTGGGCCACACCAGTTGTTTCGGAGCTCTTTCAGGCATGGGACATGGGCACGGGTGTTAAGATCATCAGCAGATGTGCAGGAAACCAAACCAAACCAGGATATGTTTGTGGGCAGAGATCTGTTGAATGACACTAAGTTTCTGTACTCAAAACAGAACTAACCTATCCCTTTTCCACGGGGCAATTTAAACTTGATAGGCTCAGGGGTTCTGTGTAACAAAGAATGGGTAAGAGCATAAGCCCTGAGATTTTGAAAACCTGAACGGACTAAACCCGCACGAATACGACACCTAAGACTTGAGTTAAATCATTCTAAAGTTAACTGACTTCCATGTTCAGTGCAAAGGAAGCATAATAAAAACCCCTTATTAGAAGTGGTAAAGCTACAGGGGGTCATTTTCATGAGTTAAATATGATTACAAGATCTTCTAAAACCTGGATGCATCTCAAGAGGGGAGAGGTAGTTTGACTTCTGTGGGAAAGCCAGCTTTCTACCTGCCTTAGCATTATCTCCAAGCAGGTGTTGGCACAGGTGGCGTGCAGCAGTATATTGTTACTTGGAGCGCCTCCTAAAAGTTGAATTCTTGGGAGAGTCTCTGTGTTATTAACCCTTCCTGATAGCCCGAGAGCACGAGGAATCGTACCGCCAGAGTTACAGCCTCAGTCATTCAGCAGGCTGCTTTTGTTATTTTCAAACCAACCGTTCCCCTGCCATTGCACCTTTAAACCTCTTCCTTTATTTGATTCCTCCCCTTCTAATGACTGCTTCTTCCCTTTCTGCATCGATCCTTCATTCAGTGTCACGCTTCGGAAATAACGGTATTAATTTCTACTTTTTTTTTTTTTTTTGCCTTTTACTATTTTCTTAGAAGTCTTTTTGTCCCTAATCCTTCCTGGGTGCGTAGGGCCTGAGTCCTGCTCTGCTTTGCTGACAGGCAGCTGCTCTTTCTGTTGTGTTTCCTGACTGTTGTTATAGCAGCTGATAGCTGGCTCGCTGCGTTTCTGGGGTGATTTGATCTATATCACATAAACTGTTTCTGTGTTTATCTCCCTTTTTATTCAAGCCTTGAATGATAATGATCTCCTAAGTATCATCTGCTATATGTAATAGTGGGTAAGGGACTTGTTCCTGCTTCACAGATGAAGAAATCTAATGGTTCAGAATGGGACCATTCAGTGAGCAGTAGATTTGGCTTCCCAGTTTGTGCCCTTCTTGCTTGTAGACTGATTGTGCTGATTCTAGGATGTATCTTGAGTAAGGCTGAAAATAACAAGAAGGTAAAGCAGCTAGGGGTAGGGGAAGAAGCTTGAACCCTCTCTGTTTTCTATGATTGAAATATTAGCACCAAATTTTCAGGCTTTATAAGACAACACCTTTTATTAGTATATAAACCACTTAAAATATTTTAAAAGAACAAGTTTTCTCTTCTTCTTTCTCTCTCTTTTTTTTGTTTTTGTTTTCTACAGGTATCAGTCAGAGCCGGATCTCGCATTGGCTTTTGCAGCAGGGGTCAGACTTGAGTGAACAAAAGAAAAGGGCATTTTACAGATGGTACCAGCTTGAGAAGACAAATCCTGGTAAACACGTCTAGCCTAAACATCTCCTACCATTTGATTGATGAAAAAAAGCCTTTTGTCGCTGATTTGGGTTATCACTGATCATTCACTTGGTGGTATACTGGTGAGGTATTTCCTCTGACTAGCTTCTTTCTTAGGAATAGGTCTATGTTTTGTTTGCAGCAACGGACCTAGGACTGACTGACCCATAGCTATCTGTCCAGCTTCTCAGTTGTGGTTACTTGCCCTGTCTCCCACCCCTAGCTAGCTCTGGGAATCAGAAGCGCACTCAGTGAAGTTCTAGTCAGACGACATGAAACAAATGCTGAGGCTCTTCAGACTGAGCAAGTAGAAAACGCTAGTAATGGCTACATAATACAGAGTTACAGCAAATGTGTGCATTTTAGCTGAGAGGAACTTTGGGATAACTTCAGAGGGTTTTGAGTTGTAGCTGAAGCTCATGGGTGAGATGTATGGATAGGTACGGGTGATGAAATGGAGACGTCTCTCTCAAATTCCACCTCCTTATTCAAATCTCAAAATATATAAAGAGAAATAAAGTTCTTAGAATCCTAGAATCATAGAATTGCTCAGGTTGGAAAGGACCTTCAAGATCATCAAGTCCAACCGCAGCCTAACAAACAATCTATCTTAAAAATCGCAGTTGAATACGTTTCCTTGTGTTGTTTTTCTCTACAGATTTTGTTTGACTACAGTTCTTATTTTCCCTTCAATAGCCTTATTGTAAAGCTCAAAATATTTACATTTAATTTCCTTTTTTATTCATTTAATTTGGCGTGATTAAATTAATGGTGTAATTGTTTAAGAAATGTAAGACTTAACCTGTATAATATGAGCTTGGCTTCAACATCCAAAATTCTGTTGAGAAGAATTCCAACAAACACAGATCCTCAAAACTTCTGCTTTGTGTGTAAGCTGTAAATCAGGAGGCTCTGGGTGTCAGTTGGCCTGAGAATATTTTAGCTTAAAGTTCGGTGAGTTCAAAGCTAGAGTGAAGCCTGTCCTTTCTGTTAAGCATCTAGAAAACTGTTTCAAGGAATGAATGTGCCAAGGGTTTGAGGTTCTAACAAGCTGCAGGGATCCCCAAGAGGCCTTGATTTGTCATAGAATTTGGAATTGTGATACTGAAAATCAGTAAAGGTGTTGGATGCAGCCTTTCACTGCCAGTTTCTTTGGAAGCCTCACGTTGTACCACGTGAAACAACTCTCAGCCGTTTCCCTTCGAAGGAAGTTATTACCTCCAAAACAGAGAAAATCACAGGTTTTTTGGAACGTGCATTTAAAGAGAAGAAAGTAATTAAGAAAAAAATGCTTCTCCTAGCAGCGAAAACTATTGCATGGATTTTTCTATGTCCTTGCATCTTTTCTTTCCAGTATCATTTGGAGCTGTTTAGGAAATAGTATTCTGTGCTAGGATAAGAGTCGTCAGACTTAGTACTTCTTTCTCTCATTTTATTCACAAGCTCACAGCTTTTTGTCCTTTCAGGCTAGAGAAGTGTCTAAGGAAGGAAGACTCGCAACACCAAAGTTGCAACATAAATATAATTGAATTGATGTTAACTTCTGTTTCATTAATCCACAGTGCTGCTGAGTTCTTGTTCGCTTTTCTTTATGCACACATGGGAAAATTTCTTGAAGAGTGGTTGTTTGCATTTAACCTTTTTTCAAATAAGAGATCTTATACAGCGTTTTCAGGAAGTGTAAAAGGCAGAATGCCTCCTTTGCCCATGCCAAGAGACTATTTGGATGCATTTAAATCCCCTTCAGAACCAGATAACGTTTGTTTTATTTTTAGAGGTTGAGGTAAGGGGCGGGGAAGCTTAGTTTTCCTGTGGCTGTTGGAAAAGTCTGCTTGGGGAAAATGTGATAGTATTTCTTTATTTTGGAATCATCCACTTCTTTCTAATATTGCCATCTACTAGATTGCAGGTCAGACTGGTCAGGCAAGAGGTAATTAGCATGCACATGTGCAAGTGTATACAGTATATTAAGGAAGATAACCAACCTTGTCCAAAGCATCCTGGATTTAAATTACTATTAATAGAACCAATTTGGAGCTGAAGTTTTGGACATTACTTACAGTATCCTGTAATTCCCAGGCTATTCAGCTGCCTTCATTAGAATCAGAAAATGAGAAAATCGTTGCCATATTTGCACAGAAGTGGTCACAGCAGTCCTAGTCACTCTTTGCAAAAGAGTGCCCTCCTCTGATAAAAACTGAAGTCATTAAATGAGTGGCATGAACTTTTTTTCTATTTATTGTCTTAGGAAGAAGTGAAATTTGGCTTTCTATTATCTCATCTTTTATGATTGCAGCTACTGGGAGCAAAATGTTGGTCCTTCTTCTCTGAGTGATAAACTTGGGTCCCTCTGCACAGGAACACATTTGTGTTTGAGTTACCAGTGGGCAAAAAGGGGTCTTTGGGAACATTCAGTTCATTGTTTCTTTAATCCTTATTTTTAACACTGGGAGTCTCAAAACTAAGTTCATTTTCTGACTGAATTCATTAGTGTAGTAAAAGGAAGATAATTTTCACTTACTATTGAAACAGTTTTGAAGCACCCAGGGCACCCAACGCAATCAGTTTGTGAACTGTAAAGAAAGAAAAGCTGCTTTCTGAGGGAAGGGCTGGATATCACTTGGCAGACCTGCAGTCTTTCCTTGGCTCTGCTAGTTTTCTGTACAACTTTCAGCAAGTGATTTTGCCTTTGCTCCTCATTCCCACCTACCAGGTAAAGGTGAGATTGTTCCCAAGGCATGAGTTGCTTGCCTTGCCTGTAAGTCCCTCTCAAAAGGGACTGTCTTGTACTTCTCTCATATACTGCACCCAGCCAGGAATTTCAAAGAATACAGGAGGCCAAAAATAACTTGTAAATGCATCAAAAGAGATTCATTTTCTTTTTTCAAGTGTGTCACAGTGGTACATAATGCTTTAAATCGTCCACAAGTAGTCCTGCATCTGCTAACCTAGGAAGTATGTACTGTGGAGCATTAGGGTGATTTTGAGACATCGCTCCTAGTGAGACATAGCCAGATGTTACTCCTGTACAGAAGGAACTCAGCAATTCCATCGCTTTTGTTACTTGCCATTTTGCTTTGGCCACCAGTATATGCTGCTTGTTGTTTTCCTGCTTCTGATTGCTTTTCTGCATGGGTGGTTACTGTACTTCTCCTGTCTTTGGTGGCAGTTCATAGAATCGTGGAATCTTTTGAGTTGGAAGGGACCCTTAAAAGTCATCTAGTCAAACTCCCCTGCAATGAACAGGAACATCTGCAGCTTGATCAGGTTGCTAAGAGTGTGGTTCAGCCTGACCTTGAATATCTCCAAGGACGGGGTACCACCACCTCTCTGGGCAACCTGTGCCAGTGCCTCACCACCCTTAGTGTAAACGACTTCTTCCTTATATCCAATCTAAATCTCCCCTCTTTTAGTTTGAAACCATTTCCCCTTGTCCTATCACAAGCCCTGCTGAAGAGTCTGTCCGCTTCCTTCTTATAGCCCCCCTTTAGGTACGGACAGGCTGCTCTCAGATCTCCATGGAGCTTTCTCCAGGCTGAGCATCCCCAGCACTCTCAAACTGTCTTCACAGGGAAGGTGTTCCATCCCTTGGATCATTTTTGTGGCCCTCCTCTGGATGTGCTCCAGTATGTTCATGTTTCTCTTGTACTGAGGACTCCACATCAGAACACAGTACTCCAGGTGAGGTCTCACCAGCACAGAACAGCTGCTGGCCCTGCTGTCCACACTGCTTTTGGTGCAGCCCAGGGTACAGTTGGCTTTCTGGGCTGCGAGGACACACTGCAGCTGTGCTCTATGCTTACATCCCCCAGCTTGTACTGACAGCGGGGGTTGCCACAACCCACGTGCAGACCTTGCACTTGGATTTGTTGAACCTCACGAGGTTCACCTGGGTCCACTGCTCAGCCTGTGTAGGTCCCTCTGGGTGGCATCCTGTCCCTTGGGCGTGTCAACCAGACAGCTCGGTGTCATCCACAAACTTGCTGAGAGTGCACTCAATCCCACTGTTGATGTCATTGATGAACAATGCTCTTTAATATATTCGGACAACAGCAGATAGGAAAGTTGCCAATGCTCAAAGATGATAAAAAAAACCTTTCTGCTGTATGCAATAATCTTGCTTAAAAACTTCTTGACTTCTTGATCAATGTTTTCCTGGTAGGAGTAATGTCAAACTTAATAGCATAGCTGCAAACTCCAATGTATTAGTGACTGTAATATTTTCTGGAAGCAGTTGCCAATTAGGGTGAAAGGCAGTTTTTTGTTGAGGGGAAGAAGTCAATGCTAAATACTAGTGTTTGAAAGGACTTTAAACCAATTAATAGGGATACTTTCCATTTAGATCAGGCGTTTTTTGGACAGGCACCACATCTCTTGTGTTTTGTAGAGGGCCGTGAGCATTTTGGCAGCAGATAAATAATATACATTTCAGAAGCCAGTGTATGAGTGCACTGAGTCCTATAAAGTTCTGATTATTTTTTAGAGCCCCTGGCTTTTAAATATATAAATACTTCTTTTTACACTGATAGCTTGATTAGCTTGTCTGGCACTGGATCTTGGGCAACTAGGAAAGCTTGTTATGGGGCAACTTGAGCATTTCTTTTGCCTCTGTGCACTGTAACCTGAACATGTCTCCTAGAAATGACGTGTTGGAGTTGCAGATGGTTACAGACCGCCTCCAGTTAGCCTGGATGCTTTATTTCAGCTAGTCCTGTGTAACAGAAAGGCAGCTGTGGTCACCTTGTGCTTTTCCTCCTTGAGCAAAAGGGAAGAAGAAAGGTAGTTGTTATCAGGATGTAACATCTCTTGTGTTACACCCATAGTAGCTCTTGTTTAGCTATATCAGTAAAACATACAAAAAAAAAAACCAAACAAGCAAACACCCAACCAAAACAACAGAGGCTGGATATCCCATGAGATTTGCACTGGAAATGTATTGTTGGTGATTTACTGTTTTACAGAGCTTCAGCAGTCCTGCTCTGATCCTTCCCAGCCCAAACAATGAGACCTGTAGGGAATGTTTTGCTGTGCAGGCTGCTGATTCAAATCTAGCTTGGCTCAGGAGTAACTGGAAGGTGTTTATTATGTGCTCTCAGGTCAGTCTGGCTAAAAATGAAGCGTGACATCTCTTCTTATCAATGTAATATATGGTAGGTCCTTGTTGCAGAGACTTGCTGGTAAATGATTTCTTGGAGCTGGGAGATGCCCTGAGGCTGGCTCCAGCCATTCTGTGCATCACCCTCATACTGCAGGGGCCTCTGCAAGACGTGGGATGTGGATCAGCAATTGCATGTGATGCTTTTAAGAGCAGCTCTTTTTCTTCAGGATAGTGTTTGGGACCGTCGAGAGAAGGAAGGCCTTTGTCACGAGAAGCTTTCAGTATAGAGGCAGCTCTGTGTTGTTGGAAAAAATGCTCAGTGTTGGCAAGCAGTGAGATGGCACTTTTCCTTTTTCTCCCTGCGAGGAGTTCTTCCCAGACAGTTCACCTCTACACCGCTTACAGGTTCTTGCTTTTTGATGCATATACCAAGACAGAAATTTCATACATTTGCTCTGCTTGTTCTGTAGAAGAGAGAAGCTTCACTTCTTAAAAGCTTTTTGAGGAGCTTGTAAAAAGAATCTGAAATGGCAGCTGGGATGGAAGATAAGTTGTAAAGAAGTGAAGCTGGTCTGAGAGAAGGTTGCAGTGAAGCTTTGGACCATCAGAGTAAATGGGATCCTGAAGTGCTCACTTAATTGAGGGAGATGAAACAAAGCTCAAGTTGCCTTATCAAGTGCAACAACGGTGCACATGCCTACCACTTCTGCTCTCACAGATGGATCCCAGCACATCTTGTGCCTCTGCATGCATTCAGATGCTTCTGTCTTTCTTTGTGCGCAAAAGCAGGGTTGTATACTTGCTTGTAATGCACAGCATGCTTCTCCCATATCAGCAGCTGATAGTGATCTTACCCTGTAGAAAAGAGAAATAGGTAAATTGATAGGTAAATTGGTAGGAAGGCTGCTAAACCAAAAAAACATAAATAAAAATTCAGTAGGTAAACATGGCAGCAGCAGGAGTAAATTTATGCTTTAAATGCTGATGTTTTTTCAGCGTTTGTCTGCAAAATTTGATGTAATTACTCTGCATCTCTTAGCTTTATGTTAGGCATCACTGATATTTCCATATTCCCCCTGTTTCTTGAGAACATTCAAATGAAATCCTTAGGTAGGGACAATACATTGCTAAGACAGCACAGAGAAAGCTAATTCCTTCTCCCAGTCTCCCCAGACTCTTTTAAATAAATGAATAATATTTGTATTTTAATTGTGGAAGTGTGTTTAAAGCCGAGCAACCTGATACTCACCCAGACCTCAAATCATGCAAAGATTAGAGAGTAGATAAGGAACTCTCCTTGCCACGGCCTCCAAAAGAATTGGCAGCATAGGAAACATTTCACGTGTCAATAAAATGAAGTAATTGGGAATGGGCAAGAATCACTGTCCTTGTACATGCAGAGTGGAGGTGGTGGGGTTTGCTTCCTGTAGACTTCTTCTGGGGAAAGTTTCTAAGTGTTTCTGGGCTCTGCTACCTCTGCCAGTGAGGAAAATACTCATGGGGCATTTCTGCAAAGAAGCACAGCCAAATGCATAAATAGCTAAGTCCTTGCTTTTTACTGTAGGAATTTGCTTATTGGTTTAACTCTACCTTAACCCCTTTAACTGTGCTATCAAATAAATGAGCAGTGTTGTTTTACCAACACTGTGTGGTTTCATGGCTAAATCTGAACCATTCTGAGCAATCTGTGGACCCAGAGGGCTCTCCTGTCCCAGCACACAGCAGCATACTCCTCATGTAAGCGCTGCCACTTGCTACTCTGGAGGGCAAAAAAAAACCTACACCCAGGCTGTTAGAATGCATGAAATCCAGTTGTGCTCAGGGTGCTTATTGGATACGAGTGATTATTTAGCTTTTCATATGATATATATATATATATTTTTCCACGTAAGAGCAGCCATTTCTTCCTTCCCTCGGGGGGTCACTGCTGAGCACAGGTCCCTCAGAGCATCCCCTGTTTTGCTTACAAATACCCCTCACCCAGGGATATATGAAAGGCTGGTCTCCCAGTGTTCTGGTTTATCTTGATTTATTAACTGAGAGGCTGTTGTGGAAGAATTCGGGTAAGTTTCAGAGGGCTTTTCCTGAAGGCAGTGTGCCAGGTCCCATCTCTCTCTTGATGCTTTCCAGTTCAGGCTTCTTGAAAGGAGAAATGTATCCATAGATGGGGGACAGAAGTGGAAAGATGCGATGTTAATCTGTGTTCAGTGACTTTTCGAGGCAGCCTGGCACTCAGGAGCCCGTGTTTGCACAGATCACAGTGTGTGCTTCTATCTGTGGAGCTATTTCAAGTGTTTACTTGGCTCTTCAGCCATGTCAAAATACCTTTGGGTATAAACTTACATTTGGCTTTCTGAGACCGCTGTACAATTAATTGTTATTTCCCATTTTGTGGCCAAAGTTGTAGCAACGCGGCCTAAATACAAGTCAGTTGGGGCATAGCTCCTCCCTTCTTTATGACACTTTTCCTCTTGATGAAGGCAAGACAGCATTTCCAAAGCAGCTTCAGCAAAGGCAACACGCTCAGTTATTCTTCCTCAGATTTCTGTGGTCACCTGGTTCTTCTCTGGCTTGGAGGCTGAGAATGGGAACTCTAGCTGGCTTTGTGTGTCCTTAAGGTGTCTCTTTTTTTGATGATGCTGTGCTATTTAGTTTGAATGGTTTCACCATCTGTCTTTTTTTTTTTTTTTTTTCACAAGCAGGAGTGAGGAAATGGGCATGATTTGTAGTCCACTAGGAAATGTGGTGTTTGTTATCCTTAGGGGCTACGTTAAGCATGCGACCCGCTCCCATCCCAATAGAAGAGCCAGAATGGAGACAGACGCCTCCCCCAGTCACAGCTACCTCTGGGACCTTCAGACTACGGCGAGGCAGTCGGTTCACGTGGAGAAAGGAGTGCCTGGCTGTTATGGAAAGGTATGTCATCTTGGGGTTCTGGAGAGAGGGGCATTTAAAGCTGATGCAAGCATTCTTTTTCCCACTAGCTTCGTTTTCATGGATGTACTTCAGTATCACACCTGCCGATAAGTGTTAACTGTGTAATTCCACATAGTAGAGTAGGAGGAGCTATGTCAGCCCTTCTGTTTGTTTTTTTTTTTTTTAAAAAGTGTTGTACTCCTCTGGACACTCTCCTATTTTGTAGCTGCTAAAGGAGTCTTTTCCACAGCTCAGTCCGAGGGCATTGGTGTTCAGCTCTTCCTGTTTTTTTTGCAGAAACCTTTCCATCCAGTCTAATCCTGCCTCTATCTTGGTGGAGTTCTGCATGCTCTTTGTACTCTGTGTTTCTCCTTCCCAGTTTCCTGGTTTATTCTCTTAACGTTTCAAGTTATTTCATGTTTGATACTGGAATATCAGCAGCACTGTAATTGTACAGGATGCAGAACTTTGCCTTAACAAGCAATAGATGTCCTATCCAAAAAGGCTCTTACAACCCTTTTACAGGAGCTGGGAACAGTACAGAGCAAAGTAGATCTTTCAAATACATATGCAGAGTGGTAGGTGATCATTAGAGCTCCCCACTCTTCACTCCTGCAGAGACGAAGCACTCTCTGAGCCTGGTCTCTTTGCTGCCTATGTGCTATTCCCTTCCATTTCCTTACAATAATCTCTCTTTTATGGGTAATGTGGTATAATAATGAAGGTCTAGTGAACTCAAACATAGTTTAGGGATGAATGTTTAATTCTGATAAAGGCTAAATGACTGGGAGGAGTTTTCTTCCCTCTGGGAGCATGAGGAATCTCCTTTCCATGAAATCACTAGATGATGTTCTTTACATTCCACCCTAGTTTGGAAATCCATTGAGTCCTTGGCCATCAGATTTTTAGCGTGTGCTTTTGCCTTTTCTTTATTGCTGTGCTCTTTCCTCTTTTTTGAATGAGGGTCTTTGGAACTGATTAGAAGCAGGAGGGTGTCTACTTCTACCTAGCCTAATACCAAAATACTGAGCTGGACATATGTGAGGGAGGCTGCAGGCCATCACAGCAGCTTTGTAGGGCTGAGGCCAGTAGCTGTTTGTTTCCATATTCTGTACTGGCACTGCACAGCTTTAGCTGAATATTTCCGCAGAGGAAATAATGTAAATGTTTAAAATCTCTTGTGCTTTTCTAGACCCATCTAGTGTAATGTCCTTGATAGCACAGGGGTTTGCATTTATGTGGTGTGTCCCCCTCTGCTTACGATGATGTGCAGTGTGGGAACAATGTCTGGTACTTCAGAATGCTTGTGTGACTGTCCTGATTGCTATGTGAAGGATTACAAAAATGTTACAGCTCTGTGTGCCTTTAGGACCATGCCATCCTCTTATTAACTTGTGTGTAAAAGTATTTGGTTGCTTTGAAGTAGAATTAAAGCTATCTTGGGTGTGGGTGTTTTCCTGCCTACTATTATTTGCTGTTTGCATTATGATAGTGCTTTAGACTCCCTTACACTAGATGCTGTGGAATCGTGGAGCAGAATGGGATAGTTAAGTAAGTTCTTTCCTCCTCCACATCTCTCCTAAATCCAGTCTCTGCTGTGGCACTCTTGCAGTCATATGAGCTGTAGTGGTTTGATATGCATGTGTTAGAAAGGTTTACTTCTGTATATTGAAAGAAGCAAGTCAGCGCTGACATTAGAAATGATCAAGTGCTATATGCAGATATGTAATCACCTGATCTACTCTTTCTTCTTTTAGCCACTCTTGGTTTTGTTCACTGTGTCTTCTTTGGTGCTCTGTAAGGTCTCTGCTGCTGGGGTTTTCTTATTTTTTGATTAAATGGAGACTTCTGCCATGTTACCTTCATCCTGGCTTTAAAAATAATTTGGAAAACCCTTGCTAGGTCACCACAAACGCTGAAGTTCACAACCTTTTGTATGGGTACTGGAAAGCATGGCCAAGAGTTTTACCTACAGGCAAGAATACAGTAAACTTGAGCTGTGGTAAAAGCTTTGACAATAAAAAGGCAGATTTGGAAGATGGTTGTTTAACTGTTAGATGGTCATCGGCCTAGTTGAGCTGTAAGGATGTTTTGTGTGACAAGTTTGAAATGGTTGGGAGAAAAACACATACTCCGGAGCCCTGGGAAGAGGCTGACTAACTTCACTTCCAATTCACCAAAGTCCTCCAGGTTCTTCAGTAACGTGACTCAAAGCACCAGGCAGCGTAAGGGTAACCAGACTCCAGCTGTCTCACCCAAGCATATCAGGTTTGCTTGATGCCATAGGGTCAGGAGTCATCATTTGGCCCACAAACCAGTGTTTGGCATTGAGTGTGGACTGGGGCCATTCGACTGGTAATTTGCATTTTCCTCTAAAGGATTAAGTTTTGACTGTGAGCAGAGGCATCTTACTCAGTTTAATGGACTACATTCCTTAATTAAATGCATGTTTCATTGTGCTGCATTTGTACGTCCTGCAGCATCTTAATGTGCTGTTGGTGCATGCAGGGATTTGGGCACCTAGTTTTGAGCTTCTTTTTTGGGTATCTCAGTGAAGTGTTTGTTCATCTGGGTTTTCTGGCTAGTCAGCAGTGAGAAGTAGGGATCCAGAAGGCAGTTCCATCACACTGACAGAACTCAAGAGGAGTACATGCACCTTTCTCTCTAGCTGCAAGAGAGGTCTCTTCTGCAACAAGACCTAGTTCAGTGATTTATTTAAATGCCCAGCATAAGAGGGCTGAATCTAGACATTAATGGGAACTCTTGTGTAGGTGATGCAGAGCTGCTTTTTCCTGTAAACTTCTGAAATGCTGCTGTGAAGCAGCAAAACAGGCTTTGATGAGGATCAAAGTCTTGGGCTGCTGTGTGAGTTAATTGTGGTATGTGCTATTGACTTAGAATCAGTTGGTATGAAATGCTAAAAGTCAGTGTATCAAAGCTGAGAGCACTTCAAGGAAAGAATCTCTATTTGACCATAAAAATGAGAAGTACCCCCCAACCAAAAATGCACAGCACCAGTTAGGATTTGTCCCATGAAATGAGTAAGAAAGATGAGGACTTTTTTAAATGCAAATCTACAATAATTCCAATGCAATTAATTATATCATGTTGGCACCAAAATAATAATTAAGATTACAGTGAGGCCAGCACATATATTGAAGTATCTGATGTGCATAAGTGTCTTTCTGTGGGGTATGTGTATTAAGGAAACTAATTGGTTTACACTGGATTTCCAGAATAGTGCTTGCGGTCTCTGTAATTCAATTCTCCAGTCTTTACTGCTCTTTTGGAAATTCTCCCAGGGTAGTTTATTACTCGCTGGGCTTAGATTTCGGACAATAGATCCAGAAGGTCTTGTTCTCCCTCTCTCTCTCTTTTTTTTTCTTTTTTTTTTCTTCCAAATATTGCTCCGAATATTTATGTTCTGAAGGTTAAGAGGAGCAATAGTTCCAGAAAGTAAAGTTCTATATTTAACTGCAGACTAGGTGTGGTTCAGACAACTGCAGTGCAAGCTCCCTCTCTCTGCTGTGCTAGTGATATCAACCTTGACCTGTTCTCTTCTTGAGCCTCCCACTCATGAAATATGCTGAGTTTTGTGAGTGGTGATGTTGTCGTGTGGCTTTACCCTCCTTTGGGAATAGAGGGAAGACTACAGCAGACCTTTCTGTTTAAACCTGAGGTTAAACTTGAAAGTCTGTTTCTGGTTCACTTTTGTGTCGCTCTGTGTTACATCTTGTCCCAAAGATTTTCTTTTCCTCTGCTTTACCTCTTTTCCACCCCTCTCATTAGAACTATGAAATTGAAAATCCCCTTAGGGTTTTTTTTTACTTCTTTTAATGAAGCTGTGTCATCTTGTCTGTCTTTTTTCTTTAAGTTATTTGTGCTTCTCTAATCTCAGTTGAAGTTTTATCTTTTTTTTTTTTTTTCAGGCAAATTGTTACTAAAGAATGATCTAAGATCAGCAGCAGAATCGATGGCAATACACCCATTTTAAGGCACTCTTGTTAAGTGCCACTAAAGACTGATGGGAGGGAGGGCCTGAGTATTGTTGGTTTTTTTCTTTAAGCATACGCTTTATCCAAAAATTAAAATAACTGTAAGTTGTGCTCCAGCCAACATGAATAATCCATTAGTTGAAGTATTTCAGTTTTTCTAGAAAGGAGGGACTTTTCTGGTTGAAGGTTATTTGGTTTCATTTTATGTGTTTTGTTTTTTTTTAATTGTAGTACTTTACTGTGCTCTTGAAGCATCCTTTTGTAAAGATGCATTTAAATTAAAGGCAGTCAGATGATATTGATACCTGTTATCCCCATTTCATAGATGGTAAAATGGAGTGAGGTGCTTCACCTGGCTTTGTGATCTGAAGCACCTCTGTTCATAAGAGAAATGAGTTTAGATTTCCTAAGGTACTGAGGGTATGGTTTTCCTGATGTAGCTGAGCTGAATTAACAGTTTGTCACCATCTCATCCTTTAGGTGTTATCCTGTCTCATCACCCTTCTCAATTCCTCCTCCTCAGTTTCCTTGCTCCTGCCATCCTGCGTCGTGCCAGATATGTTTCTTGTTGGATGGAGATACCTGCCAGTTCAGCTTGGTTCAGAAAAAAAATAGTGTTTCCCTCTCCATTTTTGTGAATTGATTCAGCTTGCTGTGCAATGAGGGCATGCCAGAACTGGTTCAGGGCAAATGACAGGTATGCATGACAGAGCACAGGGAACAGGAAGATTTAACAAAAGAAAACTTATAGATTTTCCATGTCTTTTTTGTAGTTTGCATGTCAGTTTTGTCTTTTGGTTTGACTTAGTTGAGTTCCTGGTTTGGCTAAGACCACAGTCATGCTGGCAGTTGCACTGGCATTGTTGAAAACGTGCCTTTGATTTTTCCTGAGGAGCAGGAAGGTATTACCATGGTGTCTCTGCCAAACTTTTTGTCTAATTCAACCAGGCTGTGTTCTTGTTCCCCCCTTTCTAGTGTACCCAAGCTGGCTAAGTAAGTAATCTTCCTGCCAAACCCAGCCATGGCTGCATTTCCATCAGCTGCATAGCTCCATCGCAGCATATTTAGCACTGTCCATCCTCCTGAAGGAGCAACTTCTGCAGCAGTCCCAGCAAGCCGGCAGAGCCCTGCGCATGGTTCTGGCTCTGAGTGATATCAGGTCTGACATGCGTTATTAGAAATTCTTCCGATTGTGAAAGCACTATTACTGCAGCTCTCCTGAGCACCGGGGCTTCCACAGCTTCCCTGGGGAAAATGAGAGCTCTATTAGCTCCTGAAATTCAGTTAGGAAATTTTCTTAGTTAATTTCATCCCATTACTCTTAGTTATGTCTTCTAGCAGAACCTTAATACCAGCCCCATAGGGGATCTAAGTTTCCTGTGCAAGGCTTTAGAGGAGATGTAAGTTTTGGATTCATTGTGTTTCTCCCTCTTCAAGCTGACAACAGAGCAGGAAGTAATGTCTTTTGGTCTCTTCCATTAGGCTTGTATATTGTTAGAAACAGAACATCAGTTTCTCGTCAATGTAACAATGTCTATCAGTGGGCTTGGAAATTCTGCTTGCCTTCCTTGGGCTTGTCTGAGCCAGTGCTGAGAGGTGGGGAGTGCTGAGAGTTATGTGTTGCTGTGTGACCCTCAGATATCATTGGACTTTTCTGTGACTCAGTGATCTTGACTGTAAAACACCTACTGCCCATTTGGGAGACTGAGCCAAACCAAAGGAGGAGGGGTGAGCGAGGAGCTCGAGGCCCATAACCTTCAGCTTACCAAGGAGGATTTGTGTCAGGCGTTAGGGAAAACTTCCTGGCTTTAAGGATGGTTGAGCACTAAAGTTACCTATAAAAACTGTGCAAGTTTTCTTTGGAACAAATTAGCTAAAACCTGTCAGGGTTTTTCTGATATACTTGATCTCAGTGCAGAGGGAAATGTTGGATGACTTCTTCCACTTTCCATCTCTTTCTGTTCTATTCTAAGGTGTTTGTTAGTCAGCAAGTCACAGTGGGAGGTTTAACTGCATTAAGTCCTCTGAGATCTAAGGAAGGGAACTATTTTTTTTTTTTTTAGGATCTTCATTTACTGTTCATACCTGTGAAGTACTTTGAGATCCACGAGTACAGGCACTTCTGCAAAGGCATTCAGTGAAGTTCACTTTTCAAGTTAGACACAGGCAAGATCATTTTGTTGTCTGAAAGTTCAAGCAGTTCAACTCAGGGTCATTGCTGCATGTCTTCATAAAATGCAAGAGCAGCCATTTTCTGCTTGCTACACAGTCAGTATCTTTCTTATTTTGCATTAGATCAAGCTACGTTCCCTCTTAGATATGCATAATATGCAAGCTTCCTATTTTAATCAGCTGTAAGCAAATCCCAGTTGTGTGGCAGATAGCACACAGCAAAATGTAGTACTAGGCTGTCTGTCCAAAGTGCTCACCAGGCACTGCTGTCTGGAAGGATTCAGCACCTAATGAGTTACTTTTCTTCTTCGGGGAGCTCAGGTGCATTTCGTGTCTTTGTTCTCTCTCTTTTTTTTACTGTTAAAAAGAGAGATCTGTGGGAGGGGCAACTCCTTGCAGCAGACTCCAGATAATTTTATTTATTTATTTTGTTTGCCAAGGTCAAAATAACTGA
This sequence comes from Numida meleagris, assembly GCF_002078875.1. NCBI lineage: Eukaryota > Metazoa > Chordata > Aves > Galliformes > Numididae > Numida > Numida meleagris. The sequence goes on from NC_034411.1 coordinate 107,227,256, forward strand.
AATCAACATTTGCAAAGGGAGCCTTGTCAGTCTGACCTATAACAGCACTATCTCATGCAGCAAGCCCATATTTTAAGAATGGGAATTCATCTCTAGTCCACATTCTTTGGATTTCTTCAGGGCTAGTAGATACTTCAGTATTATGACTCCTGCTCATGAAGGTGAAAAGTAGGATCTCATCCTAAGGTATACCATTGTCTTCTCATAGAATCATGGCAATTCTCTTACAGCTGGCATCAGAGATCTCTATTTGTACCCAGCTGCTTTGAGTGAAGATGTCCAGAGGTATGATTGATACTTATCGTGCAGGCTAAAGTCATTTTTGCTGGCTCTGAGAGCACCAGTGTATCAGAGGATCTCTGAGATCGCTTAACATGTTGTTTTTGAATGCATTGATTGGCTCCTTCTGGGGCATCTTCAGAGTGTACCACTGGATTCTTAACAGGTGCAGCATCCAGCTGCTTGCTTTACACCTGCATTGATTTCATGTGACCAGTTTGTAGAACTGTATCAGGGTATTGCATAAGGAGGGGTGGCATACAGGCAACCTCAGTTTAACCTGAATTCCTTCTGGGAAAGCATGAGTATGTGATAGAATGTTTGGAGAGCACTGAACGATGGGCTGCTTAATATCAGCCCAGGTCAGCCTCATTAAAGAGCAGCCATGTCGTCCTTGTGCAGCTTTTCCAGCTCTATCTTTTCTCTCTGGCACAGGGGTTCCCTGTACTGCACCTAGCACCGTGGAATTCTGTCACAACTGAAGCTTAGAGGCTCAGCAATAACACAGGTGGTGATGATGATAACATTAGTCATTCACTCTGCCTTCCTCTCTGGTCAGTGGCTAGTTCACGTGTGGCTACAAATCATATAGCTGTGGATAGCTGTGGACAAAAACTCATCCTGATTTTCTAAATATCCTGCTGTTGCAGCTGTGGGCATTCTTATTATTCACATAAATATGTAATTCCTTCTAAGTCCTGCAAAGGTCTTCGACGTACCTTGGGAGAGCTAATTATACCTAGTTTAATTTTATATGCTAAAATGTGTTTAAAAAGTTGGAGATCCCTTTTGCCCAAGTATCTGTGAAAGAATAAAAACATGGCATTTACCTTCCCATGATCATTTGTTTTATACACTACTGTTGATGTACTGCTTTCCTCCTCTCTGAACTAAACATTCTTTCTCTTAACTGTTCTCAAATGAAAAGTCTTTTTTTGCCTCTAATAACATGTATTATCACTCTTTTCTGGACCTTTTCTGTTTTTGCTGGGCAGCCTGCTCTCGGTGGCCCTGCTTGAGCAGCGAGGTTACATCAGATGACCTCCAGAGGTGCCTTCCAACCTCAACAATTCTGGCCTTCTGTGATTCTGCATTTTAATTTTTAGTGATCTGGGTTAGGTGAGAAGGGACTGGAGCAGCACTGATTACCATATTTTACAGAGTGATGTTACCACTGGTTGGAAAATAGAAACACAACCCCTGTTTTTAAAAAGAGAAAAAAGGAGGACCCAGGGAACTACAGACCAATCGGTCTCACCTCTCTGCCTAGCAACATCACTGAGGAGATCTTCCTGGAGACTATGCTAAGGCATACAGTAAACAGAAAGGTGATTGGTGACAGCCAGCATGGCTTCACTAAGGGCAAATAATACCTGAAAAACTTGGTGGTCTTCTATGGTGGGGTTATAGCTCTGGTTTATAAAGGAAGAGCAGCTGACAACATCTGCCTGGGCTTGTGCAGAGTGTTTGACACTGTCTTGCACGACATTCTAGCCTCTTAATTGAAGAGATGTGTGTTTGATGGATGGACCACTTGGTGGATAAGGAACTGGCTTGACTTGTCACACTCAGAGAGTTGTGGTCAGTGTTGCAGTGTCCAAGTGAAGACTAGTGATGAGTGGTCTTCCTCAGTGGTCAGTATTGTGACTGGTATTACTCAACATCTTTGCTGATGACACAGACAGTGGGATTGAGTGGAGCATCTGCATGCTTGCCAGTGACACCAAGCTGAGTGGTGCAGTTGATGCACTGGAGGGAAGGGACCTGGACAGGCTGGAGGGGTGGGCCTGTGCAAACCTCATGCATTCAACAAGGGCAAGTGCAAGGTTCTGCACCTGGGTCAAGGCAATCCCAAGCACAAATACAGAGCAAGTGGAGAATGGGTTGAGAGCAGCCCTTGGGTGATGTGTGGAATGAGAAGCTCAGCAAGAGTGGACAATGTGTGTTTGTGCTCCAGAAAGCCAACCGTAACCTGGGCTACATCCAAAGCAGTGTGACCAGCAGGTCAGGGTTGTGACTGACTCCCTCTACTCTGCCATCATGAGATCCAACATGGAGTACTGCATTCAGACTGTGGGGCACTCAACATGAGAAAGATGTGGATCTGTTGGGAGTGGGTCCTGAGGTGGTCACAAGGATGCTCGGAGGGCTGGAATACCTCTCCTGTGGTGGCAACTGAGAGTTGGTGTTCAGCTTGGAGAAGGTTCTGGGGAGACATTAAAGCAGCCTTCCCGTACCTAAAAAAGGCCTGCAGGAAAGGTGGTGAAGAACTTCTTGCAAGGGCATGCACTGACAAGACAAGAGATAATGGATTTAAACTAAAAGAAGCTAGATTTGATATAAGGAATAAATTCACTTTGAGAGCGGTGAGGCCCTGGCACTGGCTGCCCAGAGAAGATTTGGATGCTCCATCCCTGACAGTGCTCAAAGCCAGGCTGACTGGGGCTTTGGGCAACCTGGGCTGGTGAGAGGTGTCTTGCCCTGTGGCAGGGTTTGGGACTCGATGGTCTTTAAGGCCTCTTTCAACCCAAACCGTTGTAAGATTCTGTAATTCTAAGATTATACAGACAGAAGAATCGGATTTGTATTGGTCCCTGACCCCAGACTAACAGCTGGTTTTGCTGATCACTTGTGGATTGATTGCAAATATGTTTTCGTTGAGTAGTCCACAGTGATGTGTGTTTTTCCTGAATGATTACAACTAATTTAGAACCAGTTGGTGTACATGGGGAGTTTGAATTTATTCCTTTCTGTGTGCATTACTCTGATTTTTGCGAAGATAACTAATGGACTTCAGTTGTGGGAGTGTTTAGTTATGTCTGAATTTCACAGCAGTGATCTGCATTATTTGTATCTCAAATAAATCATTCACTTTCCAGAACATTATTTAATGAAACTGTTAATGCCAGTCTTTTTAGGTCACAACTTCTTTGAGCCAAAGCTTGCATTTTGTTCACGTGAACCTCACAGTGGGCTGTCTGCACTCATGTTGAGATCTCTAGATGCTGCTTACCCTGAAGTCCAGTGCTGTGGGTAATAGCTCTATGGCTTTCTTCTATACCAGCATTATGCTTACTGGAATGCTTGGCATTCTTCTTCCTATGATTATTCTGTTTTAAGTACACAGGATCACATAGTAAGAAAACTACGCCATTATATTTTACACATTAATTTCAGTAGACAGAGGAAGTAATGACGTACTTGTCACAGAAGCTGTGAACTGGACCCTGATACGTTCTGCTTACATTTTATGTAGCTGTTTCATAATGACTACTCAGTGTAGGCTGTCTAGAACAGCCTGGTCCTGTTAGAACCCATGTAAAGATGATGCATCTTTGAATGTGCTCAGATACATGGATGTAACAGTTATGCTCCCTTGTCTCTGTCTGTGCTGAAGGAGCTTGAGACCATGCTGGGGAGTATACTCAACTCTTTGGCAACAAACTTCTGGGGAGTTTAGCAGATAGTGCCCAGGGAGATGTTTGAGTGTAAGTGATCATAAAGCTGTGATCACTACCTTTGGCCTTTCTCAGCTCATTTAAATTCCTGAGAATGAACTAAGCAAACCCTGACCTGTTGAGGAGAGTTGTTCCAGGTCCCGAGCTCACCTGAAAGAGATAGTCATCACCCGGTGAGATTTACCTGACCCGTATGTAATGTTATCCATGGAGTAAACCCACTTAAGTGAATTACAAAATTAACATCTTGAGTGCTCTGGAAAGAATGAGGAAGGAATTAGCAATCAGGTTGGCACCTTGTCACTTCTTAATTTGATGCAGCCCGCTTTCAGCATGGGGTGTGCATGAGCACTGTCCAACTCAGCACACTGTTGGATGTGCACACTCATGGCTTTGAGAAGTATGCAGGGTGTTTGTGCTGACTCTCACTGCAGCTAGTCTCTGAACAGGGTCCAAACCTACCTCAGTGAAAGGAAATTCTGTGCAATCTAGTAACAGATGTGAGGTCTTTTGTACAAGTAATAAACAGAGTAATTACAAGGAGAAATGAGGGAGCAAAATTCCTAAGTAAAACTCTTAAAATATGTTGCATCATGTATTTATGGGAACTTGGTTAGCCTGTGGAGTGTTTTAAACAGACTAAAAAGAACGCTTTATCAGAGAACCATATGGGCTTTAACCACAAAATACATTACCACATCCTAGATTCTTTTTTATCCTTTCATTTTTCTAGACCAGGATTGCACAACTGACCTTTTTTTGTTTGATTTTCCTTTGGAGCATGCATAAGTTTTAATCTGCCTTGAATTCTGTGCTGTTTGTAAGGAACTTGGTCGACAAAATAGAAGTCGTGGAACTATTCCAAAGAACTTTTTTGATATAATTTCCTCATAAACAAAACAGAATGAGAAAATAGGATACGTAAGTACAAAACATATAGAAAAGGTCATCCGATTTGTTGCTTATTATGTACGTAAACCTGTGCTCTTTCAGTTTCTAAATACTTCTTGATATTCTCTTAATCTCAAGATCATTGGACTGGGACTTCCTGTATCCTGCCCAGCTTCTTGTTTCAGCCAACCTTTATTATATCCTCTTAAGAAACTGATTAAATTCTTTATATTGCAAGCAGATATAGCCAAGGGTACAAAAGCCTACTGGGAGACTGCTACCCAGCAGGCTCTTATTGTTCCAGCATGTAGAAGTCTGTGTTCCTGGGATTGTTTGTGACCAGCATGTACCCATCCTTCTTGAAGCAGTATCACTGTTTAACTGAATAGATCCTGTCCTCCATCTCTTTTCTCCACTGTTGACCACCTTGATGTATTTATGGTAAACCGTAATCTCATCTCAGCTTTGAGTTTTTCTCAGGTAAAACAGTCTGTTCCTCTTGCAAGATAAGCTTTCCATTCTTCTGTTACCCTGAGTGCTCTCTTAGCTGTTCAGTTTTAAATTCTTGGGAGACCAAGACTGTACATTGTTCACGTGAGGTCTTGTTCAGCTATTTTAATAGAGTGGCTTAACAGCCAGTGATCTCTCTGTTGCAGCTGATGATAATTCTGTGTATATAAGAAACTGCTGTGGTTCCCAAAGTGTATGACCTCGCACACTGCACTCTTACATTTCTTTCTGTTTCTTGCCTTTAAATTTGTCTAAAACTTTTTATGATACCCCAGTTCCCTGCATTGACATGGCTTCTGACTTTCTCATCGGCAGAGTTCATTACCTTGTTGAGACTTTGTGTTAAGATCATTAAGTGTTTTCATTCTTCAGATACTCCAAAGATAATACCCGAGGTCACTGATAATTTCCTTCCAGGCCATTATTTTCAATCTTCAGCCCAGTTCTTAAAGTAACTATCTCATAATTATACTAATCTGTGTCCCTTCTAAAATTATTAATATTTTCCCATTTGTCACAATACTGAATGGTTTACTGAAGTCCAAAAGTGCTAAGATTAATTTTCTTTGGCATAGAGAGAGAGTCAAGAAGTCTTCCATTGCTTTTAGAGTATTACTACCAGTAATGTTTTAGTCATACCTCCTAAGAGAGAAAGATGAGACCGTCCCAAAGGAGCGTGGCTTTCCTGAACTGAAGTAGCAATGATATTTAAGAGGAAGCACATGGCAGAAATCACAGCTCTTGATATGGAGCACAAGTACAGGAGTTGGGAGCTGTGGCTTCATTTCACTGCTTTGTAGCTGTTTTTTTTGTCTGTATCTCTTAACGTTGCTGTTCTCCTACCCTTAAATTCTTACATTAATATCTGATAATCAAATAAATTCTTTTTTCTGCTTTGTGTCTGTGTAATACTTTATGTGGTAGGAGTTCTGGTCCAGATCTTAAAGGTACCGGCCATTAGAAAAAATACATGTAATGAACCCAAAATCAGAAGCTTTGATCCTGAGCCTCTTGACTTTGTGCACTGGATATCTTGCAGGAATTGACTTTACCTAGTCTTTTGGGTTCTGTAGGATCCTTTAATTAATCTAATCAATTCTTATTTCCTGAAAAATGCAGTAGCAGTGATGGCTGTCTGTGCCCTCCTAAGCTAAGCTGAGTCAGGTCCAGTACTGGAAATTGTGAATAAAAACTTGTGGATCTTTAGGGGAGGGGGGAAGCTAGTGATTTAAGAGCGTACAGGAAGTTGTCAGCTCATCTTTATCACAAGTGTCATGGTTAGCATTTTTCCTCTCCTACAGGACAAACTGAGACTTAAAAGCTTCGTAGTCACGAGGACTGTAAAATTCTGACAAACATAACCTGTTGGGGATTTAACTAGTAAAAGCTTGGGGGACCTTGCTGCTTACACTTGGCATTCTGTACATGTATATATGTACATACATGATATATATTTATTTTTGTGACCCAGACTGAACTTACTAGTAAAGTGGAATTTTGAGATAAGGAAGGACTATACTTGTAGCAATACCTTACTTTACATGAGCAGCAAACTCTGATTCTAACCCCGAGCTAAGTATTCTATGAAAGAGAATAGAGTGAAGTTTGGTGTTGAGTGATGTGCAGTTCAATTAATGTGCTTTTCTGCTTGCTTGCACTGGTAAATAAAACCTTGGAATCCTCTGCTGTTTCGCTAGTAGTGTCTCTAATAACCCCAGTGTTGATTATGGTACATCCCTCTGCTGAGTTGGGTTTACTTAGCAGCTCTTACTGAAGAGCTGGGGGTGATTTCTGCAGAGCCTCTCACTTCTTGGTGATGTTGCATCCATGATCTAACTTAGCTTGCTTTGCAAGAGCTGGCTGATCCAGGGGGTGCAGCTTAATAACTCTTCCCCAGTACGAAGTTCAAAATTGTAGATGAGATGTTTACTTCGCAGATGTCTTCACAAAGGTCTTGTTTATCATGGAGCAAAGCCCAAAGGATTAAACACACATGAATATCCTCGTAGTGCATAGGTCTCAATTTAAAGGTTGCAAGTAAATGAAGCCCAACAAGGCTCATGCTATTATTCATGCTTAGATATCTTGTTAGGAAGAGCTTTGAAGGCTCTATATGCCCGTACCAAGTGGTTGTTGAAATATTACAGAATAACTCCCACTTTATCATGTCTTGATGCGTTAGTGGCTGGCTTTATAAACAGATTTCCACCATTTTTTCCATTTTTATGTTGTGAACAATTTAGCTATGTTAGCTTTAGGAGTTCTGGGACACCGTTAAGCTTAAGGATAGCTGTACCATTTCAGCCACTGTGTGCTGGCAGTGTCTTCAAGGTGCCTCAAGCAGAAACTACCTCTGTGTTTCAGATTGCTAAAAATTTCAAATCTTTCTACTCAGAAGACAGCTGTTTTGTAATTTCAAATATATTCTTATCACCAAATCCAATTACAAGGAAGAGTAAATCGCTACCTCCGATGTCTAAACTATTCTTATTTTAATTGTTAATTATCTCAACAGTAGGGTGCTATAGATTAGGAGGCATAGATTATCTTCTGCAAGTATGAAGCTTTAGGAGCTATTATCAATTAATTCTGTTTTTAAGGAATTTTTAGGATAATTTTAATAGCTTGATAGGATTGTGTTGGTGCTTGAGACTGCTGTCAAAATATCAAGAAAATGACTTTTTAAAAAATTAGGAACTTCTTGATGTTATAGTAGCTTTGAAGGTCGAGCTGTCCTACACACTCCAGTGCAAGGTGTATTTTTGATGTTTTAATCTCTCCTGCAGAGTAGATTCCTGCTAAGAAACATCAGTAAAATGATTCTCTTGACTTTAGCCACTGATTTGTACAACTAAGATAAAGAGCCACACCTTGTGTTTGAGCTTTTTGATGCATAGTGACATGGTTATGCAGTTTAGGTACGCAGATAGTGACATGCAAAATAACAATTAGAATTTACATGCCTGGTGCTGTACGTAACCAAATCCCACTGAGATCTTTCCTCCTGATTTGCACCTTCCATGAAAAGAAGTGAGTGAAGCCTTTCTTACAGTCAGTGACTTAAACTCATCTCTCCTTAGAAAGAAGCCTTGGGGTTATCTTTTGCTTGTCTGGAAAGCCCAGTTGAGCTGAAGGAGTGCTTAGACTCGAGTTCACTTGCTTGCATCCCAAGAGCAGTTGTTCTTGTCCTTGGCTGATCTCAAGTGCAGAAGTGGCTTACCAGATGTTTCCTGTAGCATCTGAACCATTGAGTACTTTCTGTGTTTCTCAAGGAGGGAGAAGGTAGTGACTTTAGTGCGTTCACCTCTTCACCAGAGAGGGTATTTATCTTGAGAGACAATATCTTTGAGCTTTAGTTTTGCTGTCTATGTTGTAGGGCTCACTGTTTGGTTGGCACACGTGCCATTATTGTAGGATCTGTAGAAATAGCAGTAGATAAAATGGATAGTGTTGTCTGTTGACCCTACTGAAAATGGCTTTAGTGATATTCTTGGCCAGTACTTACTGGGAAATGAACTAGTAATTACAATTTCCAATGAGATTATGCTTTGGATGTCACTTCTTTGACAGTCTGCTTCATGGCATGCAGAGATAAGATCTCAGGCACAGATGACAGACTAACTTCAGGAATATTTCCTTTGATTTGACAGCCTGAATGATAGTTCTGTTAAAAGCCACAAAGACTGAAACAATGACCTCTTGCCACTGGGTGATACTGTGTTGATAAATATACTAATGAGAGATAAAACAGGTAACTATATTCAAGTGTTTTATGTAACCTGTCAGTGGGAAGCAGAGGTACTGTTTGAAGGGAAACTAGATAGGGAGCTGAAATTACAGGCAGTCTTATCAGAGGCAAAAGAGCAGCTTGCACTCCCGTGTATTTTGAGACATCAGAGTGTTTGGCAGCCAGCTCAGTCCCAGGTGGCAGGAAGATCTTCTGTTCATCAACAGGGGTCAGATGGGAGCTGTGGAAAATGGTCAGTTCTATTTTTTCCTGTACGTCCCTTGGCCAGCCCAGAGCCT